>NC_058386.1:81158208-81467632 GCF_018350175.1 Felis catus | reverse complement strand
CTTCTGGAACTATGTCCATATGGGTAGTCAATGTGATACTTAATTTAGAAATGGAACCTTGTGCCAGGAGGACCGCGCATAGAAACCACATGGATGAGCTGGTCTCTGAGGTGTTAAGCAAGGCTGTTGTGACAACAGAGCTGTTGCCTGTTTTGGAGGGTGACCTGAGAAAAGGTTGTTGACATTTACACAAGGACTTTAGTCAACAGGTACTTTATACATTAACTTAATCCTTATGGCTATTCAATTTGTGTTCATTGTTGACATTATTCAGATTACAGTTCAGGAGTTATAAGAAATTAGGTAACTTTACCCAGGGAAAATAACCTTATAAATTAATGCTCAGGAACTCAAAACCTGGAATTACACAAAGTGTCAGTGTTTTTCTGCTCTGCTATTTGGGTAAGGAGTCATTGAAGCTAAGTGTATCATTTAGAGTTTTGCTTTAATAATTCATTACTACTTTTATATTTGAATATATATATATATTCGAATATATATATGGTGGCGGTATATGTCTGATGTATACTATATATATGTATATATACACTGCATATACATATATCTATATATGCTATACAGATGGTTTTAATAGCAAAATTTAAAAGTAGCATGTATATGAAAAGGTGGGAGAAAATATTTGGAAGATATATTGCAGATATGAGGTTAACATCTTCATTCTTCCAACCAACAAGAAAATGAACCAAAGATTACAACAGAGAATGTTCATTCAAAGCAACATAAATGCCCCATAAAATCCTTTAAAAAACTGATGAAATGCTCTCATCCTAAGTGAAACAAGTAAATACCAACACAATATGTAGATAGTGATCACAAGTTTGTAAAAATATACACTTTATATCTGAATAAATATCTGTGCATTTTATTAGCATATATCCTGGAAAAAATTGACAGAATATGCATCACATAATTAATAATGAGTATCTTCTGGTTGGTGTGGGAGTTCTGGCCACAGAATTAATATCCTGATATACTAATTTGGCAAAATAAATAAAATCCCCAAAATTTTATTTTTAAATACTCGTTATTAAATACTTTTCAATTAAATAATAACCCTTATTCTGAAATGACTGTATTCCTTCTTTTTCTTTAAACTTTTTTTTAAATGTTTATTTTTGAGAGAGAGAGAGAGAGAGAGAGAGAGAGAGAGACAGAGCATGAGCAGGGGAGGGGCAGAGAGGGAGGGAGACACAGAATCCGAAGCAGGATCCAGGCTCTGAGCTGTCAGCACAGAGCCTGAAGAGGTCGCGAACTCTCTCTCGAAATGTGAGATAATGACCTGAGCCAAAGTCAGCCGCTTAACCAGCTGAGCCACCCAGGTGCCCCTAAACTTTTTTTTAAAGTTTATTTACTTTGAGAGAGAGAGAGAGAGAGAGAGAGAGAGCAGAGGAGGGGCAGGGAGAGAGGGAGAGAGGGAATTCCATGCAGGCTGCACACCATCAGCACTAAGCCTGACCCAGGGCTCAATCCCACAAACCATGAGATCATGACCTGAGCTGAGATAAAGAGTTGGACACTTAACCAACTGGGCCACCCAGGCACCCTCCTTCTTTCTTATTTTAAAATGTATAATTCATAGTAAAAGCTGCCATATTTAAATCGCTTCAACCCTGTGCTGAGAAGGCCAGTGGACAAAACTGCTTAGGGTCAGAGCAAAGAGGCCATAATGTACAGAGATGTAATGCCCTTAGAACAGTGGTCTGGATCTCAGAAGTAATAACTGGGTGCCAGTATATTTCACCTCCCTAAAGGCAGAAGGGACCAGTCACAGCTCAGTAGTGTAAGTCCAGGGTAGATACCAGGCCACCTCTTCCCAGAAGAGTATCCATAAAGTGTGCAGGGGAAAAAAGAGGTAGACATGGGATCAGGTCAGGGTTTTGTACCAAACACAACACATTTGCAACATAGTTTACAGATATAATTAATATACCATTAATTTCCATATAAGGAAATCTGACTAGCTGAAAGAGTCATGTTCACATATACCAACAGATAATTCAAGGAAGAAAAATGAATGTCAATCAAATATATGTAAAATTGCTCAACCACACCAAAAGTTAAATGAAAAATAAATGCAATAGAAACACTGAGATATATAAATACATAAAAAGATATAGAACATAATGTACAACATGACCTAATTTTTGAAATATTTATATTTTCATAAGAACATACATATGTCATATTTTAAATTATAAACAATCCCACACAAACATATATGGGGAATATTAACAAATATATTGAGTTGTTATTTTGAGAAGGAAATAGAAGTTGAAGAAGGGGATACAGGATAATTCCTCACACAAATCTATATTTCTCCTATGTTTCCAGGGACTTGGGGAAACATATGCACTGATTTTTTTTTTTTTTGCTATTCATTTTTTTTATTTTTTTATTTTTTTTATATGAAATTTATTGGCAAATTGGATTCCATACAACACCCAGTGCTCATCCCAAAAGGTGCCCTCCTCAATACCCATCACCCACCCTCTCCTCCCTCCCACCCCCCATCAACCCTCAGTTTGTTCTCAGTTTTTAACACTCTGTTATGCTTTGGCTCTCTCGCACTCTAACCTCTTTTTTTTTTTCCTTCCCCTCCCCCATGGGTTCCTTGTGGGGGGCCGGCCCGGCACCAGGCTGAGACCGGGGCGAGCAACGTTCCCCGTTGACTCAAGCCAACCCGGTGGTTCCCTCTCCCAGTCCCCCACTTTCAAGGGCATACGAAAGCCTTGTCAAGGCTGAGAAAGTTAATTCCTGAAGCCTGTGGTCTGCAGGTGTTGGCAGTAATGCTACCTCCCTTTTTCTACCCCGAGTCAGATAGAAACAAACATGGGAATTGTGTTTTGCTAGCAATCTTATCAACAAGGTCTTGTGACCCGTCTAGAAAATGCACAAGAAACACAGAACTAAATGTTTTGGTGGGCAGCAATTATGTGAAACCTGTTTATTCTTAGAATGACCTAACCCATAAGAGTCTGGTTATAAAAGATTGTGTACAGCAACAATAAAGCCGTCACTTGGGCCATCAGCCCAGGGGACCCTCCTGTTCCCAAACTTTCTCTTCTCTCTTTTTTTCTTGCATTCCCCTACCCTCAGGACCCTGGCCTTGGTGTTTGTCGTGCCGGTCGCGACAGTTCCTGTTAAGTTTCTCAGGATCCACATAAGAGTGAAACCATATGGTATCTGTCTTTCTCTGTATGGCTTATTTCACTTAGCATCACACTCTCCAGTTCCATCCACGTTGCTACAAAAGGCCATATTTCATTCTTTCTCATTGCCACGTAGTATTCCATTGTGTATATAAACCACAATTTCTTTATCCATTCATCAGTTGATGGACATTTAGGCTCTTTCCATAATTTGGCTATTGTTGAGAGTGCTGCGATGAACACTGGGGTACAGGTGGCCCTATGCATCAGTACTCCTGTATCCCTTGGATAAATTCCTAGCAGTGCTATTGCTGGGTGATAGGGTAGGTCTATTTTTAATTTTCTGAGGAACCTCCACACTGCTTTCCAGAGCGGCTGCACCAATTTGCATTCCCACCAACAGTGCAAGAGGGTTCCCGTTTCTCCACATCCTCTCCAGCATCTATAGTCTCCTGATTTGTTCATTTTGGCCACTCTGACTGGCGTGAGGTGATACCTGAGTGTGGTTTTGATTTGTATTTCCCTGATAAGGAGCGACATTGAGCATCTTTTCATGTGCCTGTTGGCCATCCGCATGTCTTCTTTAGAGAAGTGTCTATTCATGTTTTCTGCCCATTTCTTCACTGGGTTATTTGTTTTTGGGGTGTGGAGATTGGTGAGCTCTTTATAGATTTTGGATACTAGCCCTTTGTCCGATATGTCATTTGCAAATATCTTTTCCCATTCTGTTGTTTGCCTTTTAGCTTTGTTGGTTGTTTCCTTTGCTGTGCAGAAGCTTTTTATCTTCATAAGGTCCCAGTAATTCACTTTTGCTTTTAATTCCCTTGCCTTTGGGGATGTGTCGAGTAAGAGATTGCTATGGCTGAGGTCAGAAAGGTCTTTTCCTGCTTTCTCCTCTAAGGTTTTGATGGTTTCCTGTCTCACATTTAGGTCCTTTATCCATTTTGAGTTTATTTTTGTGAATGGTGTGAGAAAGTGGTCTAGTTTCAACCTTCTGCATGTTGCTGTCCAGTTCTCCCAGCACCATTTGTTAAAGAGGCTGTCTTTTTTCCATTGGATGTTCTTTCCTGCTTTGTCAAAGATGAGTTGGCCATACGTTTGTGGGTCTAGTTCTGGAGTTTCTATTCTATTCCATTGGTCTATGTGTCTGTTTTTGTGCCAATACCATGCTGTCTTGATGATGACAGCTTTGTAGTAGAGGCTAAAGTCTGGCATTGTGATGCCTCCTGCTTTGGTCTTCTTCTTCAAAATTCCTTTGGCTATTCGGGGCCTTTTGTGGTTCCATATGAATTTTAGGATTGCTTGTTCTAGTTTCGAGAAGAATGCTGGTGCAATTTTGATTGGGATTGCATTGAATGTGTAGATAGCTTTGGGTAGTATTGACATTTTGACAATATTTATTTTTCCAATCCATGAGCAGGGAATGTCTTTCCATTTCCTTAACTCTTCTTCAATTACCTTCATAAGCTTTCTATAGTTTGCAGCATACAGATCCTTTACATCTTTGGTTAGATTTATTCCTAGGTATTTTAGGCTTCTTGGTGCAATTGTGAATGGGATCAGTTTCTTTATTTGTCTTTCTGTTGCTTCATTGTTAGTGTATAAGAATGCAACTGATTTCTGTACATTGATTTTGTATCCTGCAACTTTGCTGAATTCATGTATCAGTTCTAGCAGACTTTTGGTGGAGTCTATCGGATTTTCCATGTATAATATCATGTCATCTGCAAAAAGTGAAAGCTTGACTTCATCTTTGCCAATTTTGATGCCTTTGATTTCCTTTTGTTGTCTGATTGCTGATGCTAGAACTTCCAGCACTATGTTAAACAGCAGCGGTGAGAGTGGGCATCCCTGTCGTGTTCCTGATCTCAGGGAAAAAGCTCTCAGTTTTTCCCCGTTGAGGATGATGTTAGCTGTGGGCTTTTCATGAATGGCTTTTATGATCTTTAAGTATGTTCCTTCTATCCCGACTGTCTCAAGGGTTTGTATTAAGAAAGGGTACTGGATTTTGTCAAAGGCCTTTTCTGCATCGATTGACAGGATCATATGGTTCTTCTCTTTTTTTTTTTTTTTGTTAATGTGATGTATCACGTTGATTGATTTGTGAATGTTGAACCAGCCCTGCATCCCAGGAATGAATCCCACTTGATCATGGTGAATAATTCTTTTTATATGCTGTTGGATTCTATTTGCTAGTATCTTATTGAGAATTTTTGCATCCATATTCATCAGGGATATTGGCCTGTAGTTCTCTTTTTTTACTGGGTCTCTGTCTGGTTTAGGAATCAAAGTAATGCTGGCTTCATAGAATGAGACTGGAAGTTTTCCTTCCCTTTCTATTTCTTGGAATAGCTTGAGAAGGATAGGTATTATCTCTGCTTTAAACTCTGGTAGAACTCCCCTGGGAAGCCGTCTGGTCCTGGACTCTTATTTGTTGGGAGATTTTTGATAACCGATTCAATTTCTTCGCTGGTTATGGGTCTGTTCAAGCTTTCTATTTCCTCCTGATTGAGTTTTGGAAAAGTGTGGGTGTTCAGGAATATGTCCATTTCTTCCAGGTTGTCCAATTTGTTGGCATATAATTTTTCATAGTATTCCCTGATAATTGTTTGTATCTCTGAGGGATTGGTTGTAATAATTCCATTTTCATTCATGATTTTATCTATTTGGGTCATCTCCCTTTTCTTTTTGAGAAGCCTGGCTAGAGGTTTGTCAATTTTGTTTATTTTTGCAAAAAACCAACTCTTGGTTTCGTTGATCTGCTCTACACTTTTTTTCGATTCTGTATTGTTTATTTCTGCTCTGATCTTTATTATTTCTCTTCTTCTGCTGGGATTAGGCTGCCTTTGCTGTTCCACTTCTAGTTCCTTTAGGTGTGCTGTTAGATTTTGTATTTGGGATTTTTCTTGTTTCTTGAGATAGGCCTGGATTGCAATGTGTTTTCCTCTCAGGACTGCCTTCGCTGCGTCCCAAAGCGTTTGGATTGTTGTATTTTCATTTTCGTTTGTTTCCATATATTTTTTAATTTCTTCTCTAATTGCCTGGTTGACCCACTCATTCGTTAGTAGGGTGTTCTTTAACCTCCATGCTTTTGGAGGTTTTCCAGACTTTTTTCTGTGGCTGATTTCAAGCTTCATAGCATTGTGGTCTGAAAGTATGCATGGTATAATTTCAATTCTTGTAAATTTATGAAGGGCTGTTTTGTGACCCATTATGTGATCTATCTTGGAGAATGTTCCATGTGCACTCGAGAAGAAAGTATATTCTGTTGCTTTGGGATGCAGAGTTCTAAATATATCTGTCAAATCCATCTGATTCAATGTCTCATTCAGGGCCCTTGTTTCTTTATTGACCGTGTGTCTAGATCATCTATCCATTTCTGTAAGTGGGGTGTTAAAGTCCCCTGCAATTACCACATTCTTATCAATAAGGTTGCTTATGTTTTTGAGTAATTGTTTTATATATTTGGGGGCTCCGGTATTCGGCGCATAGACATTTATAATTGTTAGCTCTTCCTGATGGATAGACCCTGTAACTATTATATAATGTCCTTCTTCATCTCTTGTTACAGCCTTTAATTTAAAGTCTAGTTTGTCTGATATAAGTATGGCTACTCCAGCTTTCTTTTGGCTTCCAGTCGCATGATAAATAGTTCTCCATCCCCTCACTCTCAATCTAAAGGTGTCCTCAGGTCTAAAATGAGTCTCTTGTAGACAGCAAATAGATGGGTCTTGTTTTCTTATCCATTCTGATACCCTATGTCTTTTGGTTGGCGCATTTAATCCATTTACATTCAGTGTTATTATAGAAAGATACGGGTTTAGAGTCACTGTGATGTCTGTATGTTTTATGCTTGTAGTGATGTCTCTGGGACTTTGTCTCACAGGGTCCCCCTTAGGATCTCTTGTAGGGCTGGTTTAGTGGTGACAAATTCCTTCAGTTTTTGTTTGTTTGGGAAGACCTTTATCTCTCCTTCTATTCTAAATGACAGACTTGCTGGATAAAGGATTCTTGGCTGCATATTTTTTCTGTCTAGCACCCTGAAAATCTCGTGCCAATTCTTTCTGGCCTGCCAAGTTTCAAAAGTGAGATCAGTCACGAGTCTTATAGGTCTCCCTTTATATGTGAGGGCACGTTTACCCCTTGCTGCTTTCAGAATTTTCTCTATATCCTTGTATTTTGCCAGTTTCACTATGATATGTCGTGCAGAAGATCGATTCAAGTTACGTCTGAAGGGAGTTCTCTGTGCCTCTTGGATTTCAATGCCTTTTTCCTTCCCCAGTGCAGGGAAGTTCTCAGCTATTATTTCTTCAAGTACCCCTTCAGCACCTTTCCCTCTCTCTTCCTTCTCTGGGATACCAATTATGCGTATATTATTTCTTTTTAGTGTACCACTTAGTTCTCTAATTTTCCCCTCATACTCCTGGATTTTTTTATCTCTCTTTTTCTCAGCTTCCTCTTTTTCCATAACTTTATCCTCTAGTTCACCTATTCTCTCCTCTGCCTCTTCAAGCCGAGCTGTGCTGGTTTCCATTTTGTTTTGCATTTCGTTTAAAGCATTTTTCAGCTCCTCGTGACTGTTCCTTAGTCCCTTGATCTCTGTAGCAAGAGATTCTCTGCTGTCCTCTATACTGTTTTCAAGCCCAGCGATTAATTTTATGACTATTATTCTAAATTCACTTTCTGTTATATTATTTAAATCCTTTTTGATCAGCTCATTAGCTGTTGTTATTTCCTGGAGATTCTTCTGAGGGGAATTCTTCTGCTTGGTCATTTTGGATAGTCCCTGGCGTGGTGAGGACCTGCAGGGCACTTCCCCTGTGCTGTGGTGTATAACTGGAGTTGGTGGGCAGGGCCGCAGTCAGACCTGATGTCTGCCCCCAGCCCACCGCTGGGGCCACAGTCAGACTGGTGTGTGCCTTTTCTTCCCCTCTCCTAGGGGCGGGATTCACTGTGGGGTGGCGTGGCCCGTCTGGGCTACTTGCACACTGCCAGGCTTGTGATGCTGGGGATCTGGCGTATTAGCTGGGGTGGGTAGGCAAGGTGCACGGGGGCAGGAGGGGCAGGCTTAGCTCGCTTCTCCTTAGGTGATCCTCTTCAGGAGGGGCCCTGTGGCAGCGGGAGGGAGTCAGATCCGCTGCCGGGGGTTTGGCTCTGCAGAAGCACAGAGTTGGGTGTTTGCCTGGAGCAAGCAAGTTCCCTGGCAGGAACTGGTTCTCTTTGGGATTTTGGCTGGGGGTTGGGCGGGGGAGATGGCGCTGGTGAGCGCCTTTGTTCCCCGCCAAACTGAGCTCTGTCGTCCGGGGGCTCAGCAGCTCTCCCTCCCTTTGTCCTCCAGCCTTCCCGCTTTCTGAGCAGAGCTGCTAACTTATGACCTCCCAGACGCTAAGTCGCGCTTGCTGTCCGAACACAGTCCGCCCGGCCCCTCTGCTTTTGCAAGCCAGACTCGGGGGCTCTGCTTGGCCGGCGAGCCGCCCCTCCGCCCCGGCTCCCTCCCGCCAGTCCATGGAGCGCTCTCTGCCTCACCGCCCTTCCTACCCTCTTCCGTGGGCCTCTCGTCTGCCCTTGGCTTCGGCGACTCCGTTCTGCTAATCCTCTGGCGGTTTTCTGGGTTATTTCGGCAGGTGTAGGTGCAATCTAAGTGATCAGCAGGACACGCGGTGAGCCCAGCGTCCTCCTACGCCGCCATCTTGAAGAATCTCCCTGCACTGATTTTTAATTAACAAAATAACTAAGATAAAATTATGACAGTATAAGATAAACCTAGTTGTGTCTTTATTTATAAAACTAATGCTGAAAAATATGTTTCTTGACATTAAATATGTTAAATATATTAGAACATAAAAAGATTGCACACAGCTTTGCATGTATAACCACACCCATACATGCATTCCATCATTTGAGAGAAGGGCCAAAGAAAACTTCCTGTCACAGGAGTTAATAACCATGGGCTCTGTCTGCATCACCACTTAATACTTCCTTTGCCATATAAACCCCATAAAATTTCCTCCAGAGGGCTTCCACTGGGAAAGCTTTCTTTTCCTCTCTCCCTCCTTTTAAGGCTTCTGGCTAGTGAAGCCAAACTGCAATTCTGGATGTGGTCACCAGATGGCACCAACTAAATTTTATTTTTCAGTGAAAAAATATTCATTTGGCAAGATGAACAAATTCTGCTTTGAATGGAGATTATGAAACAGTATGTAAAATAAAACCATAATTAATTCCTTAATTCAGCAATAAACATTTTCCAAACACTCCTTCAAAGCTTTGGTAATGAATTGACAATATCAAATGAGTTCATCATAAAAATCAATGAGATTTAAAGATTAAAAGATATATCAAAAGTTACAGGGGAAATTGTCCAAATATACTGCAACAAATACTTTGTATACCAGGAACCCTCTTGAATCATGAAGGAGATAAATAGATGACAACCAAAAATCTCATAGACAACTAGAGGAATGCAATTAAACTTATGAAAAGATATCCAACAACAACAAACCTACAAATAAAAGTCATGAAAATTTATTCTCAGCCAAAAAATATAAATTTCATGAGAAAGTTTGCTGCCATCCCATTCTTACATAAAAAGTATGTATGTCATACATATTGTGCATATGCATATATATTGTACATATACATTTGAGAAGAGCTTCTGCAGAAGGTGTTCCACACCATCAACAAAAGATAGCTCAGCAGGATGAAAGGAGGTAGATACACGATCATTTCATTTTCCACATATACATATCTTTACTGTTTGACTTCTATCAACTACAAATATATATTAGTTTTATAATTGAGAAATGTAAATGAGATAAATTTTGGAAAACAAGAAACAACTTGTTATGATTTGATCCCTGTTTTCATATAAATCTATTGGCCTCATATAAATCTATTGGCAATTCATAGTTAATTGCTAAATTTAAAAAAAAGCAGATTACATGAGGTATATACAGTATAATCCCAGTTATTGTTGCTAATACAACAAAGTGCAAACGTATATGTATATGTGTAAGTACAAATGTGTCTAAAGGGATATGGCCAAAAATAGCCACATATTCACACACACACACACACACACACACACACACAATCCCTCAGAGAAACTCACACTGGCAGCTTTCACTTCATAAAGCAGGGGTGAAACTTCCTGTCAGAAGTTCAGAGAACCAGGCAGCATCTGATTCTGCAGGACGGCCTGCCTCTGCCATTCAAATCTAAAGCAAACCCTGTTTGGTGGTCAGACCAGAGGCCCCTCCCTCCCCAAATCCGTGTAGAGCCTCCACCAGAGGTATCCAGAAATGTAGTTGTGACTCTGACCAGCAGGTGGTGATTATCTCAATATGTTACCTTTATTGCAAAAGAAAAGTCAATTTTTACAAAAAGAGACAAAGACTATGGAATAAATAGTCCTAAATTTATTTTTAAATTCACATATATAGAGGAATATATATATATATATATATAATTTTTATGACTGAAATCATATGTATACCAGTTTCATTGGTTAATGACTTCTAGAACTGAGTCTCTCACAACTATTCATTTATTCAGCACATATATGTGGGGCACTGCTGGCTCAAGTCCATGTGTTCATCCCACTGTTCTCTCTGATCCCCAGACTCTCATTTCCAACTACCTACAGGACATGGTCACTGGGAGAAAAATGACTACAATTCCTTTCTACGTGTATAGAGCCAGTGTGTATATGTGTATGCGTTTCTCTGCTGTTAAACTGAAGACTGAAGAATCAGACAGGATAAATCATTAAATAATAAAAATAAATGGCAAAAATATCCTTTCCTCTTTCCAACTCCATCAGGAAACATATACTACAATGAAAAAAAATAGTACCAAAGCTCATAAATGTGTGTACACTTAATGTTTTTTGTGTATGTTTTTATATGTTATTTATTACAGTCATGCTATTTCTTTTATGTCAAAATCTCATTTTTATAGAAAGGAGGATTCTGGGAGTAACATTTTTAACATTTCTTAAAGGCCTAGTATATGCCAGACACTTTCTATAGCTTATCTGATACTCTTCATCAAAATCCTATTAGGCAGGAATTTTCCTACTCAGCAATATCTATTTCCTTCATTATTTTCCATTCATATTTACATATGATAATAGAGATGCAATTAACTATTTATGAAAACACTGCATAGATGAAAGGGCTGGGGGAAAAGCAAAAAAATAAGCCACAGCCAAAATCTGTCACATCTCAGCGGTCACCAGTGCAGGGAGCAACCTAGTGCCATAGCATCAAGTAAGCCACCACTGCTTATTGTCTCCCCACCCATCCACAACCACTCATATAAACAAAACCACATGATGGAGAGTGGTTGGGTGGAGGGCAAGACTAACCTGAGAGACTGTAAATATTTTCGAGGGAACAGACAGTGCTGGAGTAGGAAAAGCCAGGTGCAATCAGAGCCAATGACGACAACCAGAGCAGTTATACAGAGATAAAGGCCTTAGGTAGTTTTGTTGATCTAAGTGTATAGAGGGCAAATTTGGGCACCATTGTGCTAGAAGAGAATCAAATTGTAATTCTCAGTTTATTTTTTTTAATTTTTTTAACGTTTATTTTTGAGACAGAGAGAGACAGAGCATGAACGGGGGAGGGGCAGAGAGAGAGGGAGACACAGAATCGGAAACAGGCTCCAGGCTCTGAGCCATCAGCCCAGAGCCCAACGCAGGGCTCGAACTCACGGACCGCGAGATCGTAACCTGAGCTGAAGTCGGATGCTTAACCGACTGAGCCACCCAGGCGCCCCTGGAATTCTCAGTTTAATGATAAACGTGTAAGTTAATATTTTGAGTAGAAAGTCTATTGCCTTTTCATTGTGGACATTCACTTCTTCACTTTAAACTAACACTCTGTTCTCATGCCTTTTGCCAAACCATTTTTGTTCCCAGTGTATGAAAATGAATTCTTTCAATGGAAGAACAAGGATGCTTTGTATTCAGCCATAGTTATTTTGAGAAATTAATAGAAAGTATTCATAGTTAGACAGTTTTCTGGGAGGGTGAGGGTCAAACATCCTTTAAATAAGAATAAAGGAAACCTAAATTCGTTCTCAAGTTGCATTGTCTGTATTTATATTACCCACAAGCAAACATTGTTGTTCAATCTTTCATTAGTGAGTGCATTAAAATAAAATATTTAAATTTGAGAAAAATTATTTAGTAGGAAATTCTGTTTTTGTATGCTTCTTGCTTAGTTTTGACAGTGAGATTTTTGAAATGGTGGGTTTTTTTTTTTTCAGAGTCAAATGATCAATAGGTTTCTTTCTCTGTAAATATTGTCCATGTACTAGAAGATAAAACTTTAGAAATGAGGTTAAAAGGTGTCCTGAATCTTTCACATTGATAAGATTTTAAAAATAGTACTCAAAGCTCAGCAAAGACTGTTGCTGACTTTTCTGATTTCTAGACATCCGGTTGACATTTCTGCTTTCACTATGTGAACTTGTGACTGAGATTTGCATGAATAAAAGGTTATTTATTCCTAGTCCTTTATCTCTAACAAGGTTTATGCCCTTGATTTCCTGACCTATGAAATATATATTATCACTCCTTGCCAAAAAAGAGACTATGGTCATTATACAAGAGCCTATAAATTGAGAATCCCTGCACAATACAAGAAAGCCATATTTATACTACTCATGACATGTCAAAAATGAGAAGCATTCTTATTTTAGTAAGGGTCTTTGAGGGATGATTGTAGTGTCACCATTTTTCTCATTGAATATTATATTTATCCTTGATAGTTCTGAAATTTTGGCAAACATTTTCATTAACCTCCATAATAACCCAAGCAATGAAAAAACTTCTCTTCGATATCCAGATGAAGTATGTAATGCTAATTTTTTCATGTTTCTGCTTTTAATTTCATTCCATTTATTTTTTACTTCTGATTTTCTGACTCTCTTTATTCAAAGATAATTGTGAAATATTAATCAAACACATCTTTTGACTTTAGCTTATCTGGTTTTAGATGTCTCATATTCCTTTAATTAGTATAGTTTACAACAGAGGATAAAAATTGGTGACCTAAGGACCACAATTTTTGCATATAATGTTTATTATTTAAATAGTTGTCAACATCTGAAAATTGGGAGATTTCATATATAAGTACAGCTTTCTGGCTTATCTTGAAAAATAAGATTTGGCCACATGAAGCCTACATTTTTACATTCCCTTAGGAAAACAACTGGCTGGAGCTGATAGCAGTTCCCTCACTAGCAGTTCATCATAACATTTATCACTCCCTATTGCATGACTTCCCACACTGACACAGAATGTTCATTTTTTATTTTACTATGAATGCTATTACTTCTTACAGTGAAGAGAAAACTGAAATATTTCTTGTCTTTATTTAATGAAAACTGGGGAAGTAAAAGATTGACAGTGTTGTTTATTTCAAGAAAACTGGAGGGAAGGCATTTACCTGTAGAAACAAAGGTTCTTCCCTTGATTTTTATATACACCAACTTTCATTATTTATGTTACCAACATGGCCAACATAGGCTTTGAATTTAGCCTTCGTGGAGTTAAAAGTTTTCCACATCACAACACTAATGTGCCATACAACTCTTCTGAGGAGAATATGATATATATGCACATTCTAGAATATTTTAACACTTAAAGGACAAACATATTTGAAGTGACTTCTTAGAAACAGGGGAAGATGGTGGCGTAGGAGGACGCTGGACTCACCTCGTCTTGCTGATCACTTAGATTCCACCCACACCTGACTAAATAACCCAGAAAACCGCCAGAAGACTAGCAGAACAGATTCTCCAGAGCCAAGTGTAGACAAGAGGCCCACGGAAGAGGGTAGGAAGGGCGGAGAGGCGGTGCGTGCAACACGGACTGAAAGTAGGGAGCTGGGGGAGTGGAGGGGTGGCCCACGGGCAAAACAGAGACTCCAAAGTCTGGCTTGCAAAAGCAGAGTGGCTGGACTGGGTGAGTTCTGACAGCCAGCAGAACTTAACAGCTGGAATGTTAATAGTTAACAGCTCTGCTATCAGATAACGGGGAGGGCGAGAGGACACCGGGAGGAAGAGTTTTTTGAGCCCCGGAAAGAGAAAGCTCAGCAGGGGAACAAAGGTGCTGGCCAGCACCATTTCGCTCTCCCATCGCCCAGCCAAAATTCCAAAGGACACCAGTTCCTGCCACCAATCTTGCTTGCACTGCGCAAACGCCTAATGCTGCGCTTCTGTGGATCCATCCTTCTGATGGGTTTGTCTCCCTCCCAGTGCTGCAGAACCCTCCCACAGGGGACCACTGATGGCAAAGCTGACTAAGCCCGCCCCTCCCACCCCTGTGCACCTTGCGGATCCACCCCGTCTATATGCCCTTGGCCAGATCCCTTCGAAGCAGCACGTCAAGCCTGGCAGTGTGCAAGCAGCCCAGAGAGGGGCCACACCACTCCACAGTGAGTCCTGCTCATGGGAGAGGGGAAGATAAGGTACACACCAGTCTGACTGTGGCCCCAGTGGTGGGCTGGGGTCAGACATCAGGTCTGACTGTGGCCCCACCCACCAACACAAGTTACTCCAGACAGCACAGGGGAAGTGCCCTGCAGTTTGGAGCTACTGCAGGGACTAACCAAAATGACAAAATGGAAGAATTCTCCTCAAAAGAAATTCCAGGAAGTAGACACAGCTAACGAATTGATCAAAACCGGTTTAAGCAATATAACAGAAAAAGAATTTAGAATAATAGTCATAAAATTAATCGCTGGTCTTGAAAAAAAGCATACAGGACAGCAGAGAATCTATTGGTATAGAGATCAAAAGACTAAGAAATAAAATGCTAAAATACTATAAATGAGGTGCAAAATAAAATGGATGCAGCCATAGCACAGATTGAAGAGGCAGAGGAGAGGATAGGTGAATTAGAAGATAAAACTATGGAAAAAGAGGAAGCTGAGAAAAAGAGACATAAAAAAATCCAGGAGTATGAGGGGAAAATTAGAGAACTAAGCAATGCAATCAAATGAAACAATATCCATATTATAGGAATTCGAGAAGAGGAAGAGAGAGAGAAAGGGGCTGAAGGTGTACTTGAACAAATCATAGCTGAGAACTTCCCTGATGTGGGGAAGGAAAAAGGCATTGTAATCCAGGATGCACAGAGAACTCCCTTCGACATAACTTGAATCGGTCTTCTGCATGACACATCATAGTGAAACCGGCAAAATACAAGGATACAGAGAGAATTCTAAAAGCAGCTAGGGATAAATGGGCCCTAACATACAAAGGTAGATACATAAGGGTAGTAGCAGACCTATCTGCTGAAACTTGGCAAACCATAAAAGAATGGCAGAAAATCTTCAATGTGATGAACAGAAAAAACATGCAGCCTAGAATCCTTTATCCAGCAAGTCTGTCATTCACAATAGAAGAGATAAAGGTTTTCCCAAACAAAAACTGAAGGAATTCATCACCACTAAACCAGCCCTACAAAAGATCCTAAGGAGGAATTTGTGAGTGAAATGTTGCAAGGACCACAGAGTACCAGACATCACTACAAGCATGAAACCTACAGACATCACAGTGACTCTAAACCCATATCTTTCAATAATAACACTGAATGTAAGGGACTAAATGCTCCAACCAAAAGACATAGGGTATCAGAATGGATAAAAAACAAAATCCATAAATTTGCTGTCTGCAAGAGACTCATTTTAAATTTTTTTTTAACGTTTATTCATTTTTGAGACAGAGAGAGACAGAGCATGAACAGGGGAGGAGCAGAGAGAGAGGGAGACACAGAATCTGAAACAGGCTCCAGGCTCTGAGCTGTCAGCACAGAGCCCGACGTGGGGCTCAAACTCATGGACTGTGAGATCATGACCTGAGCCGAAGTCGGACGCTTAACCAACCAAGCCACCCAGGTGCCCGAAGAGACTCATTTTAGACCTGAGGCCACTTTCAGATTGAAAGTGAGGGCAAGGAGAACTATCTATCATGATACTGGAAGTCAAAAGACAGCTGGAGTAGCCATACTTATATCAGACAAACTAGACTTTTGTTTTCTCTTTCTCTTTTTTTTCTCTTTCTTTTTTTTTTATGAAATTTATTGACAAATTGGTTTCCATACAACACCCAGTGCTCATCCCAAAAGGTGCCCTCCTCAATACCCATCACCCACCCTCTCCTCCCTCCCACGCCCCATCAACCCTCAGTTTGTTCTCAGTTTTTAACAGTCTCTTATGCTTTGGCTCTCTCCCACTCTAACCTCTTTTTTTTTTTCCTTCCCCTCCCCCATGGGTTCCTGTTAAGTTTCTCAGGATCCACATAAGAGTGAAACCATATGGTATCAGTCTTTCTCTGTATGGCTTATTTCACTTAGCATCACACTCTCCAGTTCCATCCACGTTGCTACAAAAGGCCATATTTCATTCTTTCTCATTGCCACGTAGTATTCCATTGTGTATATAAACCACAATTTCTTTATCCATTCATCAGTTGATGGACATTTAGGCTCTTTCCATAATTTGGCTATTGTTGAGAGTGCTGCTATGAACATTGGGGTACAAGTGGCCCTATGCATCAGTACTCCTGTATCCCTTGGATAAATTCCTAGCAGTGCTATTGCTGGGTGATAAGGTAGGTCTATTTTTAATTTTCTGAGGAACCTCCACACTGCTTTCCAGAGCGGCTGCACCAATTTGCATTCCCACCAACAGTGCAAGAGGGTTCCCGTTTCTCCACATCCTCGCCAGCATCTATAGTCTCCTGATTTGTTCATTTTGGCCACTCTGACTGGCGTGAGGTGATACCTGAGTGTGGTTTTGATTTGTATTTCCCTGATAAGGAGCGACGTTGAACATCTTTTCATGTGCCTGTTGGCCATCCGCATGTCTTCTTTAGAGAAGTGTCTATTCATGTTTTCTGCCCATTTCTTCACTGGGTTATTTGTTTTTTGGGTGTGGAGTTGGTGAGCTCTTTATAGATTTTGGATACTAGCCCTTCAGACAAACTAGACTTTAAATTAAAGGCTGTAACAAGAGATGAAGAAGGGCATTATATAATTACAGGGTCTGTCCATCATGAATAGCTAACAATTATAAATGTCTAAGCACCGAATACTGGAGCCCCCATATATAAAAAAAAATCACAAACATAAGCAACCTTATTGATAAGAATGTGGTAATTTCAGGGGACCTTAATACTCTACTAACAACAATAAATAGATCATCAAGACACAGAATAAAGAAACAAGAGCCCTGAATGATACATTGGACCAGATGGACTTGACAGATATATTTACAACTCTGCATCCCAAAGCAACAGAATATACTTTCTTCTCAAGTGCACAAGGAACATTCTCCAAGATAGATCACATACTGGGTCACAAAACAGCCCTTCATAAGTATACAAGAATTGAAATCATACCATGCACACTTTCAGATCACAATGCTATGAAACTTGAAATCAACCACAGGAAAAAGTCTGGAAAACCTCCAAAAGCATGGAGGTTAAAGAACACCGTACTAAAGAATAAATGGGTCAACCAGACAGTTAGAGAAGAAATTTAAAAATATATGGAAACAAATGAAAATGAAAAGACAACAATCCAAACGCTCTGGGATGCAGCAAAGGCAGTCCTGAGAGGAAAATACATTGCAATCCAGGCCTATCTCAAGAAATAAGAAAAATCCCAAATACAAAATCTAACAGCACACCTAAAGGAACTAGAAGCAGAACACCAAAGACACCCCAAATCCAGCAGAAGAAGAGAAATAATAAAGATCAGAGCAGAAATAAACAATATAGAATCTATAAAAAACTGTAGAGCAGATCAATGAAACCAAGAATTGTGTTTTTGAAAAAATAAACAAAATTGATACACCTCTAGCCAGGCTTCTCAAAAAGAAAAGGAAGAGGACCCAAAAAGATAAAATCGTGAATGAAAATGGAATTATTACAACCAATCTCTCAGAAATATAAGCAATAACCAGGGAATACTATGAAAAATTATATGCCAACAAATTGGACAACCTGGAAGAAATGGACAAATTCCTAAGCACCCACGCACTTCCAAAACTCAAACAGGAAGAAATAGAAAAATTGAACAGACCCATAACCAGTGAAGAAATTGAATCAGTTATCAAAAATCTCCTAACAAATAAGAGTCCAGGACCATATGGCTTCCCTGGGGAATTCTACCAGACATTTAAAACAGAGATAATATCTATCCTTCTCAAGCTGTTCCCAAAAATGGAAAGGGAAGGAAGACTTCCAGACTCATTCTATGAAACCAGCATTCCTTTGATTCCCAAACCAGACAGAGACCCAGCAAAGAAAGAGAACTACAGGCCAATATCCCTGATGAATATGGATGCAAAAATTCTCAATAAGATACTAGCAAAGCGAATTCAATAGCATATAAAAAGAATTATTCACCATGATCAAGTGGGATTCATTCCTGGGCTGCAGAGCTGGTTCAACATTTGCAAATCAATCAATGTGATACATCACATTAATAAAAGAAAGATAATAACCATATGATCCTGTCAATCAATGCAGAAAAAGCATTTGACAAAATTCAGCATCCTTTCTTAATAACCCCCCTCCGAGAAAGTCGGGATAGAAGGAACATACTTAAATGTTATCAAAACCATTTATGAAAAGCACACAGCTAATATCCCCCTCTATGGGGAAAAACTGAGAGCTTTCCCCCTGAGATCAGGAACTCTACAGGCATGTCCACTCTCGCTGCTGTTGTTTAACATAGTGTTGGAAGTTGTAGCACCAGAAATCAAACAAAAGGAAATCAAAGGTATCAAAATTGGCAAAGATGAAGTAAAGCTTTAACTTTTTTTAATATGAAATTAATTGTCAAATTGGTATCCATACAACACCCAGTGCACATCCCAACAGGTGCTCTCCTCAATGCCCATCACCCAACCCCCCTCCCTCTCACCCCCACAAACCCTCAGTTCATTCTCAGTTTTTAAGAGTCTCTCATGGTTTGACTCTTTCCCTCTCTCACTTTTTTTTCCTTCCCCTCCCCCATGGTCTTCTGTCAAATTTCTCAGGAGCCACATAAGAGTGAAAACATATGGTATCTGTCTTTCTCTGTATGACTTATTTCACTTAGCATAACACTCTACAGTTCTGTCCACATTGCTACAAAAGTAAAATTGGCAAAGATGAAGTCAAGCTTTCACTTTTTGCAGGTGACATGATATTATACATGGAAAACCCGACAGACTCCACCAAAAGTCTGCTAGAATTGATACATGAATTCAGTAAAGTCGCAGGATACACAATTAATGTACAGAATTCAATGGCATTTTTATACACTAATAATTAAGCAACAGAAAGATAAATAAAGAAACTGATCCTACTCACAATTGCACCAAGAATCATAAAATACCTACAAATAAACCTAACCAATTATGTAAAAGATCTGTATGCTGAAAACTATAGAAAGCTATGAAGGAAATTGAATAAGATACAAAGAAATGGAAAAACATTCCGTGCTCATGGATTGGAAGAATAAATATTGTTAAAATGTCAGTACTGCTCAAAGCAATCAACACATACAATGCAATCCCAATGAAAATTGCACCAGCATGCTTCTCAAAGCTAGAACAAGCCATCCTAAAATTTGTATGGAACCACAAAAGATCCCGAATAGCCAAAGTAATTTTGAAGAAGAAGACCAAAGCGGGAGGCATCACAATCCCAGACTTTAGCCTCTACTACAAAGCTGTAATCATCAAGACAGCATGGTATTGGCACAAAAACAGACACATAGACCAATGGAATGGAATACAGACTCCATAATTGGACCCACAAAAGTATGGCCAACTAATCGTTGACAAAGCAGGAAAGAATATCCGATGGAAAAAATACAGTCTCTTTAACAAATGGTGCTGGGAGAACTGGACAGCAACATGCAGAAGAATGAAACTAGACTACTTTCTAACACCATTCACAAAAATAAACTCAAAACGGATAAAGGACCTGAATGTAAGACAGGAAACCATCAAAACCCTAGAGGAGAAAGCGGGAAAAAAACCTTTCTGACCTCAGCCTCAGCAATTTCTTACTCGACACATTTCCAAAGGCAAGGGAATTAAAAACAAAAAAGAACTATTGGGACCTCATGAAGATAAAAAGCTTCTGCACTGCAAAGGAAACAATCAACAAAACTAAAAGGCAACCAACAGAATGGGAAAAGGTATTTTCAAATGACATATCAGACAAAGGGCTAGTATCCAAAACCTATAAAGAGCTCACCAAACTCCACACCCCAAAAAACAAATAATCCAGTGAAGAAATGGGCAGAAAACATGAATAGACATTTCTCTAAAGAAGACATCCAGATGGCCAATAGGCACATGAAAAGATGCTCAACGTCGCTCCTCATCAGGGAAATACAAGTCAAAACCACACTGAGAAACCACCTCACGCCAGTCAGAGTGGCTAAAATGAACAAATCAGGAGACTATAGATGCTGGAGAAGATGTGGAGAAATTGGAACCCTCTTGCACTGTTGGTAGGAATGCAAACTGGTGCAGCCACTATGGAAAACAGTGTGGAGGTTCCTCAAAAAATTAAAAATATATCTACCCTATGACCCAGGAAAAGCACTGCTAGGAATTTACCCACAGGATAGAGGAATGCTGATGCACAGGGGCACTTGTATCCCAATGTTTATAGCAGCACTTTCAACAATAGCCAAATTATGGAAAGAGCTTAAATGTCCATCACCTGAGGAATGAATAAAGAAGTTGTGGTTTATATATACAATAGAATACTACTTGGCAATGAGAAAGAGTGAAATATGGCCTTTTGTAGCAACGTGGATGGAACTGGAGAGTGTTATGCTAAGTGAAATAAGCCATACAAAAAAAGACAGATACCATATGTTTTCACTCTTGTGTGAATCCTGAGAAACTTAAGACCATGGGGAGGTGAAGGAAAAAAAAGTTAGAGAGGGAGGTAAACCATAATAGACTCTTAAAAACTGAGAATAAACTGAGGGTTTATGGAGGGTGGGAGGGAGGGGAAAGTGTGTGATGGGCATTGAGGAAAGCACCTGTTGGGATGAGCACTGGGTGTGGTTTGGAAACCAATTTGACAATAAATTTCATATTATAAAAAAAATGAAGTGACTTTTTAAAGACAGATTAAAAGAATGATAGGATATAATGAACTTTCATTTGCCATATTTAGGGCCGTCATATTTTTTTATCAGAAAAAGGATTATATTCTTCCTCCTGGCAGATCACAATGGAGTAGTTGAATAAAATACATATGAAATAAATTCAGTTCTTCACCAAGTACCTCTAGCCATGATATTTTCCTCTGACCTAACAAATGAAGTTATATAGGAATAGCATTTCAATTGTGTCAGCTCACTTTTAGAGGTAGATATTGGTCTGAATTAGGAAACTCCTAGACAGGCTTTGCCTGTTTTCAGAATGGTTTGCCTCATTCCTTTACAAGAAATGTATTGCAAATATTCAACATAACTTTAAGTGCCTAAAATATTAGGGATGAATTTAATGGATTTGGATTGTTGGTAACAGAAGTAACTCCTGCTGCTTTCTACATTTGTATCTTTTATTTGTGAACCATGGGAAAGCATTAACTTAACTGCTAAATGCTTTCTCTCAAAATTTCAGATATTTTATTTGTCCATATTCCCTGCTTGTCCTTGTTCATATCCAGCCATTTGGTAATGCCATGAAAACAGATTTGTTTATTTACTTGTACATTTATTTCTGTCAATTATGCACAAGCAATACTTGCTTTGGTTTAAAAATGTACACATGGCCTGCAATTCTACTCCTAGGTACATACACAAAAGAATTACAACAAGTGTTCAACAGAAACTTGAATCTTAAGAGCAACATTATTTATAATAGTCAAAAGGTGGCAATTATCCACAAACCTATCAATGGATGGATAGAGAAATGAAATGTGGTATATACATATAATCGAATATTATTTCTATGTTAAAAAGTACTGAAACATACTACAACATGGATGAACCTTGAAAGCATTATGCTAAGTGAAGGAAGCCAGACACAAAGAGTCACATATTGTATGATTCCATTTATATTACATTTCCAGAATAAGGCTAGCCATATACACAGAAAGTACATCAGTGGTTGCTTAGGACTAGAGGAAGAATGAGGGGATAAGAGAGTGATAGCTAAAGGATATGGAATTTCTATTTATTATGATGAAAATATTCTAAAATTGACAGTGATTGGTGTCATATATCTGTAAATGTACTAAAAACCATTGAATTTTTACACTTTGAGAAATTGCATGGTATGTGAATGCTATCTCAATAAACTGTCACAAAAATATAATTTATTTATTTTTTTGCTTATTTATTTAGAGAGAGAGAACATGAACAGGGGAGGGACAGAGAGAGAATGAGAGAGTGAATCTCAAGCAGTCTCCACGCTGTCAGTACAGAGCCCAATGTGGTGTTCTAACCCACGAACTGTGAGATCATGACCTAAGCCAGACTCAAAAATTGGATGCTTAATCTACTGAGCCACCCAGGCGCCCCGAAAATATATATAAATTTTAAAAATAAACACATGAGCCCACTGGTTTTGTGCACTAAACTTTTAGTTCCAGTTTTCAGATTGACTCACAGTGAAACTGTATCAAGGAAGAAATTTTTGCTTGTTTTGTTAACCACTATATCTGCTGCATCCAGAATAGTGCCGATAAATTCCCTTTTGAACACCATGGGTAATTTTCCAATATTTAAAATCATTATCCACAAGAATATAAGCTTCAAGATGGCATGAATTTGTATCTGTTTTCTTCACTGCTCTGATTCTCCTGACCTTGAACAATGCCTGGCACAAAGTGGGCACTCAACAAATATTTGTAAAATGAGTGTACTCCTTCTGTCCCCAGCTCAATGGGAAACTATGTCTAAAATCCAACCAGAAAATAAAATGGTGGGAGAGGAACCCAAATGAAAGAAAATGAATTGGTAATGAATAAAAACAGATCATTCACAGAAGAAATGGCAATCAAATATGTGAAAAGTTTTTCAAACCTCCTAAAACTTGAGGGTATTAAAAGAAAGCAAAGTACAGACTGATCCTGTACTTTGCACTTGCTAACACTAAGGCTTCTGTCACCACTGCACTAAGATATGTTGTATACCTCCCAAATAGACACACAACCACTGGAGAGATAAAAGACTTTGGGCTTGGTAAAAGTGGAAGTACATTAAGGTTGGTTCAGACAGCTAACTGTCCTGATGGTGGGACCTGGTAGTCACACATATTACACATCTAGGTCTCATCTTCTCCTTACACTGGACACTCCCATTGGGATATGGGTGTGTGTGTGTGTGTGTGTGTGTGTGTGTGTGTGTGTGTGTGCTTATGTGTCTGCTGTGGAATGAATCAGATCCAGATCTTTGAAATCCACTTCACCCAGAACCTCTCATCTTACATGTGTTCAAGTAAAATTTCATTTAGCAAAGGTCTGCACCTGATGTTATTGAGTGCCTGTACATTGTTACCTTCATTGCCAAAAGGAGGAGAGAGTGAAACATTAAACTGATGTTAAAAAAAAAGAAGTCAAAGAGAACTTGAGGAGCCATCCTAAATCCACTGCTTTTGTATGTAATTCAATCGGGGAATGAGCAGTCCAGTGACCTGCCCAAGATGATACAGTTAATCAGACAGAAAAGTCTGGGATCTGATAATCAAAAATAAAGTGTATTCACTACTCTACACAGTAAGTCAGTATGTTTATGTCACCTGATTTATAACTATTGGATTTACAGTTGAGGCTCCATGGCATCCTGAAAGGAACATAAGTTTGGTAGTTAGAAGGACTTGGTTCTCATTTCTATCCACTTAGTGAATGTGCGATCCCAGACAAGATAATTCACTGATTTGTGTCCTAGTCTCTTCATCTTGGAAATGGAGGCGATATCTCCCCACACCACAAGAATGTAGAGGATAAAACTGACAGGCCAGACAAGGTAGCAGCCACAGTGCCTAGCATACAATAGTCACTAGGGTATCTCTCAGCTCCAAAAGCAGGCAGAAGCCATATGTCTTATGTCTTAACTCTTCTTCTTCTTCTCTACACCTCAGGCATCTGTGATTGTAACTGCCTTTCCCAGCACAGTGATTAAATGCAGAAAGGGCAATGATATCCTCCAGGAGGGACACTCCCAGGGGAAAACTAGTGGAAGTATGAATTTGACTCCTGAATTCTATTGCTAATGCTCTTGCTGACCTGAACATAAACCTCCTGATCAGCCAACTCCCTCTGTTCAACCCCCACAGTCTCAATGAATATCAGCCTTCTGCCTTTGCTAGGCAGCCTTAATGCCACAACACACCATTGCTTCAACAAGTCTCCTGTCAGTTTCCTCAGTTCTCTCACCCCAACATCCTTTTATCCCAACCACTACTTTAAAAAACCACACACTATGAGGAGTGCTTTGGTGGCTCAGTCAGTTAAGCATCTGACTTCAGCTCAGGTCATGATCTTACATTCATGAGTTCGAGCCCTGTATCAGGCTCTGTGCTGACAGCTCAGAGCCTGGAGCCTCCTTCAGATTCTGTCTCTCTCTTTCTGCCCCTCCCCCACTTGTGTCCCATCTCTCTCTCTCTCTCTCTCTCTCTCTCAAAAGTAAACATTAAAAAAATTAAAAAACCACCCGCTATGAAGCATAGAGTGGCTTTATTTATCAAGCAAAATCCTGTAAACAAGACAAGGATAAATTCCCAGAAATGTTATTATAAGGTCAGAAGTTCTGCACATTTTATTTATTTTTTTAAGTTTTTATTTAAATTCCACTTAGTTAACATAAAATTTAATATGAGTTTCAGGTGTACAATATAGTGATTCAACAACTCCATACAACATCCGGTGCTCATCACAACAAGCGCCCTCCTTAATGCCTATCACCTCTTTAGCCCATCCCCCCACCGACCTCCCCTCTGGTAACCGTCAGTTTGTTCTCTATAGTTAAGAGTCTGTTTCTTGGTTTCTCTCTCTCTCTCTCTCTCTCTCTCTCTCTCTCTTTTTTCTCATTTGCTCATTTGGTTTGTTTGTTTCTTAAATTCCACATATGAGTGAAATCATATGGTATTTGTCTTTCTCTGACTGACTTATTTCACTTAGCATAATAGTCTCTAGCTCAATCCATGTCATTGCAAATGGCAAGATTTCCTTCTTTTTTATGGCTGAATAATATTCATATATATATATATACATATATATACACATATATATGTATATATATGCATGTATATATTCACAATATTCACAAATCAATCATGTATATATGGAGATATATATATCACTTTATCCGTTCATCAGTCAATGGACCAATGGACATTTGGGCAGTTTCTATAATTTGGCTATTGTAGGCAATGCTGCTATAAACATCCAGGTGCATGTATCCCTTTAAATTAGTACTTCTGTATTCTTTGGGCAAATACTCAGTAGTGCAATTTCAGGATCACAGAGTACTTCTATTTTTAACTTTTTGAGAAATGTCCTTACTGTTTTCCACAATTGCTAGACAAGTTTGCATTCCAAACAGCAGTGAAAGAGGGTTCCCCTTTTCCACATCCTCAACACCTGTTGTTTCTTGTGTTGTTGATTTTAGTTATTCTGACAATATTCACAAATCAATGTGATACATCACAATAATTTTTAAAAAAGATAAGAACTACATGATCATTTCAATAGATGCAGAAAAAGCATTTGACAAAGTACAACATCCATTCATGATAAAAAAGAAACCCTCAACAAAATAGGTGTAGTAGGAACATACTTCAACATTAAAAAGGCCATATATAAAAAACCCACAACTAATTACATCCTTAATGGGGAAAAACTGAGTTTTTTTTCCTCTATGGTCAGGAATAAGACAGGGATGTCCACTCTCACTTTTATTTAACATAATACTGGAAGTTCTGACCACAGCAATCAAACAACAAAGAAATAAAAAGCATCCAAACCATTATGAATGAAGTCAAGCTTTCAGTATTTGCAGATGACATGATACTATATATAGAAAACCCGAAAGACTCCCCCAAAAACTTGCTAGAACTGATAAACAGATTCAGTGAAGTTGCA
The DNA here is from genome assembly GCF_018350175.1 of Felis catus. Lineage (NCBI taxonomy): Eukaryota > Metazoa > Chordata > Mammalia > Carnivora > Felidae > Felis > Felis catus. The sequence goes on along the minus strand of NC_058386.1, from coordinate 81,441,335 downwards.
GGATACAAAATCAATGTACAGAAATGTGTTGCATTTCTATACTCCAATAATGAAGCATCAGAAAGAGAAATTAAGGAATTCGTCCCATTTATAATTGCACCCAAACCAATAAGATACCTACTAATAAACCTAACTAAAGAGGGTAAAGACCTGTACTCTGAAAACTGTAAAAAACTGACGAAAGAAATTGAAAACAACATAAAGAAATGGAAAGACATTCCATGCTCATGGATTGGAAGAACAAATATTGTTAAAATGTCTATACCACACAAATCAATCTACACATTCAATGCAGTCTTTATGAAAATACCAAAAGCATTTTTCACAGAACTAGAATAAGAAATCCTAAAATGTATATGGAACCACAAAAGACCCCAAATAGCCAAAACAATTTTGAAAAAGAAAAGCAAGGCTGGAGGCACCACAATTCTGAACTTCAAGTTATATTACAAAGCTGTAATGATCAAAACAGTATGGTACTGGCACAAAAAAATAGACACATAGGTCACTGGAACATAATAGAAAATGCAGAAATCAACCCACAATTATATTGTCAATTAATCTTCAACAAATCAGAAAAGAATATCTAGCAGGAAAAAGTCTCTTCAACAAATGGTGTTGGGAAAACTGGACAGCAACATGCAAAAGAATGAATTATACCACTTTCTTAAACCACACACAAAAGTAAACTCAAAATGGATGACAGACCTAAATGTGAGACCAGAAACCATAAAATCTTAGAGGTTCTGCACATTTTAAGTTTTTAAATGATAGGTCATTCTTCAAACATATTTACATTATGTTTGGAAAATATACTCAAATTTTAAATTGTGTAAAATAGAAACAGTTATCAGAAAGAAGAAAAATCAAGATGACTTCCCCTACTAGCAATAACTTCTCTTTTCTTGTTCATATTACTGTGAGAATTTCTACATATGTGTGTACCTGTATAAATGTATATAATGCATGTATATAAATGTCACTGGCATGCATTTGGGTACCTTCTCTGACCCTGTGCTGAAAGATTTGGCAGATGTAAGAGTTCTGGGGTCAGAATCAAGAGGCTAGAACAGTGTGTGGAAACTATGGCATCCCATACTAATGGTCAGAGGCACAGACTCCAAGGTGGAAGATGGCAGAAATATAGATGGTTTCCTCTCATTTCTCAACACATTTGGGATAAGTTAACTTACTACTTAGAAATAGCTTTGATTCTCATTTTTAATATGATGGGGTCACATTCCTTCTCACGGTTACATTTCCAGACACACTCTAGAAGCATTACGGTGTTAAGCATCTCTTCTATGGGAGGATAGAAAATGTGGGAGGATAGAAGAGGTAGGCTAAGGCCTGGAATAACATTTTTTTGCTACATACAAGTCACTTCATATGGGTTTTCTCAGCTTCTGCTCACCACAATCCTGTGAGAAATATACTGTTAGTCTTATTTTACATATAACCCAACTGAGGCACACAATGACATCCACCCTGTAAGAGACAGAAGAGGAGTTCTGCATCTTGACCAACGACACCCAGAAACCTCCCTTCTGGAAACCTTGTGGTCTTCTAGTCTCAAGGATTAGGTGTCTGAACTTGCAGGGTTGCCTTCATAGATTGTATCTTGAAGACAAGAGGTAAGTGGCTTAGCATGGTGGCTTCATGATTCACCCCAGTCCTCAAGTTACTAAGGTAGTTTTATAAAAGCACAGGCTTTACAATGGGGAAAGAAACCCTGGGAGAATGGTGATAAACTATTTTAGAGTTTCATCTTATGCCAGCATTTTTTGAACCCTTGATTTCTAACTACAACCAATGGAAACCAGATCTGCAATTCCCACTATACAAGTGAAGAAAGCAAAGTAAGGACAAAGAGGGTAAGATTCTTGAAAGCTGAACCAAGCCTAAAACAAACGTTCCTTTCACATCATCCTGATGCTTTTCTAATATGAAAATAACTTTGAATTTTGTAAGCATGTAATTTACAGCTGAGGGATTATGTTATAGCTGAACTTGGTGGTATCCTGGAGGGAATATAGGGTTGGCAGTCAGAAAGGCATTAGTTACCATCTCTGTCTTTTTCTCCAGTGATTGTGAGACACTAGATAATATCTCTCTTGTTTTCAAAACTCAGTTTCCTTATCTAGAAAATGGAGATAATCATCTTCCTCGCAGGAATAAATAAAATAACATATGTGGGACAAATGTTCAGAATTATTGGAGTTCCCTACAGGGCAGGAACCAGGGAATCCATCTGCAATGGAACCATATACCAGTGGATATTTAAATAACAATAGTAATAGAAGTAAATTGATGGAAAGTACAATCAAGTATAGTGGTGAAAATAACCAGTAATCCAAACACCAACTGATAAACAAAGTTAGTATTTGCATACAGTTTCTTTAGATAGACAGATAGATACATAGATAGACAGATTTATAATTTATATAACCAGATTAATATCTAACATAGATGGAAGGAAAAGAAAATATGATAATAACTTGTTTTGAGCAAATATATCAATTTTTTAATCAGTGAAAGTAAACAATATAATATCTTTTGAATATAGGAGAAACTTGTGAATTAAACCACAAAAATTATTTTAGAAATGTATTCAATTACTTGGCAAATATGTTATATGAAAAAGACATGTTGCAAACATGAGTTATGGTAAGATTGAATTTTCCTTTGAAAATATATTTGTCTTTATATTTTTATTATATATATATTAATATCTCAAACATGTATGTGTATGCACACAGATGTGCAGAGTCCTCTTTAGGTGAGTGTAGTTGAAGGGAACTTGCTATCACTTGCTGTGGTTTAAGATTGTGTACATTGTAGAGGAAAGTCAATTCCAATAATTTATTATAAAACCTCACATACTTCTTTTTTATTTTATTTTTTATTTTTTAAAATTTACATCCAAATTAGTTAGCATATAGTGCAACAATGATTTCAGGAGTAGATTCCTTAATGCCCCTTACCCATTTAGCCCATCCCCCCTCCCACTACCCCTCCAGTAACCCTGTTTGTTCTCCATATTTATGAGTCTTTTCTGTTTTGTCCCCCTCCTTGTTTTTATATTATTTTTGCTTCCCTTCCCTTATGTTCATCTGTTTTATCTCTTAAAGTCCTCATGTGAATGAAGTCATATGATTTTTGTCTTTCTCTGACTAATTTCACTTAGCATAATACCCTCCAGTTCCATCCACGTTGTTGCAAATGGCAAGCTTTCATTCTTTTTGATTTCCAAGTAGTATTCCATTGTGTATATATACCACATCTTCTTTATCCATTCATCCATCAATGGACATTTGGGGTCTTTCCATACTTTGGCTATTGTTGATAGTGCTGCTATAAACATGGGGGTGCATGTGTCCCTTCGAAACAGCACACCGGTATCCCGTGGATAAATGCGTAGTAGTGCAATTGCTGGATGTAGGGTAGTTCTATTTTTAGTTTTTTGAGGAACCTCCATACTGTTTTCCAGAGTGGCTGCACCAGCTTGCATTCCCACCAACAATGCAAAAGAGATCCTCTTTCTCCGCATCCTCGCCAATATCTGTTGCTGCCTGAGTTGTTAATGTGAGCCATTTTGACAAGTGTAAGGTGGTATCTTATTGAGGTTTTGATTTATATTTGTCTGATGATGAGTGATGTTGAGCATTTTTTCATGTGTCGGTTGGCCATCTGGATGTCTTCTTTGGAGAAGTGCCTACTCATGTCTTTTGCCCATTTCTTCACTGGATTATTTGTTTTTGGGGTGTTGAGTTTGATAAGTTCTTTATAGATTTTGGATACTAACCCTTTATCTGATATGTCATTTGCAAATATCTCCCATTCTGTCGGTTGCTTTTTAGTTTTGCCAGGAGGAGGTCAAACTTTCACTCTTCGCAGATGACATGATACTCTATATGGAAAACCCAAAAGATTCCACCAAAAAACTGTGAGAACTGATCCATGAATTCAGCAAAGTGGCAGGATATAAAATCAATGCACAGAAATCGGTTGTATTCCTATATACCAACAATGAAGTGACAGAAAGAGAAATCAAGGAATCGATCCCATTTATAATTGCACCAAAAACCATAAAATACCTAGAAATAAATCTAACCAAAGAGGTGAAAAATCTATACGCTGAAAACTATAGAAATCTTATGAAAGAAATTGAAGAAGACACAAAAAAAAAATGGAAAAAGATTCCATGTTCCTGGATAGGAAGAACAAATACTGTTAAAATGTCGATACTACCCAAAGCAATCTACATATTCAATGCAATCCCTATCAAAATAACAGCAGCATCCTTCACAAAGAGAAAATAATCCTAAAATTTGTATGAAACCAGAAAAAAAAACACGAATAGCCAAAGCAATCCTGAAAAAGAAAACCAAAGCAGGAGGCATCACAATCCCAGACTTCAAGCTATACTACAAAGCTGTAATCATCAAGACAGTATGGTACTTGCACAAGAACAGACACTCAGATCAATGGAACAGAATAGAGACCCCAGAAATGGACCCACAAACATATGGCCAACTAATCTTTGACAAAGCAGGAAAGAATATCCAATGGAATATTTTATTTTATTTTTTTTTATTTTTTAAAATTTACATCCAAATTAGTTAGCATATAGTGCAACAATGATTTCAGAAGTAGATTCCTTAATGCCCCTTACCCATTTAGCTCATCCCCCCCAACAACCCCTCCAGTAATCCTGTTTGTTCTCCATATTTATGAGTCTCTTCTGTTTTGTCCCCCTCCCTGTTTTTATATTATTTTTGTTGACAGTCTATTTTATATTTTATAATGTTGACAGTCTATTTTATATTATTTTTGAAGACAGTCTCTTCAGCAAGTGGGGCTGGGAAAACTGGACAGTGTCATGCAGAAAGATGAACCTGGACCACTTTCTTACACCATACACAAAAATAACTCAAAATGGATGAAAGACCTAAATGTAAGACAGGAAGCCATCAAAAGCCTCAAGGAAAAAGCAGGCAAAAACCTCTTTGATCTTGGCCACAGCAACTTCTTACACAACACGTCTCCAGAGGCAAGGGAAAAAAAGCAAAAATGAACTACTGGGACCTCATCAAAATAAAAAGCTTCTGCACAGCAAAGGAAACAATCAGCAAAACCTCACATACTTCTAATTCAAGGAATTCTTATAAAAATAATTCATTTTAATTAATGATTCACTTTTCTAAATATAGAGGTTTGTATATGAAACCTATATATTTTTTAACCCATACTAACTGAAGACTCATCTCTATTTGTGTTCTCTGTCTCCACTGAAGTATGAAGCCCTCACTTTCACAATTGATCCCAAACTCTTCAGGCAAGAAATCCAATGGCTCATTTTTTCCATAAGTAAAGGCATAGTATATATTTCAAATTCAGTAATGACAGAGTAACTCATTTTGGGCCAATCCTCCCATAGATCACAATTAACAACTCTGGAAAAAAATAACATAACTATCTGAAAGCACTTGAAAAAGACTGAAAACAAGCAGAGATTGGAGGGAGGTTGACTTTTGGAAGAGGGAATAGAATATGACTGCCTTTTTTATGACATTTTGCTTGGTTACCTGTGGAGTGTCTAAATTTCTGGACATCTATAGTCTTGCTTGTTTTGGACTCGGTGAACAGATTTTGGGACAGCCACAGCAGCTGGAAAATAAAGAAGGAATTCACTAAAACGCAAAATCCAAAAGAAGGTACCACAAATTCTGTATAAATTCTTGGCCCAAACCTCTGGTTGGCCCCTGAACTGCATACACATGGAGAGGAAAATGCTAATATTCTGTTCTTTTAGCTTGAGCTAAAAATATTTCAGCTGGTGATGATTTCAGGAACTAGATTGAAAATTGAGCCAAGTTAACTTGCTTTCTAAAACAAATGGTCTTTAAATAAACAAAATTCAGAATCTACAGGGTATCATTCACAATATCCATGATACAGCCCAAAATTATTTGACATTTGAAAAAAATAAAAGAGTGTAACCCATACTAGAGTGGAAAGGTAATAAACAGAATTAAGCCAGGATCAGCTAGATGCTGGAAACAGCAGATAATCTATTAAAGCAGTACTCAAAAACAAAGAAAAATATTCCCATAATACATGAAAACACAACAAATTTCAACTGAGAGATGGAAATATTTATAAATGGAAATGTGACATTTGGAAAATATATTTAAGAGAAAAAAATTCCTGGATGAGCTTCACAGAATATTGGAGGTGATGGAGGAAAGAGTCTGTAAACTTAAAGCTAAATCAATAGAAATTATACAATTTGAATAACAGGAGAAAATGTTTGAAAAAATTTGAGTCACAGTGACCTGGAGACAATTCCAGAGGTCTAACATATGTGTACCTGGGAGTGGCAGAAGACAAGAGAGGCAATGGGGAATAAAAAGTATTTGAAGACATAATGATGGAAATTTCCCCAATTTGGTGAAAGACATATGTTTACAGATACAAGAAGCTGAGAAAACCCCAAGCAAGACAAAGACAAAGAATACCACCCCTAAGCACATCATGGTCAAACTGCTGAAAGCCAAAGACAAAGAAAAAAATCTTAAAAGAAGTTTAGGGTCAAGATAGCCCATTACATACAGAAGAGCAACAATACAAATGATAACTGACTTCTCTTCAAAAACAATGGAGGCCAGAACCTGTCAATCTATATATTTCTATCCAGCAAAAATATATGACACTAGTCAAAGCAAAACAAAGACAGTGTCATGTAAATAAAAACTAAGAAAAGTTATCGTAAGTGTACCTGGAATACAAGATAAATAATACCAGATATAAACTCTAATCTATAGGAATGAATAAAAAGCAGAAGAAGTAAATATGTGGGTAAATATAAAAAACTATCTTTTAGTTCCCTCTTAATTTCTTTAAAATACAAATGATTGTGGGCACTTGGGTGGCTTAGTTGGTTAAGTATTCAGACTCTTGATCTCAGTTCAGGTCTTGACCTCATGGCCATGAGCTCAAGTCCCACGTTGGTATCTGCACTGGGCATGAAGCTTACTTATAAATATATACATGCATACATACATACATACATACATACATATGACTATTTAAAGTAACAATTGTAACATGTGTTATAGAATTATAATGTATGTGGATGTAATACATATGACAACTATAAGCATAAAAAAGAGGTGTGGTGAAAGGAAATGTATGACCACATGTTTCTTTCATTTTATGTGAAGTGGTACAAGATGGACTCTAAAAACACTGTAAAAGGCTAGTGATCTATATTGCAATCCCTAAAGCAACTGCTTAGAAATGCAAAGAGGTATAGTTAAAAAAAATAAATAAAATAGAATGGAATACTAAAATCTATTCATTTAATCTAAAAGAAGAAGAACAGAGAATTTTTAAAGGAAATATATTAAAAAATAACAAAATATTACAATTAAATCTAATTTTATTGATATTTATTTTAAATGTAAATAGACTAAACACCTCAGTTAAATATATGAGAATGGATTTAAAATGCAAGATCTAAATATAGAATTTCTACAGGACATGCATTTTAAATAAAGGTTTTACATAAAGGCCAAATGTGATGAAAGTAAAAGGAGAGGAAAAGATACATGATGCAAATAGTAAGCATAAGAAAACTGTAGTGGCTATATTAATATCAGATTTTTGTTGTGGTGGCTACAGAACTCTGTGCCTCTGCTTCAGGATATAACCATGAACAAAATGAACAAAGTCCTTGCCTTTTTGGAGCTCATGATATAGTGAAGTGGATAATAGACAGTAAACAAGAAGTAATATATAGAGTATGTGAGATGGTATAAATGCTTTGAAGAGGAGCAAGAAGGTAACAAGAGCAGAGACTCTGGAACCAATATGATGAGTTTCAGTCACAGCTCTGCACACATAACAGCTGTGTGGCCTTAGGTAAGGTACTTAAACTTCTCAGTGTCTACCTTTCCTCATCTTATAGATGGAGATAAAGTAATAATAATAATACCTCCCTTTATGTGAGAAAATAAATGTGTTAGTACATATGAACACTTAGGTGAGCACTACCTAAGTTTTCCCTATCATTTTTATTTTGTAAAATTTAATGCAGGGAAAGGGGAGAGGGAATGCCTAGGATGGGGGTTTGAATATTTTTAAGTAGTGTAGTCATAAAAGTTCCCTGAAGAAGGTGGCATTTGAGTAAAGAATTATTTCTTTTTTTTTTCCGAGGGAGAGAGTGAGAGAGCACAAGCAAGGGGCAGAGACAGAGGAAGAGAGAGAATCCCAAGCAAGCTCCACGCCCAGCACAGAGCCCAATGAGTAACTCAGTCTCAGGATTGTGAAATCATAACCAAAGCCGAAACCAAGAGTCAGATGAGATATCAACTGAGATACCCAGGTTCCCCAAGACATATTTCTATATAGAGGATTATTGTGTGTTAGACATATTTCTATATAGAGGATTATGATGTGTTAGAGCAGAGGCCAGCACAGGGGGCAAGTGACTCACTAAAAGTCTGATGATCAGTGATGGGTCTGGTATATGAAGCCTATGTATCTTGATTCCAGTCTTCTGTTCATCATGACTATCACTTTTATCAAACTTAATGGGAAATTGTTTTTTATTATTCAACTAAAATGTGAGATAACAAAGAAAAGCACACAGATTGAAAAAAAAAAAGTTTCAAGTATGAATTCTGTTCCTCAGAGATTTTTGGCATTTCATTCTTATTACCAATGTTCTTCCTCAAATTAACATCTTACCTTCCTCATTGTCATCACTTTCATAAACATCTTCTTTACCTTCCAAACTTAATTCCAAAATCACCATTTCTCACACACTCCTGACAAAGTCCTTCCACAGTATCAGTAGAATCACAAATTTTCTTTTTAACAATCATCATTAAGTAGTAAATGGATATTGATTCCAATTTTTTACAGCGAACTATATTATGAATTTATTTAGAAAAAATAATGAAAAGTTAAAAAGATTTTGTCTATCCATAAACAAAAAGAAGTAACTTTAAGGAAATGTGATTTGTGGGCAAGGTTTCCAGCATATTTCACAGACAGATATTAAATAAGCTTAATATAAAAATAAGTCTAAATACCTAAAAAGGTGTTATTCAAAATCATAATGGAGCTCATGATATAGTGAGTTTATATGAAACCTCTGCATCACAAACATATAAGTTTAAAGAATAAATAATTATAACATATTAAACAAAAGGTATATTATAAATAGAATGTATATGTACACATTTTTATATATGTAGTGATTAAAATTTAAAAGAACAATATATATGTTCATGTGAACCTACCTATACAGTATTATATACACAGACATATATCTGGAGAATATAAACTAAATTACCAAGGATGGACATCTTGCTATGTAATAGGATCAAATAAATGTAACAAAAACTTTTTCACAAGCAGCACACATTTTTCTATTGCATAAAATTTTGAAACAAATACATATAAAGTTTTATAACATTGTAGTTCATATTTGATTGGGAATTTGGTCATAAATTAATGTTGTAAAAATATAATACCATATTTTATATTATATATACACACATTTCATACACATACATACACACATAATTTTAAAAGAGAGATCACAGAAAGTTTTACAAAATATATACTTGTATGCAGGCATTTATGTATGTGCCTCACTATATATATCTATACATTTTTATTATCTCTCCCTCTCTCTCTGTCATACACACACACACATACACATACAAACACACACACACACACACACACACACACACACACACAGCTTTTTATATCCTGGAGGAAGATGAAGAAAAGTTCTCATCACATGACTTAATGTGATTCAATGTCTGGGGACTCTGTCTAAATTATTTCATTTGCCAAGTAAATTTCCAAAAGAACCCTTTCCTGACTAAATGATGTACAAACCGCCATTCTGGGCTTTATCACTAGATGATACTAATCTCCAATTTTTAATTTTCTCCAATGAAAAAATATTATTTGGAAAAATTACATATCTATTAAAAGTTATTATTGTGAAAGTGTATGTAAAACAAAATCATGATTAAACCCATTTACTCAGCAGTTTTCTTCTTTTCCATGGTTCCACAGATGAAAATCATATTACCAGGCTGGGGTCAGAGCAAAGGGAGAAGGGGTTCAGGTACCACTACTACTGTGCTGTGAAGGTACACACAGTTTTCCAGAGATGCCCAACAGCCAGGTAGTGGATCTCCACATGGGATTTCCTCAGGGACAAACCAAGTCATAGAGTATTTCCTGACTGTGATACCCAGTTAGAGTCTCAGATTAGCTCCATGCTCCCCTCTTTCCCTGGTTAGTGCCCCCTTACCCCTCAGGTCTCAGTTTAAGCCTTGCTTCCTGTGGGAAGTGTCCTCAGCCTAGTGGTTTGATTATCCTTAGTCATCTGGTAACTCCACTAGCTCACCATTGCCAGATACACTTTTTCATTTGCAAGGGATCCAATGGGAGTGAGTTCAAAATTTCTCATGGGCTGTGGCTTCACACAATGCTCTGAGAACCCTAGAGCTTTCAAATGGCTTATTTGGAGCTTTGCCCCAGGATTCACCTCTTCCACTTTTGAGAAGGATGCCCAGGACATGGGCCATTTGAGTAATGGAACTGCAGAGCTGTTCCATAGAGAACAACTGGGGCATGTACTGTAGAGAACCTGTGGAGGCTGCGGATTGATGCTTCCTCCTCTAAAAGATCCAATGAGAGCTCTGATGTGACTCTTCTTTTTACCACACATGGTTTTCCATGGCAAAGACCACGTGAATATTCTAGAGGTAGAGTTGCAAGTTTTAAACGATTTACTTTGTGGAATACTGTTGAAAATATATTTCCAAAATATACAAATGAATTTGGAAAAGAGGAAAAATTAAAAAGGACATTTTTTAATGTTTATTTATTTTTGACAGAGAAAGAGACAAAGCATGAGCAGGGGAGGGGCAGAGAGAGAGGGAGACACAGAATCAAAAGCAGGCTCCAGGTTCTGAGATGTCAGCACAGAGCCCGACGTGGGGCTCAAACTCACAGATGGTGAGATCATGACCTGAGCCGAAGTCGGACCCTCAACTGACTGAACCACCCAGGCGCCCCTGGAAAAGAGGAAAAATTAAGGAAGCAAGCAAAATTCTCTATTACATTCTGGTTACATATAATCCTCTATATTCTTATTAACTGTGTGTATAATATGACACTGAATTATCTTTTAATCTACATAATAATATTGAATCTCTTGACATAACTTCAGGGTCCAGATGGTGTTTCTCTCTTTACAGATGAGGAAGCTGAGCCTCACATCCCAGGCATGGCTGAGACCAAAACACCTGAGTTACCTATGCTGCTTTTGTGATTTCATCAAATGCCCACAAGGACTCTGTGAGGGAGGGTCTTCTGCTCAGTCCCTGGATGGGGGGCCTGAGGCTTGGGGAGCTTAAGGCCCTATCCTGCCATCTTTCCATTTCCTGGAACGCTCTCCAAAATCACCTGACATAAGCCCAAATCCCATAAGACTTTCCTAATGCCCTCTTATGGAGATACTCCATGGGTCTCCATGGTGTGCATTCTCCCTAATTATAATGAGAGAAATGCCTAAATTTGGTTAAAGGTATATTACTGGTAATCTTTTGGCTAAAGAACATTGACCGAAAAATGGTCCTGAATTGGTTGGTCATCTCAGAGTGGCAATGCAGTTTCCTAAGCTTGACACTCCTTATTTCCACAGTATCTGGTCTCCATGTTAATCAAAGATCTTTACAGAACAGAGCCCATGGTGGATGCCTATATCCAGGAACAGGTAGATTGTGGTATGATATGGAATGTGATGTGGGAAGACAGAAAGCAAATAAGAGACCCAGCCAGAAGCGTCCAGAGGCAGCTGCTCTGTTCATTTCCCTATGCCCTGGAACACTCTGCTTAGGGATAGCTGGGGCTATGGAATTAGTGTGGGTTTAGGTCTGTGAAAAGGCATTTCCTGTGCATTGCTTCTTTCCTTCCCATTATGCATAAAGGTATCAAGTTCATGGACACCTCCAACAAGGTGCACTTCTTACAAGGGTTCCTTGGGGGGTGGGGGGTGGGCCCCCCTTCCTGTCACCTTTCAGGGCCTAGGAACCACTGTGGGGAAGGAGCCCCAGAAGCATCTGCAAGTGTCCAAAAGGAGCAGCCATGATGATGCCCTTTTCCATCCCTCATCTCCAGCCAGTTTGTGTGCCTTCACTCCAAATACCTCTAGATCCCGTGTTACTCTTTGCTCCCAATTCTTTGTCCCAGAACTCATCTCTGACTGATCACATACCCTTAACCCTGGGATCCCTCCTGTGGTCTCTAACCCCAAAGTACTGCATAACTGCTGATCTTCCTAAATTTGGATTCTATTGATCTTATTTGACTGCTCATAAATCCTTAATGGCATCACGCCCTTAATGATCCCAGAATTCCCCTCTATTTATGGTTCCTTGTCATCTCACTGTCTTGTAACCCCTGTGCTGGAAAAACAGTGGTTAGATGTTAACCCTTCACCCTCTAAGTGGCCATATACAAAAGCAGAAACCTCACACCTAGAGCAGACAAGGTTAGACACTGTCCCCACTCCTTTAAAATAAAATAAAGTGGGAACAAGTGATGCCTGGCTGTTCTTAGCATCCTAGTCTGCATCTGAAAAGGTGGTGAAGTAAAGGTAGGAGGACACACCTCTGACCAAGTATCTCCTAGGTCAGGCAAGGCTTTGATCTCACTCAGACTTTCTGGAAGATCGTGTATTATCAAAAAGAAGCAAATACATAATAATCATACAATTGCTCCTAAACCAGGATGGTCTCAGCCCCCTAGAGTGTCCAGTCAGTTATTTCTGAGCCATGTCTGCTCACCTGGGAGCCCCCAGTCTTCACCAGTCAGATTGGACTCCCCGTCCCCTCCCTTCCAACCAGCTCCCATTAGTCCTGCCCACTGTGCCAGGCCCAGCTCGTCTTTGGGGAATCTCTGACGATTCCAGTGAGCTCTTCCTCCTCTTTATACATTAAGGAGGTTCTACAGAGGTTACCTCCACAAATACCTGGACCATGTGGAACCATTACCATGACCTCTGCAACCCCTGGGCACTGGAGGTGTGAGGAGTGACATATGCTCAGTGAACACCCATGTGATAGTGTAGGACATGCAGGGGAAGGAACTTACCCTGGGATGGCTCAGGCACTGAGACCCAGGAAGAGCTGCTGACCCACATTCCAGTGTCCTTCCCAGCTGATCCCCAGTCACCTCTTCCTGGGCGTCAAGATGTTCACAGACACCCAGGTCATGGGCAGTCCTGATGCGAACATAGAGAGTAACAACTGAGGATAGGAAAAACATAATTGTTCCATGAGAAACAATTGAGAAAAAGAAACAATGAGAGAAAAAGTACTTTGTGCTGGCACATCTCCATTACACTGCATGTCACAGAGATGGCACTGAAATACCTATGTCAAATGGATGGGTATGTGCGGTTCCCTTCTTCTTACAGTTGCAAATATTTACTAAAACATGATAATGCTATTTAGGTTGAGAGAACATCCTTTTTAAAGATCAGAGTAGTTGGGATGGGAAGGAAGCAAACATTGGTATTGTGGGTGATGCACCAAATACCATGTTGAGGTCTTTACAAAGATTTCTTCTTGAACTCTTCACAACACTCCCTTGAGGTAGAGGTTAGAATTTCTTTTCAAACATCAAGAAGGAGAGGCTGAAAGAAGTTAAGTAGATTCTCCAGCCTCACTCAGCTGATAACAAATAAAACTATTATCATCTCCCCTGTTTGCCTAACTCCAGGGCCCATGTTTGTAACCAGAAATGCAATTTCCCCCTTAGATGCATGATATAGGCAAATAGAAATGACAGGTGCCACTGGTGAATGTACGGCCACTCTGGAGAGCAATATGGCAACACCTAGGAGGTACGTAGTAAAGCTGAGTGTGATCCTACATAATAATCCAACAATTGCACAACCTTCATACACAATGTGAAAAAGTAGTTGACATGTGAGCACCAGGAAACAAATAACAAGAATATTCTTTGCAACACTGTCATAATAAATCTTTAGGGGGGAAATACCCATTAATACGACACTAAAAAATAGTATATTCATTGGAATCATATATAGATGTGAACATCAATAAAATATAACTACTGGAATCAGCACATAGAGCATCTCAAAAACATAAAGTGGTGTGACAATAGTAGGGAATACAAGGACACTTACATTATGAGATCCATTCTGATTCAAAGGGTGCAGTCATTGGTAATGAGAATATTAAGAAAACTAGGAAAATCATAAAACCCAATTTTAATAGAGTGTTTACCTCTAAGGAAGGGAAAGTACAATCAGAGAAGAGTAGACAATGGTATTCCAATGTAATTAGAGTACAAATTTCCCTCTTAAAGTACCTTAGCTGCATTCCATACGTTTTGGTATGCTGTGCTTTTATCATTCATCTCAAAGTACACATAGAACATCCTCCAGAGTAGACCATATGTTAGGTCACAACAAAACCTCAAAAACTTTAAAAAGACCAAAAGCATACCAAGCTTTTTGTGATCTTCTATGATCACAATGACATGAAACAAGAAATCAATAACCTGATGAAAACTAGAAAGTTCATAAATAGGTGGAAATTAAACAATGTCCTCTTAAAATACCAATGGATAAAAAAATTGCAAGATAAATTAGAAAATACTTTGAAACAAATGAAAATTAAAACACAACATACCACGATAACTTATGAGATGAAGTGAAAACAGTGCCCAGAAGGAAATTTATAGCTACAAATGTTTACATTAAAAAAGAAAAAGATTTCAAATCAGTAACCTACATCTACACCTTAAGGAAACATAAAAAAGAGCAAACTAAACCAAAACATGTTAGAGGAAAGAAATAGTAAATATTAGAACAGAAATAAGTGAATAGAGAATAAAAAAACAATAGAATTGACAAAACCAAAAATTAGTTCCTTTAAAAAATCAATAAATTGACAAAGCTTTTGTTATAATGGCAAAAATAGAAGCTTTGAATAACTGAAATCAATAATGAAAGTGGGGGCATTACTACTGACCTTCCAAAAATAAAAAAGTATTATAAGACAATACTATGAACAATGATAAGCAAACAAGTTATATAATCTAAGTTAAATGGACAAAGTCCTAGAAAAACACAAATGACCATAAATGACTCAAAAAGAAAAGAAAATCTCAGCAGACCTATAAGAAGTAAATAAATTGAATCAGTAATCAAAAACTTCCCAACAAAGAAAAGCCCAGGATCAGATAATTTCATGAATAATTATTACCAAACATTTAAGGAATCAACACCAATCCTTCTCAAACTTTTCCAAAAAATAGAATAAAAGGGAATACTTCCTAACTTTTTCTATAAAGCCAGTTTTCCTCTGACACCACAAGAAAAATATAGGCCAATATCCCTTATTAATAAAAATGCAGAAACCCTGAATGAAACAGTAACAAACTGAATCCAACAACATGGTAAATGGATTACACACCATTATCAGGTAAGATCTATCCCATGAGTGAAACATAGTTCAACACAAGAAAATCAATAAATGTACTATACCACATTAATAGAAAAAAGGGAAAAAAACACAATCATCTCAACTGAGTCAGAAAAAGCATTTGACAAATGGAACACCCATTTAAGATAAAAGCACTCAGAAAACTCAGAATAGAAGGGCACTTCCCCAACATGATAAAGGACATTTATTTTGAAAAAAAAAAAACTCAAAGCTAACATTATACTCAATGGTGAGCAACAGAAAACTCTCGCCCTAAGATCAGTAACATGACAAGGATCCCCTTTTTCACTACTATTCAACATAGTACTGAAAATTCTAGTCAGAGCAATTAGGCAAACAGAGAAATAAAAGACATCTAAATTGGAAAGGAAAACTTAAAACTATTTCTACTGACAGTTGACATGATCCTATATACAGAAAATCCCTAAGAATCCACAAAAATCTACTATAACTAACAAACATATTCAACAAATTTGCAGTGTACAAGATCAACACACAAAAATCAGTTGTATTTCTATACATGAGCAATGAACAATTTGAAGAGTAAATTAAGAAAACAATTTCATTTGTAGTAGATTTCAAAGGAATAAATAGAAACAAATTTAACCAAGGAGGTGAAATATATGTACCATGAAAACTACAAAATATTGTTAAGAAAATTAAAGAAGCCCTAAATAAATGGAAAGATATGTTCATGGTTAGAGAATATAATATTGTTAAGATAGTAATATTCTTCAAAGCAGTCTACAGATTTGACACAATCCCAAAAGATATAAAAGCATAAGTCCACACAAAAACTTGAACACAAATGTAAATAGCTGCATTGTTTATAATAGAAGAAAAGTGGGAAGAAAACAAATGGATAGCAAAATGTAGTATATTCATTCAATAGGATATTATTTGGCAATTAAACATGAAGTACTATTGGGGTGCCTGGGTGACTCAGTCGGTTAAGCATTGGACTTCGGCTCAGGTAATGAGCCGTGGTTCGTGGGTTCAAGCCCCACATAGGGCTCTGTGCTGACAGCTCAGAGCCTGGAGCCTGTTTCAGATTCTGTATCTCCCCCTCTCTCTCTGCCCCTCTCCCACTCACGCTCTGTCTCTATCTCTCAAAAACAATGAATAAATATCAAAAAAAAACTTTTTTAGATGAAATACTATTATACTCTACAACATGGATGAATCTAAAATTAATATAGCTTAGTGAAATAAGCCAGACCCCTGTCCAAAAAAGAATATTTACTATATGATTCCATTTCTATGACATTCTGGAAAATATTAAACTAGACACAAAAATCCAATCATAGATTGTCAGAGAATTGGTGGAAGGGAAGAGGAGATTGAACTCTATCAGATGATAGGAATGTTTATATCTCCATTTTGGTTGATGGATGCCAACCAACTGTATGCATTTGTCAAAGTTACACACCTAAACACCTAAAAAGAGTCAGAGGGCCTATATGTAAAGTTTACCTCAATAACTTAAGTTGAAAAAAGTAAACCACATTTAAGACCACTTCTGAGTTAAAGAGGCTGGTAGAACACTTAGAGAAGAACACTTGTAGAAACCACAGGAAACATTTAAAAACAATTAAGACAGCAATTTTAACATTTGGTTATTTTCGTTCCCCTCTATGCAAAATTTCTGGTTTTAAAATAAAATAAGCAAATTATTTTATTTTATTTTTTTATGTTTATTCATTTTTGAAAGACAGAGAGAGACAGAGCACAAGCAGGGGTGGGGCAGAGAGAGAGGGGGACACAGAATCAGAAGCAGGCTCCAGGCTCTGAGCTGTCAGCACAGAGCCCGACGCGGGGCTTGAACTCACGAACTGCGAGATCATGACCTGAGCCGAAGTCCTGACGCTCAACCGACTGAGCCACCCAGGTGCCCCATGAGCAAAATTATTTTAAAAATTTAATGATAATAGCTAAAATAATAGTAAGTTAATGTATAATTTCCAGAAGAGTAGAATTAAACCAAGGATTTTAGAGGAAGAAAAGCCTAAAAGAATCCATAAGATTGCAAGAAAGTAGAAAAGAAGAAAAGCATAGAAAAAGCAGGAGAATAGAAAGGACAAAATAAAAATAAATCCAAATATACAAGAAATCATCCTAAATATAAATAAACAAACCCAGCCATTAAAAGACAGTACTTGGTTGATTTGCAAAAGACACCTAAAATATAATGGCACAGAAAGGAAAAAATAATTCCAGATATAAGGAGTTAACAAGATTTACTACTAAATAACAGCATCAAAATGTTGAAAGTAAAAGGACAGAAAAGATATGTCAGGCAAATACTGAACAAAGAAACCTGATGTAGCTATATTATTGCCAGAAAAAAATAGTCTGTAAGACAAAAAGCATTATTAAGGATAATGAGGGTCAGTACAGAATGATGAAAGGTATAATTCTCCCAGACGGTATCACAGTTATATGTTTTTACGCTTCCTGATAACACAGCTACAAAACCTACAAAGCAAAAATTGACGAATTACAAAGAGAAATTGACAAATCTACCATTATAGTGAGAGTTCTGAACATTCCTCTCTAATTGATATATCAAGCAGACAAAAATCAGTAAAAATATAGAAGACTTGAAAAATAAAATTAACATTTGATCTGATGGACATAGGATTCTGCACCACAATTAGAGAAATCAAATTCTTCTCAAGCATTTTGTAAATGAAACATTTATAAAAATTGACATTATACTAGTCCATAAAATAAGTCTCAAAAAATGTATAAGCTGATTCTAAAGTACATTAGGAAGAACAAAAGTGCCAGGAATAGCCAAGATAATTCTGAAGCCAGAAAGATAGGAAACTTACCCTACCAGACACCATGACACATTAGAAATCTATACTAATTAAGATAGTGTGGGGGAGGCTGGGTGGCTCAGTAGGTTAAACATACGACTTCGGCCCAGGTCATGATCTTGCCTACTTCACCGTTGTGAGTTCAAGTCCTGCGTTGGGCTCTGTGCTGTCAGCTGGGAGCTTGGAGCCTGCTTTGGATTCTGTGTCTCCCTCTCTGCCTATCTCCTGCTTGTGCTCTGGTCTCTCCAAAAATAAACAAACATTATTAAAAAAAAAAAAACACGACATGTGATATAAGCACAGGGACAAATAGATTTGTCAGATAAAATAAAGAAAGCCCAGTTAAATTGGAATTTCAGATAAATAGTGAATGTGTATTTTATATGCTAATTATGGCAACCCTATAAATAAATCATTGGAGACTCAGAGAGAGCTTAGAAGTAGAACCATACACATATGGGACTTCACCCTATTACAGAGGTAGCAGATCAGGTCAGTGGGAAGAGATGTTATTCACTATATGGTATTGGGACAATTGTTTATTTATATGTAAAAAAAATACAATAAAATTGCTTCTGTATCTCACACCAATAAAAATTCAGTCCCAGGTGGATTAAAGATTAAATGTAAAAAAACAAAAGTCTTGAAACACATAGAGATAAATATAGGAATTAACTTTTTGACATTTGAGTAGGAAAACTTTCTAAAGCAAGACACAAGAAGAACAAACCATAAAGCAAATGACAGATAATTAAATTACAATGAAATATAAAACTCTTGTGTATCAAAACATGCATTTTATATTTTTTCAAAACATGTATTTTATTTTTTTAAGTTCATTTATATGTTTTGAGAGAGAGAGAGAGAGCACAAGCAAGGAAGGGGCAGGGAGAGAGAGAATCCCAAGCAGGCTCCACACTGCCAGCATAGAGCCCAATGTGGTGCTTGGACCCACGAACCTGAGGCGAAATCAAGAGTCGGACACTTAACCAACTGAGCCACCCAGGTGCCCCTCAAAAAATGCATTTTAAAACACATGAAAAGGCAGACCTCATACTATAAAAATATATTTTCAACAAATATAATGAACAAAGGATTAGTATCTAGAATTCATGAAGAATATGTAATGTATTATATGAATCAGTAAGAAAAAGACGCCACACAGTCTATGAAACGTTCTAGAAGATGCAAATATCTTGACTGCTTCCAGTTTTTGGTGGCCTCTGCTATTCATCCTGTAGGTCTGGTCAGGGATGGACTTCTAGAAGCCCCTTAGACTGAAGAGGGATGGAATGTGAAGCAGTGTGAAACTGCTTTTTCTGTATGGTTGCTATGAGTGATAGAAATGCCTTCATATGGGTCAGAGGCAACACGATGCCTCACTTTTCTCTTGTAAGCAAGAAATAGTTTTCCAGAGTTATTGTAAAAACAGAATCAGCCAAATGCTTTTGTCTGAAGGGCCTGAAGCAGATACAAGCATTATATAACAAAGTCTTGGTAAGTAATGGATACTTTTAGATTTTACTTTATATGCTCATTTATTTTTTGAATTGTTAAAGGCACATATGGTGAACAATATTATTTTATAATCCACACAATATAAACATTAAAAATATCCTTACTTTGAATTTTGAAGCTCTCCCATTTGTCTTTCTCCTGGAATAGTCTGCTCCCTACTCCTTTCTGAGAGTATATTTCATGACATGTCTCACTTTAACACATTTTTAAGAGAAGAAAAACATGGTGTCCCATGTCTATGCACATTGGGAATTTTAAATTTTATTTACAAACAATAATAAATAATCTTATATGTCATTTATGTAGGGTGGTACTTAGCGGTCCAGAGTAATCAGGAGATACAAAAACAGGAAACAATAATCTGTAATTTTACTTTACACATGTGTATATTGATAATGTTTAACAGGATAATATTTTTATTATTAAAATGATGGTATTAAGAGGAAATGAAAGTGAAAATTTTATTAAACTTTTGAATGGCCTTGCTTGCATCTTCCTTCAGCCTTCTTTTTTTCAACTAGAATTTTAAATCCCAACCAAATTTTAGATAATAAAACGTGAATGGGTTAAAGTGATCCTGATGACTGAATCCATCTTTTTAATACCTACAGCTGAGAAAAATATGGCACACAGATGTGCAGTAACTTACCCAAGGTTATAGAACTACTATGCAGGAGGGAAAGGACTAGTACCTAGCTATCAGAAAGGAATACAAATATTTCTACTGTACCACACAATAAGACAACAAGAGGAGAAAACAATACCTGATTTATACCAGTCTTATTTACCACTAAGGTTTTGTATTATGCCAAGAACATAGTCCCTTGGTCCTTCTTCCTCAACCATAGGGTAAACCCCTGCAATATATAACTCTGTGAAGATTGTCCTGTAAGAAAAAAAATTCCCTGCAAAATGGGTCAATGTGCATAAACCCCTTTTTAACTTATTGGGTGACTGTGAGGAAAGATGTCTCACTCATTGTCTATGGGAATGGAAATCAGTAAGTAGTGAACGTTTTAAATCTGCATTTGGTAATGCCATATGCCTTGGATGAAAATTTTTGCTCTGAAGAATTTATCCTATGGAGAATCTTACACAATTTCTAAAAATATATGCACAATCACCATGATTGTATCATTGTTTCAAATAGGAAATTCTTGAGACAAGTTTTGCTGTAAGATAAATTCCACAGAGCAAAATGGCTGGATCAAGGCTTCTCAGGATATATAATAATATTTTTTTAAATATTTTTTTTCAACTTTTATTTATTTTTGGGACAGAGAGAGACAGAGCATGAACGGGGGAGGGGCAGAGAGAGAGGGAGACACAGAATCGGAAACAGGCTCCAGGCTCCGAGCCATCAGCCCAGAGCCTGACGCGGGGTTCGAACTCACGGACCGCGAGATCTTGACCTGGCTGAGGTCGGACGCTTAACCGACTGCGCCACCCAGGCGCCCCTATAATAATATTTAATTACAAAGAAGAAAGTAAGAATTACTTGAAAAAATAATAATCACCATTAATTGTTCTGCCACTAGTCAGAAATAACTATCTATTTTCTATTACTAGTATGTATAATATTTATGGAAATAATTACCAAGGGGGAGTGCCTACTATGACACTGCTTGACACATAACATACATAATTTTTCAAGATTATTATCAGTACATTTAAAGATGAAGTAACTGAGTTTCAGAGGGGTTGAAGGAACTTGCAGGAGTAAGTAGCAAAGCT
The DNA here is from genome assembly GCF_018350175.1 of Felis catus. Lineage (NCBI taxonomy): Eukaryota > Metazoa > Chordata > Mammalia > Carnivora > Felidae > Felis > Felis catus. Next base: position 81,419,683 of record NC_058386.1, on the reverse strand, counting down.
ACAATGAGATCCCAACTGTATTACAGAATAAAATATAGCACATTAATCTATATTTGATATTCCATCAAATTACTTTAGTAACCCTGTGAAGAATTACTTTACTCCTTTTCAGAATGAGAAACTGAAGCTGAGAGGGGTTAAGTATCTTACCTTTGGGTCACTTTTTAATAATGCACAGAACTCTGAAAAGAACACAGTGTGTGTGACCACAAAGCCTTTTCTCTTTTCAACTCATCACACTGCCTTGTGTTCTTTAACTATAAAAGGATTCACAAGCTTTGGTTCTGACTATAAAAGTCATTGGTGTTGGGGCACCTGGGTGGCTTAGTCGGTTGAGCCTCCCATTTCGGCTCAGGTCATAATGTTGTAGTTCATGAGTTCAAACCCCACATCGGGCTCGCTGCTGTCAGTGCAGAGCCTGCTTCATATCCTATGTCCCCCTCTCTCTGCCCCTTCCCCACTTGTGCTCTCTCAAAAATAAAACATAAAAAAAAGTAATTCATGTTCATTTAGGATATTACCAAAAGCACAGGCAAATATTTAAAGATATAAATAACCTCCAATCTCCCTCTCATTGATAAATAGTGTTCATGGTTTGTTGCATCCACTTGCAGCCAGAAACATCCACATGTATGCACATACATATTAGCTGTACATACATTTTACATTACTGGAGTCACATCGGATTGATACATGGTATTGTGTACTAATTTTTGACCTTTACATTATATCATATGGTGTGAGGATAAGGTCCCCATTTCCTTTGTAGTAATTTACCAATGATCCAGCACCAATTCTTATTGACTATAAATTCTCAAGCAATTGGAAACGCCACATTTATCAAATACTCAATGTTTCTGTGAACTTGGTTCTACTGATTATTTTTCTATTCTGACTCATTAATATATATGTAAATTCTTTTTTTAATGTTTATTTATTTTTGAGAGAGAGAGAGAGAGAGAGAGAGAGAGAGAGAGAGAAGCGGGCAGAGAAAGAAGGAGACATAGAATCCGAAGCAGGCTCCAGGCTCTGAGCTGTCATCACAGAGTCTAATGTTCAAACCCATGAACAGCGAGATCATGACCTGAGCCAAAGTTGGACGATTAATCAACTGAGCCACCCAAACACCCTTATATACATGTCAATTCTTGCACCAGGATTGAACTGTTTTAATATTGTATCTTTGTCGAAATTTGCCTTCCAAGTTAATACTTTACATCCCTTCCCAGCCACAAGCCCTTTATCCTTCTTCTGATTGGCTTGAGAAAGCTAATAATAAAGGAACATAAAGATAACATTTACTGAGCACTTAGTGCCAGACATTTCACTAAATGCTTTACATGTGTTTTTTCATTTAATTTTCATTACAACTTAATATGTAGGTTGTTGCTGTTATAACAGCCATTTGAAAGATGTTTTTTAATGGGGCTCAAAGAAGTTAAGTAATTTGCCAAAGGTAATTCAACCACAAAATGGTAACACCCACGAGCCAAACCCCTGACCATAGTCATATTGTGTGTGACTCCATATTACAGGTGAGGCCAGCACTGGGGAAATGACTCATCCAAGGTCCTGAAGTTCATTATCATACTTGGTTTGCCTGTACTGTATCCTCTTTCCAAGGCTTAGGGAAAACTGTTTCTTTGAAAGCAGTACTATCAACAATAGCCAAAGTATGGAAAGAGCCCAAATGTCCATCGATGGATGAATGGATAAAGAAAATGTGGTATATGTATACAATGGAGTATTACTCGGCAATCAAAAAGAATGAAATCTTGCCATTTGCAACTACATGGATGGAACTGGAGGGTATTATGCTAAGCGAAATTAGTCAGAGAAAGACAAAAATCATATGGCTTCACTCATATGAGGACTTTAAGAGACAAAACAGATGAACATAAGGGAAGGGAAACAAAAATAATATAAAACAGGGAGGGGGACAAAATAGAAGAGACTCATAAATATGGAGAACAAACAGGGTTACTGGAGGGGTTGTGGGAGGGGGGATGGGATAAATGGGTAAGGGACATTAAGGAATCTACTCCTGAAATCATTGTTGCACTATATGCTAACTAATTTGGATGTAAATTAAAAAAATAAAATTAAAAAAATAAATACAATTAACCATATTGTTTTTAATAATAAAATCAATAAGATTTTAAAACACTAGCATTACAAGAAAATAAAACAAAATATAAAATGGGAAGGAAAATCATTCCCATATACTACAGACATTGAGTTAATATTCATGATACAACTGAAGGTGACCATATGGCTTGATATGTTCCCAACTTATGTCTGTTGTTTAACAGTGCAACTTTCATTCTCAAAAGTGTCTCATTCAAACAATAAATTATATGGTCATCCTCAATACAAATAACTAACTTTTTGGTCTAACTTTTTGATCAGTTATAGATGAATAAGGGGTAACTTGTAATTTTCATAAAAAGCAATATAAGGACACAACAAATCAATGAAAAGATAACCCAAACTCAATAATGAAAGAAATACAAACAAAAATCTTAATATTTCATAAGAAAAAAGAAAAGGTACAGATTAGAATGTTGACCCTTTTCTTTTTGCTGAATAATAGATATGTGTACCTGTATATTTATATTGTGCATATATATATATATATATATATAGTGCATGTATTTGCACAAAAGTACTTACGTATGCTAGTACCATTATATTGGGATAAAAATATTTCTGGAATATATTAACACTCTATTAAGAATGTTTATCTTAGGAAGGCAAACAACAGTTTCATCTCTATACATTTCTCTATGATTTGATGTCCTTAATGTACGTATATACCAATTTTGTCATCCAGAAAAGTAATTGATATACAATTTTCAAAGCACAAGAAACATTGTTATGATTTAGCTCATACAAATAATGTTACAGAACTATTCACTTAGAACGGCATTCACCTTTAAGCATAAAAAGCAGATTATACACTATGTACAATGTGATCCCATTTATTGTTGGTAATACACCTATGTGTATAAGTACATAGTACAAGCAAATGTGTGTAAAAGATATGACCCAAAATACAAAATATACACATACGTATACACCACACACACACGCACACACACACACACACACACACACACACACACACACACAGATAAATACACTAGGTTACACACTCCCTCAGAGACACTCACACTGGCGGCTGTCTTCCGTGAGACAGGGATAGAACTTCCTGTCAAGAGCTCAGAGAACTAAACAGTATCTGACGCTGCAGGAAGGCCTACCTGTGCCATTCAAGCCTCCAGCAAGCCCTGTTTGGTGGGTCAGACCAGAGGCCCCTCCCCTCCCCAAATCCTTGCAGAGCCTCCTCCCAGATGTTGAAAGATGTAATTCTGACCCTGACCAGCAGGTGGCGATTACCTTTGTGGCAACTGAAAAGCATTGATTTCTGTAAGAAGAAACAATAATTGTACTTTTTAATAACAGATTATGAAACAGTATGTACACTATGGTACAAAACATTTGAAAATGTTTTATGGATATAAAAAAATTGAAATAGTGTATTCTTTGTTTTCCTGATGGCAACTCCCAAATCTGCACCTCTCATTAATTTGTTCAATCAGGAAATATTTATTCAGAGAAACATCCTTTTATCTTAGCTGTGATACATTTCTATACAAAATTTCCTCACAGATACAGGAGTGCCTTTGTGGATTATCCGGATAAATTTCATATTTAGCTCCTTCCTCTGCTTGTTGTCTATCTACTTGCCCCATCTTGCCAAACTGGGTTTTTGATCCATGGTTTTGTGGAACTTTGTGGTCACCTTTATTAGAAGGATTTCCATTGAATATAGCTAAGACCTACAAAACCTTACTTAAGAGTCGGTTCAACGCAACTAGATTGGACAAAATATTTATTGAGATCTAATCATGGTCTAGAGCATAGTCAATTATCATTAAAGAGAAGGTTTCTATGCATCTCTTTCTGACACAACACAGTGGCAGATTTCTGGGAGAGATTTGGGCTTACCTCACCCCTGGAACGGTGACCTATGCAATTTAGAATTCCTGTTGTTCTTTATGCCCAATGTCCTCTCCTAAAAGAGAACTGTGTTTTCTATTTCAAGTCAGAGTTCCCTTCCCAAGGGCACAGGAAATTCTAGAGGGGAGTGGAGGAAGGTGAAACCAAATAACATTATACATGCACTTCTTATGTTCCATGTGCTTTCCTGTCTTCTTACTTTACTTTCTAAATGTTAACATCAAGGAATACCTTAAAAGGCAAGACACTCAGAGGGGGAAAAATTTTTTTGGCTTGGCTTCTGGAGAGTCCAATTAAGTTGGGACATCTTTCTGGTTCCTAACAGACCTAACCCAGTATCTCTGTGAAAACTTTGGGTAAATTCCTTCAAACTCTTTTGACCTTATTTATTTGAATTCCACTGCTTTTCAGTCATCCAGGATTGTGAAGGTTAAAAATGAGATGTATCTTATACTCAAATTTCCCAAATGTAGGGAACCAATATATTGTAGGTTAGAGCTAATTGCTGCCAAAGGCACAGGCCTTAGACTCATTACCATGAGTGCCATTCCAGCTTTAGGAGAAGAATGTGAAAATACTTTAAATCTCCATTAATTAAAGTTTTTGATTATCATGTTACTGCAAAATGGAACCCAGTTAAGCATTCATAGTTCACTCAAGTCCCCATCAAACTGAAGTATGTCCTTTGCTTTAAGAGATATCATCTAGCTCCCCTCTATCTTATCCATGGTGTCCTCTTCTAAACTAGAGGCCCCCTTTCTGTATTCAAGCGATAACACAGTAATGAGATACACCACTGTCACTTCTCACCAGCACCAGAATTTAAACTGCAGACCAGGTTTGTTCTTCACAATAGACCTCCATTCCTATAAAGCCATACACCTCTGCAATGAGATTATCATTGATCAAGACTTTGGCAACTGACTGCACAAGCAGTTTATAATCCTCAAAAAAAATCAGAGTTACTATTTTATAGTCACAGCCAACACACTCAGGTTTTGTTTGATTTCTTTCTTTTTTTTAATTTGTTAATGTTTATTTATTTTTTTAATTTTTTTAATGTTTATTTTTGAGACAGAGAAAGACAGAGCATGAATGGGGGAGGGTCAGAGAGAGAGGGAGACACAGAATCTGAAACAGGCTCTGGACTCTGAGCTGTCAGCACAGAGCCCGACGTGGGGCTCCAACTCACAGACCGCGAGATCATGACCTGGGCTGATGTCGGACACCCAACCGACTGAGCCACCCAGGTGCCCCTGCTTGATTTATTTCTTAACTTTTTATCTAGTATAACCCCAACTCAAAGCCAAAAAATAATTTCTATATCCTGAACACTTCCAAATAAATATACCTTGTATTACTCTATATCCATACGATATTGTTATATAAAACAGAAGATTTATAGTTTCATTTTGTAATATTTTTCTTACTTTTAAAGGTTTGTTTTAAATTTTTTTCAACGTTTTTTATTTATTTTTGGGACAGAGAGAGACAGAGCATGAACGGGGGAGGGGCAGAGAGAGAGGGAGACACAGAATCGGAAACAGGCTCCAGGCTCTGAGCCATCAGCCCAGAGCCCGACGCGGGGCTCGAACTCACGGACCGCGAGATCGTGACCTGGCTGAAGTCGGCGCTTAACCGACTGCGCCACCCAGGCGCCCCTAAAGGTTCGTTTTAGAAAGAGTTTCACTCCCAAAGTATTTAAGAGCATCTTTGCACACTGCTGCCATATAAAAAGAAAAAGAAGGCAGGGAAACAAAGGTAAATAATAGGCACAATGAAATAATAAATTATAGGACATAAAATAGAGAGTTCTTGACAATGACATCTAACTCATTTACTTTTACAAGTGATAAAATAGAGCACAGAGAAGTTCAATGACTTGCCCAAAATAAGACAGTTAGTGAATGAAAGAGAAAGGACTTGGACCTATGTATCAGAAAATACATATGCATTTTAATTTTGTTACACATTAACATAGCAAGAAAATAACCCCTGGTTTATAAATGTGAGATTTACAGCTGAGGCTCTGTGGTATACTCGAAGAAATGTGGAGCTGGCAGTCAAAAGGACACTTATTGTCATCTCTGTTTACCCACTTAGTAAATGTGTGGCCCAAAACAAAGTACTTCATTTTTTACTGCCCTAGTCTCCTGATCTGTGGAACGGAGATAAGAATTACTCACATCAGAGTTATGAGTGATGAATAAATTAGGTAAAACATACAATGGAGAAATCACAGTGCCATGCGCACTGCAGATGCTCAGAGTTCTCTGGATTCCCTAATAGGCAAAAACAAAGCATCCACCTGAAATCCTGCCATGGACTATGGCACAGCCTGCCTAAAACAAGCCCTCCCTCTCATAGAGATACTCCATATTCTCCAGGTGTGGGATGGGCATTTGTACCATCCTGAGAGAATCTGTCCCCTTAAATGGTGTGCCCTAGGTGCCTCACTTCCCTCATTTCCCTCACCTTTGTCCTGGCCCTAGTTGAGAGGAGTACTTATAGCAATAATGGCTAAAATTAACTGAGCACTCAACTATGTGCTAGTCACTATGCTAAGACGGTTCCATGTGTTACCTATTTAATTCTTCCCTACCACCATGTAGAATAGGTAGCACTATTATGCCCTGTGTAGAGAAAAACAGAGGCTTAGAAAATTAAGTTCTTGTACAAGATCAATCAGTTATTGGCAAAGTTATGGTGGTGGACTGTGTGTATTCAAAATCCAGGTTATTAACAATTTACAGATAGGATTATTTTGTTATGAAAATGAAATTGAAAGAAGATAAGTGACATGAACATAATAACCGCAACTCAATCACCTGATCCTCAATGCAAATATCTCTCAAACAGACCAGCTATTATGCTTTGTTCTCATGTAGCATCTTGTCTTTCCAGGACTCAATGAAAAACTTCTCTAAAAGTAATGTGGAAAGTGAAACAACACAAAAGGGTTTGATTATTTTCTTAGTGTGTCATCTGTATCACACATATATGGTAACTAATGCAACAATCCTTTGTATTGACAATTGTAGGGCTAAAATGTGCACATTATGCTAAGACAACTAAGTAAAGAGTCACATGAATTAGCTGGTCCCTGAGGATTCAGGCAGAAGTATTGGTGTTGCAATTTGGGAAGGTGAAATAAGGACAGTGAACGTAACATTTATGTAATTTCTACTCTATGGGGTAAACATTATATTTCATCTTTTTTATTCTTAATAACCACCATTCAAGGTAGCCAGAATTATTGCCATTAAACAGATGAAGACTATAACATTCATAGGTTAAGTAACTTGTCCCAAGTTTCCAGGTTACTTAGGCCCAAGATCTTTCCTAATTAACCAGAAGCCTCCTAGACCTTGAATCTAATTATTTAGGGAACTTGAATTTACCTAGAGATGATCAGGACAGTGAAGAATGCCCACCAGTGCATTTTCAAACACATGCTGTACTGCCTTATAAATCAAAACTTTTATAAATAATAATGGAGATTTATAAATACTTAAGAGGAAGAAATCTCACAGAGGAATACTACTGACAATAAAATATGAAAAAAATTCAGCTATAATTAATTATAGAAATGAAAATAAGACAATATTTCAGAATATTATGGATATAATTTCAGAAAATTATGAATATATTCTGCAAAAGAATATTAAACTATATGTGTATCTATATAATCTGTTGATATATTTAAGTTAGTAAGTAATTAGCAAGGAAAAACACCTGGAAGAACACATAGCCTACAAGCAATAGTGGCTTTGTGGAGTGAGATAAGAGACATAGAGGTTAAATTTTGCCTTCAAATAATGTATTTCCATAATTGTTTCATTTTATTTCAATAACCACATATTGATCTCATAATGTGAAAAATAATTGTACTGATACTTCCAACACACACACAAAAAAACAACTGGTTTTAAACTGAATCACAAAATGATCATGAAAAAAAATCTGTATTGATATTGAAAAGTGCTCACAATATACTTTACAACTGGAAAAATATAATTATAAACTATACAGTAACAATATACTTTACAATTGGAAAAAATCTAATTATAAACTGTACAGTAAGAGCCTATTATTTCAAGTGACACCTGGGTGGCTTAGTCAGTTAAGCATCTGATTCTTGACTTGGGCTGAGGTCATGATCTCACAGTTCATCTGTTCAGGCCCTACTTCGGGCTCTGTGCTGACAGCATGCGGAGCCTGCTTGGGATTCTCTCTTCCTCTCTCTCTGCCCCTCCCCCCTCAAAATAAGTAAATAAACTTTTAAAAAGATCCTATTATTTCAAAATAAAACAATATACGTGTAAAGTACGTTAAAATACATAGCTCCAAATATTTACACACAAATACATGCACGCACACACACACACACACATACACATCGCCTTCTTTATTTTGTTTTAATTCCAGTTAGTTAACATACAGTATTATGTTAGTTTCACGTGTACAATATAGTGATTCAACAATTCCATACATCTCCCAGTGCTCATCACAACAAGTGTACTGCTTAATCCCCATCACCTACTTCACCCATCTCCTTACCAACTTCCTCTCTGGTAACCATCAGTTTGTTCTCCATAATTAAAAGTCTGTTTCTTGATTTGCCTCTCTTTTTTTTTCTCTTTGCTCGTTTGTTTTGTTTCTTAAATGCCACATATGAGTAAAATCATATGGTATTTATCTTTCTCTGACTTACTTATTTGCTTATGATTATACTCTCTAGCTCCATCCATTTTGTTGCAAATGGCAAGATTTCATTCTTTTTTATGGCTGAATAATATTCCAATAGATGATACATAGATAGATAGATAGATAGATAGATAGATAGATAGATAGATAGATACTTGGGCTGCTTCCATAATTTGGCTATTGTAAATAATACTTCAATAAGCATCGGTGTGCATGTATCCCTTTGAATTAATATTTTTGAATTTTGGGGGTAAACACACAGGAATGTGATAACTGGATCACGGGGTACTTCTATTTTTAACATTTTGAGGAAACTCCATACTATTTTCCCAGTGGGTGCACCAGTTTGCATTCCAACCAATAGTGCAAGGGGGGTCCTTTTTCTCCTCATCCTCGCCAACACCTGTTGTTTCTTCTGTTGTTTATTTTAATCATTCTGACAGGTGTGAGGTGATATCTCACTGTAGTTTTGATTTGCATTTCTCTGATGATAAGTGATGTTGAGTATCTTTTCATGTGTCTATTGGCCACCTGGATTTCTTCTTTGGAAAAAAAAATGTCTCTTTGTGTCTTCCACTCATTTTTTAATTGGATTATTTGTTTTTTTGGGTGTTGAATTGTAAAAGTTCTTCATATCTTTTAAACACTAGCCTGTTATTGAATATGTCACTTGCAATATATTTTCCCATTCAATAGGTTGCCTTTTAGTTTTGTTGATTGCTTCCTTTGCTGCACAAAAACTTTTAATTTTGATGTAGTCCCAACCATTTATTTTTGCTTTTATTTCCCTTGCCTCAGGAGACATATCTAGAAAAATGATGCTATGGCTGATGTCAGAGACATTACTGCCTGTGCTCTCTTCTAAGATTTTTATGGTTTTAGGTCTTACATTTAAGTATTTAATCCATTTGGAGTTTATTTTTATGTATGGTGTAAGAAAGTCTTCCAGTTTCATTCTTTTGCATGTAGCTGACTAGTATTACCAACACAATTTGTTTAAGAGACTATCTTTTTCCCAAATCATTTCTTTCTTGCTTCATCAAAGATTACTTGACCATATAATTGTGAGTATATTGCTGGGTTTTATATTCTGTTCCATTGATCTATGTGTTTGTGTTTGTGCCAGTACTATATTGTTTGATGACTACAGCCTTGTAATATAACTTGAAGTCTGGAATTGTGATACCTCTAGCTTTGTTTTTCTTTTTCAAAATTGCTTTGGCTATTCGGAGTCTTTTGTGGTTCCATATAAATTTAGAATTTTTTTGTTCCAACTCTGAAAAAAAAGTTGTTTTTTTGATAGGGATTGCATTAAATCTGTAGATTACTTGAGTAGTATAGACATTTTAACAATATTTGTTCTTTCAATCTATGACCACGGAATGTCTTTCCATTTCTTTGTGTCATCTTCAATTTCTTTATAGTTTTCAGAGTACAGGTCTTTCTCCTCTTTGGTTAAGTTCATTTCTGGGTATCTTATTATTTTTAGTACAATTGTAAATGAGATTGTTTTAATTTCTCTTTCTGCTGCTTTGTTATTAGTGTATAGAAATGCAGTGGATTTCTGTATATTGATTTTGTATCTTGCGACTTTACTGAATTCATTTATCAGCTCCAGCAGTTTTTTTGGTATAGCCTTTCAGGTTTTTTATATACAGTATCATGTCATCTGCAAATAGCGAAAATTTTACTTCTCCCATACCTATTTGAATGCTTTTTATTTCTTTGTGTTGTTTGATTGTTATGGCTAAGACTTCCACTACTATGTTGAATAGAAGTAGTGAGAGTGAAGATCCTTGTCTCGTTCCTGACCTTACAGAGAAAGATCTCAGTTTTTCCCCATTGACGATGATGTTGTGGTTTTTCATATATAACCTCTATTATGGTGAGGTATGTTCCCTCCAGACCTACTTTGTTAAGAGTTTTTGTCATGAATGGATATTGTACTTTGTTAAATGCATTTTCTGCATCTATTGAAATGATCATATTGTTTTTACCCTTACTCTAATTGGTGTAATGTATCATGTTGATTGATTTGTGAATATTGAGCCACCTTTGCATCCGAGGAAAAAATCCCACTTGATCGTGGTGAATGATTTTTTTCATGTATTGTTGGATTTGGTTTGCTAATATTTTGTTGTGGATTTTTTATCTATGTTCATCATAGATATTGGCCTGTGGTTCTCTTTTTTAGCGGTATCTTTATCTGGTTTGGTATTAGGGTGATACTGGCCTCATAGAATGAATTTGGAAGGTTTCCTTCCTCTTCTAATTTTTGGAATAGTTTGAGAAGATTAGGTATTAACTATTCTTGAAGCCATCTGGTCTTGGACTTTTGCTTGTTGGGATTTTTTTGGATTACTGATTCACTCTCTTTTCTGGTAATTGCTCTGTTCAAATTTTTTATTTCTTCCTGCTTCAGTGTTGGTAGGTTATATGTTTTTAGGAATTTGTCCATTTCTTCTAGGTTTTCTAATTTGTTGGCATATAGTTTTTCATAATATTCTTTTACAATTTGGTTGTATTTCTGTGATGTTGGTTGTTATTTCTCCTCTTTCACCTTTTTGTTTGTTTATTTGTTTGTTTTGATGAGTTTTGCTAGAGACGTTATCAATTTTGCTGATCTTCTCGAAGAACCAGCTCCTGGTTTCTTTGATCTGTTCTATTGCTTTTTTTAATTTCTACATAATTTATTTCCACCTTTATCTTTATTATTTTCTTCTTCTGGTTTTGACTTTTGTTTGTTCTTTTTTTTTTCTGGTTCCTTTAGGTGTAAGATTAGCTTGTTATTTGAGTTTTTTTTCTCGCTTCTTGAGGTAGGCCTGTATTGCTCTAAAGTTCCCTCTTAAAACCACTTTTGCTACACCCCAAAGATTTTGTACCACTTGTTTTCATTTTTCTTTGTTTTCAAGTACTTTTTGATTTCTTTAATTTCTTATTTGACCCATTCATTGTCTAGTAACATGTTATTTAACCTCCATGTATTTGTGGCCTTTCCATATTTTTTTTAGTGGCTGATCTCTCTAGTTTCTTAGCATTGTGGTTAGAAAAGATGCATGATGGGGCGCCTGGGTGGCTCAGTCGGTTAAGCGTCCGACTTCAGCTCAGGTCACGATCTCGCGGTCCATGACTTCGAGCCCTGCGTCGGGCTCTGGGCTGATGACTCAGAGCCTGGAGCCTGCTTCCGATTCTGTGTCTCCCTCTCTCTCTGCCCCTCCCCCGTTCATGCTCTGTCTTTCTCTGTCTCAAAAATAAATAAATGTTAAAAAAAATTAAAAAAAAAAAAAGAAAAGATGCATGGCATGGCTTCTATCTTTTTTAATTTGTTGAGGCTTTTTTTGCAGCCTAATATGTGATCTATTCTGGAGAATGTTCCACACACACATCTCCTTCTAAGATGGGCTGGGCTTGCCTATTCCCCCTCTCTCAAGTTATAGGCAGTTCCTGAGTTCCTCAGAAATATCTTGCTCTAGGATACTTCCAGAAAGCTCACTCTGGTTGATGGAACACAGCTTCCTCATTCCCCAAATTTATGCTCTATGATATTCAAATTGATATCCACATTAATGACAATGGGTATTTTTCTAAATTTTATTGAAAATAAAAAAATATTTTTTTATTTTATTTTGAGAGAGACAAAGCAAGGGAGGGGCAGAGAGAGAGGGAGAGGGAGAATACCAAGCAGGCTCTGCACTCATGAACCATGAGATCATGACCTGAGCCGAAATCAAGAGTGAGTCGCTTAACCGACTGAGCCACCCAGGCACCCCAATGAATTTCTAGTAATAATAAAAATGAACAATATTTAAAAAATCAGATTAGGGGTGCCTGGGTGGCTCAGTTGGTTGAGCGTCTGACTTCAACTTAGGTCATGATCTCACAGTTCATGGGTTCATGCCCTGCATCAATCTCTGTGCTGACAGCTCAGAGCCTGGAGCCTGCTTCAGATTCTGGGTCTCTGTCTCTCTCTGCTCCTCCTCCACTTGCACTCTGCTTCTGTCTCTCAAAAAATGAATAAACTTAAAAAAAATTAAATCAGATTAGAAAGCAGATATATAGCATGATCCCAATCTATGTCAAAAGATAAATATGGATGGAAAACGCCTGAAGAGATAAACACACAGTTTCATTTTCTGTTTTCTCCAAAATCTTTCATTCATTCATTCATTCATTCATTCATCCATTTATAATGCGGTGTTTGAGTGTCTTGTGTGCCTCCCAGTGCCACCCTAAATCTTTGCTTCCTGACCTCATCTTTCCTGAGCTCCAGAAGTATAATAGTCTACACTTCACTAGATCTGCTCAGTGTTAGTGTTCATCTGTACACACATGACCAGGCTCAGACATCATACATAGCCCACTAGCATAAACCAGAGTCCAAGAATCCTGGTAGTCCAATCCCTCCTTCTAAAGGGAAGGGGGAAGTCGTCGAGTAGAATTATCCTGATGTTTTGATCATTTCAGCCACCGTCTCACTTGTGCATTCACTTATTTTTAAATTTGAGTATAGCTGACACACAACGTTGCATTACTTTCAGGTGTACAACATAGTGATTCAGCAACTTTATGCATTATGCTATGCTCACCACAACTGTGGCTGTCTTCTAAGATTTGTGTCTTCCTGACTGAGCTCATTGCCAAGATGGTGTAAAAAGAGTTAAAGATTTGACAAATCTTGGGAAGTCTCATTCATGGTTTCTCTCATGGGCATGAACTGCAGAGTTCACTCACTTTCTACAATTGTGCTGTTAAGTTTCATGCACTTTTCCGGACATGCCCAAATGCTGGGAGTGGATTTCCACACAGGATTTCCCTAGGGATGAAGCAGGTCATAGAGTATTTCCTGACTGTTATATCTGGATAGGGTCTCATATTAGCCCTGCCCTCTCTTTACTCAGTTAATGCCTTGTTATTCCTCAGGTCCTAGATTAAACATCACTTCCTGTGGGAAATTTCCCCAACACACACTAGCCCAGTCGGGTAATTGTGCTATCTGATCTGCTCTCACAGCACACTGACTTTCCCTATGATAGTAACTACAATACTTGATCATACTGCTAGCTTCACTATCTTACCCTTTAGACTGCAAGCTCAAGGAAGTTGAGGATGAGGTCTGAGGGTTTTTGTTTATTTGTTTCTTTGTTTACAATTGTAATATGTTATACCTCTAAAGTCTTCATGTCTGTATTTTTATTTATGTTCAAAAGTGACATGGATTGTTAGTGCTGACTTTTACCATATACCAAAGAATATCCTCACCCCTTTATAATTTTGTTATAATTTACTTTGATTTAGGTCTTACCAAATGAGTTTCCACATACTATTAAAATTGCAGAAGCTTGTATACTTATATTAATGAGAAAGTTCATTCTTTAATTTATGTTTTATCTCATAACACCTATCCATGAAAGAAAAATTAATACAGAATATCAAAAGAACATATCTTTCATAATCCTACCGCACAACTAGTGCATTTTTCTTATAAAAAATAATGGTGAGATAAATGACATTGTCAGTTCCCTTGCTAAAGAAGGCATTTCAGATTTGTGTTTAGAACAGCTTATTTACAGGGGTGCCTGGGTGGCTCAGTCGGTAAGCGTCTGACTTCCACCCAGGTCATGATCCCACAGTTTGTGAGTTTGAGCCCCACATCAGGCTCTGTGCTGACATCCCAGAGCCTGGAACTTGCTTCAGATTCTCTGTCTCCCTCTCTCTCTGCCCCTTCCCTGCTCACACTCTGTCTCTCTCTGTTTCTCAACAATAAATAAATGTTAAATTTTTTTTTAATCTTTAGAATAGCTCATTTATGAGTTTGTCCTTGTGCCCCCAAAACTCATACGGGTACTTTTTAGGTTTTTATGAATAGATCTTAATGACTACTTTGATGTGTGTACACATGAGTATTTCTGTGTGTTTGTGTATTTCTAAAACACTTACCTATGTTTCCATATACCCTTTCATTTACAGGCATCCTTTGTTTTATTTTTATCTTTCAATAAATTTAGGTCTGTAGTGAAGACTAAAATTAAGTATTTAGGCTGACGAATTTATTGCTTCCATGCTCTTGTGCACATTCTTAACCATTTCCTTAGGGCACATTTCAAGACATATAATTGCTGCCTCACATGTGTATACACATGCTTAATTTAATTCCCCACCTGCCACCCAGAAAAGTTGTACCAATTTAAAGTCCATAAACTGGAATTAAGTGAAAAAAAAGCCTCAGGGAAGTGAGGAGCATGGCTGCACTGATGTCCTGTTAGAAAGTACAGGCCTTAGATTGCACTGAGCAGCATCTTTAAGGTCACAATAATTAAATACATCTCAGAGTGGTCAGTAGTAAATGGTGATATTAAACACAAGCACATCATGAAACAGCATGGGGGTAAATAATGGCAAGTGTAGTCACCTTGGATTACAGTTGCGATTTGATGTAGAATATATAAAAAATGTTTTTAAAATGCTTGTATAATAGTTATTATGAGAGAAATTGTACCCCAAGGCCAGAACCATATTTGGCCAAAGTTAATCCAGGTTATCACTGAACTAATGTGTGGGTCAAATGTTCTCCTACTTTATCTCATCAGCAGAAGAAGACTGTTCTGTTCACTGATTACAAGGATCTTCTGAAAGAAGGATACAGCTTTGTTTTATTATCTGAGCACTCATTACCAAAGATACCGTGATAAAGAGAAAGATGCTTAGACTTTGCAAGATGTTGCAGATGCCTGCTCTTAATGCTTAACACCTCTTTTGAAACCTAAAAGTTGGTACTTTCCCATTTTTGATGTCTAAGAGATGGAAAGGTTCAAATAAATGACTTGAGCAGAGATTGTTGATTTTGATGCTGGATTGGCCTGGGTTGGTCCCCAAGAGAAACTTCTGAAAAGTAAAAGGTTTACTTAAGGGTCATATGACGGAGGCAGAAAACAAGCAATTCCAGACATTCTGCTTTAGACCCTGTAAACAGAGAGTCATTACTTTTCCTACTTGTACGTAAGCTTTTCTTTCTTTTTCAACAGATATCGTTTGGCACAACAGAGAACACTACTACTCAGCCAAATGCTGTAGAAAGAGGCCTGAATAGAGGCCTGAAAAAGGTTTGTTCCATTATATTACATGAGAATTTGCAAGAGGTAGACAAAGGCATTACATAACACTGTTTAGTTTTGAGGGCTAGACTTTCACATTTTACTTCAGACACTCCTAGAATGATTGACATTTTTTACAATTTCCATCAACATTTTTTAAGTTTACTTATTTTGAGAGAGAGAGAACCAGCGGGGGAAGGACAAAGAGAGAAGGAGAGAGAGGATCCCAAGAGGGGCTTGATCTCATGAACTGTGAGATCATGACTTGAGCCGAAATCAAGAGTGGGACACTTAACCAACTGAGCTATCCAGGCGCCCCTGCCATCAACATTTTTTTCATGCTTTACCATATATTACTCTTTGTGATTTGGAATTAAAAATCAAGTTTTTAAATGGTCAAGATATAAAATAAGAGGGAAATAAGGAAAAAAAAGGATTCCCATGATAATATGAGTTTTACAACAGTGCTCACTTTTTTTTCAAGTAAAATTTCAATTCCCAACAAAATGCCATTTTCTACTCTTTCATGTTTTATGTTTTTCCATAGATACACTCCGTGTTAAGCTATCTTCATTCATGTCATTCTGATTAAGTGAATTATGAACTGGCTATTCTTATTACATAGAGATCTTATAGCACAGAGTCCTCTGAAAGAGAGTCAAATTGCTAATGTTTAAACTACTATTTAAAGTTATTGTCTATTATTCTAATATTGAAAGGGCAGATGCACAAAAAGGTGAAGGTATATGGAATGCCCATTGAAATAACACATCAAAGAAAGTAAAAAGGATAAAACACCTTGATCAATCCAGTTTCCTTATTTTTGGTTGAGGAAACAGAAGCTAAAAGAGGTTCAGTGACTTGTTGATGGTAGAGCTGATTTATCGATGAGAAAAGGCTAGGTATCAGAAACAGAAATCAGCAATGATTCTGAAAAACAGACATGTATTTTCCACTCTCCTTGTGATAGACCTCCAACTTTCCTTCAATTTCCCACCACCACAAATAATCCTCATACATATTCCCTTATTTAGCTATATAAAAAATGACTCTGAGGTATACATCCAGGAATGGAATTGCTGTACCATTGGTATGACTAAGCACTTCTATATAGATCCCCAGAATGAATTCACTAGTATATACTCCTACCAGCAGTGTGACCAGTCTTCATAACCTCCAGCAACACTTGGCATTACACACCATTCTAATTTTTGATTGTTTATGAGATAAGTGATATTTCATTTTTGTTTAACCGGAAACTACTAATGACTTTGAGTCCTAAATACTTAAAATATATACAGTGTGATTTGGTTAAACTTCTGAGCTTTAAAAAATTCCTTGGGGCACCTGGGTGGCTCAGTCGGTTGGAAGTCCAACTATTGATTTAGGCTCAGGTCATAATCTCACAGGTCAGAAGTTTGAGCCCTGTGTCAGGCTCCATGCTTACAGTAAACTTTGTAAAAAAAATTTTTTTTTTATAATTTAAATAAATAAATAAATAAATAAATAAATAAATAAAATTATTTACCACTAAGCTATATATTAGTTTTTTTGTACAAATACCATGGTATGTTTTTTGTTTTTATTTTTGTTTTTTTAAAGTTTATTTATTTTGAAAGAAAAAGAAAATGGGGTAGGAGCAGAGAGAGAGAGAGAGAGAGAATTCCAAGCAGGCTTTGCACTGTCAACACAGAGCCCAAAGTGAGACTCAAACTCACCAGCCATGAGATCATGACCTGAGCCAAATCAAGAGTCACTTAACTGACTGAGCCACCCAGAGGCCCCATGGTGGAGTTTCTTTACTTCATATTTTGTGATGGTAAGATGATCAAAAGTTACATTTTAATGAAGAATTTACTGACTCTCCAAACACCACTTCCTGAATATTATATGTTATCTAATGGTTAGAAATGCCATAAAACCTTTTTAAGACTGAGTTTTTATTCTATTGTATTAAATTGTATATCAGATTTTTCCACCAGTCTTATCCGGTTTTAATATTGTTATTTCGTAGAACACTTTAATATCTAAAAAGTAACATTTCCCCCATTATTTGCTCTCTGGAAAGTCAAGAGTAACAACACAACAATAAATGAAGGTAGTATTTATTGAGCATTTGCAATGTATCTAACACTTTACTTACATTATAACACTTAATTCTCTATTACACATAGTGGTGTAAATACTGTTCTTATCCCCATCTGAAAGGAAATAAACGTGAAATACAGAAGATTCAACTGCTATAACGTGGAACCTAGTGTCAAACCGACGTCTTCAGCCCATACTCCTAACCACTGTTATATGAAAATGAATTGTATGAAATAGTAAATACTGGACCATTTCTGACCAAAATAATATCAATTTCTTATTGCCCAATCTAATATACAGCATTTTTCATTTTAGAAATGAGGCCATCCTGGAGGAAGAAACATGTCCATGGTACAATAACTGGTAATGGGTGTACCGTCTGAATCCCTGATCTTCAATCTCCAGTCTTCTAACCATCAGAGACTTACTGTTATTTATTTCCTAGATTCAGTAGGAAACTTTCTCTGATGGCCCACTAGAAGGTAATATAAGAGAAAGGAGAGCACATGAAATTAAAGGAAACGGAATAATGTTTATTTTTACCTTTTCCCATATTTATCAGGTGATCCATCCTACAATTCAGAAATAATGCTGAAGCTCACAGATAATTAAGAATGTATTTACATTTTATTTGTTGCTGTCAACATCTTCAAATATTCTCTATAAAAATTTCTTATTTAATTTATATTAAAATCATATCTTTAATGGGAGAGACAGGAATAGTATTTATTCAAAGCCTACTGTGTTCTAGACAATACTAAAGGTGTTGCAATTTTTACATTGCATTAGCTCTGTGAGTGTACAATGTACTATATCTACTAAAAATATCATTTTTCACAACATAAAAGAAATACACTTTATTTACCAAAAAAACATTTCATGAAATAGCTGATACAGAACTAGTCCAATTCTGTATTCAATCACATAATTTGAAAAAAGGAGATATTCTTTAAGTTTTATTTTCTAAACTTTTAATGTTTATTTATTTTTGAGAGAGAGAGTGACAGAATGCAAGTGGGTTAGGGGCAGAGAGAGAGGGAGACACAGAGGCAGAAGCAGGCTCCAGGCTCTGAGCTGTCAGCACAGAGCCCGACACGGGCCTCGAACTCACGTGAGATCATGACCTGAGCCAAAGTCGGACGCTCAACTGACTGAGCCACCCAGGCACCCCAAGTTTTATTTTCTAACTGATGACTAACAAATATAAATTTCTTTCTTTCTCTCGTTCTTTTATTCATTCAACAAATACTTACTCTACCCTCATTAAGTGCAAGGCACTGCCAGATCAAACCATATCTCCATCACAGGGTTTTCTTCAGATTTCCAAGCCCTGCTATCCAACTATAGCCTAATACATATTTACATGTATGACCAGGCATGGACACTTTATCAAGCTAATTCAAATTAGACAATACCTGAACTCTGAAAGCTTACCATCTAAATAAAAGGCTACATGGTATTAGCATGGAGAGAGCATAGGGTTTGGAAATAGGCAAACATGGGTTAAAATTCCTGTTCTGCCACTCATTTACAGTGTGTAAACTTGGAATGTTTACTTAGCATCTCCAAGACCTAACTTCCTGATCCGTACAAAGGGATTGTTATCCAAGTTTCAAAGGAAAGCATATGGAAAGTAGTGCGCTCAATCATTCTGACTGAAAATTTAACACGTTTTTTCCCACTCCATCTCTTCTCTTTTTTAGCAGAAATAACTCTGCCATTAACTCAGTAACATAACTATGTCATAGGGAACATTCAGAAATGTAAAACAAAAAGAAAACTAACCATATGCTTATATCATGAATGTGATCCAATATCATTTCTGTATAATGGAACCAGTTGGCTGATAGGGTTCAATCATTGTTCTTTTCCTAACCCATTTTGTACTTTTTAGACTGACATGATGAATACCTATGGCTTGGGAGGGTCTAGTATTCCTTGAGCTTCAGAATGTTAAGATATAGTAGAAACATCATGCATAATGATGAATCTGCAGGAAGGAGACAAGAACAAGAGTCAGGAACTCTGTCTGTGTCCCAGTTCCTAAGTGATACATGATGGAAGCACAAAGCACTCCCAAGCATTCAGAAATGTTGTGGAGATCAATGAGATCTCCATTTCTGCAAGCACTCTGAGTCTCAGAAGAGAAAGAAGAAGCTCTCTTATGTGCAAAGAATCAATTTGACAAGAATTATATGTAAGAAGATTAGGCCTCTAGAGAGTAGTCACCTGATACATGCTTTCCATTAATTTTATCTTATAAATGCCCTAGGTACCTGATAGAATTCAGAGGCCACCCAAAAATACATGAAGCCTACCCACTAGGGAACAAGCTAAGGTAACTCTCACTATGATAACCTCTTTACATGGTCAATTAATTTAATTATGCCAGCAAGTCTCTGAGATAAAGATTGTCCTGGAAGAAGGATTGTTCTGAGAGAGCAGTGCTCTATAAATACGCACACACACACACACACATAGATGTGTTGTTTGTATCTCTGCTCCTGCCTACAATTTTCTGCATGCCTTTCTGCAGTTTCATTGCTGCCCTTTTGTTGGGGATTCTTTTATCTCTAAATTTAGACCTTTACTGAACAATTTAAGCTCAATTTTATGTTATTATAATAACTGAACTGGGTTCCCACCTTTGCTAATAGGGAAATGGATGTACTAAATGCTAATGAATGTTATTGTGACTGTCTGGAACAACGGTACATCCCATTCTAGAGAGGTAATCATGACAACAAGGTGTCCAAACAGCCAATATTCAGAACCCTTTCTTTCTCTTAAAATATGGTATATTTTTTCTTATTCTAAGGTTTATTTCCTTCTCTTATCCCTTGCTTCTGCTCTGTAACAAATTGAATTGTAGCAGTAGCTCATGTATAGTCATTTTAATTGTATTTGATACTAAAAGTCCGTTGGTAATTATGGAATACTGCAGCACCCCCTGGATGTTGATCAAATTCTTACTTCCAAAGTGAAAGAAGTCAGTCCAAGATATGAAATAATCAGAGAGAAAGAGGACATTTCATTCCTTTCTTTATATTTCAAAACCATGGGACCATTCTTACCACTCTTCAAAAAAAAGAATACAGTCACATTGCATCATATGCAGACATTAGCCTTTAAAACTCATTAACTATGTAGTATCATCTGTAAGCAACTCTCTGTCTTTTGGAATTTTTAAATATAATCTTAAACTTGTGTCTCTCTTTCCTGAGAGTTCCCCATATAGGAGAGGACCTTTCACAAGGTGGGTCAGGGAGTCATGGTTCATCAGATCTTGAGAGCTTTCACAAATAATATATATATATATATATATATATATATATATATATACATATGTATGTATATATACATATACATATACATATATACATATATACATATATACATATACATGTACATATACATGTATATATACATGTATATATACATATACATATACATATATACATATATACATATACATGTACATATATATGTATGTATATATATATATAGTCTTTCCCATATTCTACCAATCCAAATGTAGGCAGTGTTTGGTTATCTGCTGCTCCATAACAAGTCACTCCAAACACAGACGCTTAAAACATCAACATTTTATTATTATTCTTTGTCATGATTCTATGGTTTGGTTGGGTGGTTCTTTTGTTTAAGGTGGCCTCAGCTGGAGTGCTGGGATGGTCAAAAGGTCAAAAATAGTATCACATACTAAAGACTCAGATGCATGCCACTGACTTGGAGCTCAGTTGGAGCTAGCAGCAAGGAGAATCAATTCTCCACGTGGACCCTTCCACGTTACTGCTTGTAATTACTCCTCACAGCATGGCAGCTGAGTTACAGAAAAAGGAGAATTCCAAGAGATAAAGGTGAAAGCTGAACACTTTTTAGCGCACAGACTTGGAAACTCTACAGCATTACTTCTGCTGAATTTTATTGGTCAAAAATAAATACAGGGACTCTGGAAATATTCAAGGAAAAGGAAAATAAACTTATATTCTTGACTGGTTAAACGCAAGGTCACATTCCAAAGGAGCACGTGGAATGACAGATATTGTTGCCACCGTCTTAAGAAACATGATCTACCACAGACAGCAATTTGAAGCACCATCTCTCCCAGACTTTTACAATGTCCTTTGCCCCATAATCCACTTCAAGCTTCTCCCACAAAGATCCTACCTCTTCTCACCCCCAACCAGAGGAAGTCATGCTTTTATCTTTCATAGAAATCTGTATTCTGTATTATGTATTCTGTTGAGTCCTCAGGCCTCAGTCATCCTTCCCTGTGTCAAGTACTACTTGACACAATGATAGAATGTTCAGATACAATTTACCTTCATTCAAGTTTTTACTGATAATTTGGTACTCATCTAAGTAGGAAGGGCATTGCTTAATCACTATACTATTTAGTTTATATCACAGTCATCACTATAATTAAAGGAAGCCATATGAGGTTAGATAACATCCCAGAAGCCTTAGCACATGCCAGAAAACTTCTTTAGATTGACTCATTTTCTCTTTGGAAAAAAATTCTTTAAAGAAGGCAGCAATATTTTACATTTTTCAGATGATTAACCTTAGGTTTATAGAAAGTAAATAACTTTTCTAAGGATGAGCACATAAGAAATGGCAATAAGATGATTCTAACTCTCATTCTCCCTATATGCCTTTCTGCTAGATGTGTTTTCAGGGTTCAGGGAGTGGTTGCTTTAAACGTGTTAGTCATGTTGTCCAAGGTAGATGAAGAGGGGGGAAAAGAGGAGGGGGGGGAGGAGGAGGAGGAGGAGGAGGAGGAGGAGGAGGAGGAGGAAGAGCAGAAGGAGATGGGGAAGAGGAAGAGGAGGGGGAAAGAGAAGGGAAAAAGGAGGAAAAACATGACATCAACATACAATGTGAAACTATGCCCCTTAGCCTAAAAAGCTAGAATAGAGGAATATCATAGTGATAACTTTTTAAATATCCTTTAATAATGGTGAAATCTCTGGAGGCTTAGATAAGTTGCTTATCCCAAATCACCAAACATATAAATGTGAGAGCAGAGATACAAAACTAAAACTGACACTGAGAGCCCTGCCCCTTACACTAAGTCCTGCATTTACTAGGGTTTCAATTTTGTAGATTTCTGATCTCCTGCTTAGCTGACTTTGAGGTTTATACAATTAGCAATGGTGCACTCTCATTTGGTCCAAATTTATTTATGAACTTTGTGCATAAGCAAAATGTAAACACATTCTATATGACAAAAATTATCATGAATATAATTAAAAGCCATAAAAAAATCTTGAGAGAAAATATTTGTAAAGTATAATATAAAAGTGGTCAATAATCTTAATATAAAAATGCACTTACACACCAACAGAAAAATAGGGTAAGGGTATGAACACTTTTTTTAAATTTATTTATTTTGAAGGGGAATTAAACAACTGAGCCACCCAAGTGTCCCAGATATGAACAACTTTTGTGTGTGTATATATACATAGGTGCTAGTATAATAAATACAAAGAAATTATTAAAGGATTTTTAGATCAAAAGATATCTTTGGAAAAAAAGAGGTAATATAAACAGATTCACCTTATTCATGTCTGCATTATTTAAATTTTTTACAATTATTTACTTCTGTCACATGTCTTAAAGAGTTCTGAAAATGGGGATTCTAAGAATGTTTCCTTTACTGAAAAAAACTTCCAGACAGATGTCTGGAGTAATGATCCTCACCTTTGTTTCCTTCTTTTGTCTGAGATATTTAAGTTTCATTTCTGGTTCTGATCAAGAGCTGAAATTCTGCTATGTTTTGTAAAATCCGTCCAATAAATACATATAATTTTTACAAGGAGGGAAAAATATGGCAGGTGTGAATTTTCAAGACACAATAAAGTACACAGTATATAAGAAGTGTCACTTTGTGTATTTTCTATATTGTAACTGAATCTAATCTCCATTTTGAGCTCCAAGTCTGTTGTGAGTAGGAAGTATATTGTCTCCAATTTAGTGTAAATTCAGTTCTTCTCATTTTTCTTTGTTAATGTATGATAAATCCAACCCATCAATATGTCTCCACTTCTCATTATATGACATCTAAATTATCAGAGCTTATGTAGTGTTTTGGTCTTTACTACTCTTGGTGACATCCCTAAGATATTTTAATTAATTCCCATCTAAACCACAAAGATATGGTTCATGTTGCCATGCTGCAGCCTCTCAACTTGACCATGAGACTGGCTCAGCACCATAGGCATTCTTGCTCAGCTAACTTTTGAGCCTGCTGGGAACACAGAAAAACTGGACTATGTTCCACACCTCTGAAAGATATGGGAAACTCAGTGGAGCTACCTTGGACATTCTCTGACTTTCATATGAAAGAAAGCCATTTCTATTATACCATACCCACATTAGGGCGACACCAAGAATTCCTGTGAGGCTATAGTTTCTCAGGTATCCAAACAGGAAGAGGGAAATATCACAAGGTAAAAATATATGTGAGAGGGCAGGAAATATACCAGATAATATTTCATCTTGCCACATTTACTACCCCTAGCAAATCCTTTTCCCTCACAAAGAAAATATAGGTATCACCCCTTAAAGAAGGTAAGAATGAAGTTGCTGTAAAAATTTGTCTACAATAGTAACACCCATATACAAATCAGCAGGCAGGTATTATCCTCCCCAGGGTCCCCTTTTGTCAGGTGGATGAGGATGGACACTGGATATATTTTTCTACCCTCCTCATTTAAGTGTGGTTACTTGTTCTTCCACACCTAATTGCTGTCAGACAAATTATTTTTATTTAACCACCCCCATTCATGATTCAGTGATGTAATGTAAGCCCCTTACGTCTGGGACTTAAATTTCAGCCTCAAATGATTTACCCCACACTGAATCGATTAAGAAAACCCTAATATAGCTGAGTTTACCTTCAATTAGCAAGATTAGGTTTTTTGCAGTAGACAGAATGGGGCTCAAATGCAGACTAAGATTAGTTATATAAAAACAGAAACTTCTTTACCAGATGAGTTTTAAATCCTAGAAATTTATACCTGTTAAAAATCAGCAAAAGTTATTTCTAAAGAAATGATGAAAGAGTTTATATAGTATAATCTCAAATACTTTGAATAATGGATATGGATAGAAAAATATAGAAGGATATACATTCAATATTACTTACTGGTGACTCTCTTTTTTTTTTATGAAATTTATTGACAAATTGGTTTCCATACAACACCCAGTGCTCATCCCAAAAGGTGCCCTCCTCAATACCCATCACCCACCCTCTCCTCCCTCCCACCCCCCATCAACCCTCAGTTTGTTCTCAGTTTTTAACAGTTTCTTATGCTTTGGCTCTCTCCCACTCTAACCTCTTTTTTTTTTCCTTCCCCTCCCCCATGGGTTCCTGTTAAGTTTCTCAGGATCCACATAAGAGTGAAACCATATGGTATCTGTCTTTCTCTGTATGGCTTATTTCACTTAGCATCACACTCTCCAGTTCCATCCACGTTGCTACAAAAGGCCATATTTCATTCTTTCTCATTGCCACGTAGTATTCCATTGTGTATATAAACCACAATTTCTTTATCCATTCATCAGTTGATGGACATTTAGGCTCTTTCCATAATTTGGCTATTGTTGAGAGTGCTGCTATGAACATTGGGGTACAAGTGGCCCTATGCATCAGTACTCCTGTATCCCTTGGATAAATTCCTAGCAGTGCTATTGCTGGGTCATAGGGTAGGTCTATTTTTAATTTTCTGAGGAACCTCCACACTGCTTTCCAGAGCGGCTGCACCAATTTGCATCCCCACCAACAGTGCAAGAGGGTTCCCGTTTCTCCACATCCTCGCCAGCATCTATAGTCTCCTGATTTGTTCATTTTGGCCACTCTGACTGGCGTGAGGTGATACCTGAGTGTGGTTTTGATTTGTATTTCCCTGATAAGGAGCGACGCTGAACATCTTTTCATGTGCCTATTGGCCATCCGGATGTCTTCTTTAGAGAAGTGTCTATTCATGTTTTCTGCCCATTTCTTCACTGGGTTATTTGTTTTTCGGGTGTGGAGTTTGGTGAGCTCTTTATAGATTTTGGATACTAGCCCTTTTTCCGATATGTCATTTGCGAATATCTTTTCCCATTCCGTTGGTTGCCTTTTAGTTTTGTTGGTTGTTTCCTTTGCTGTGCAGAAGCTTTTTATATTCATAAGGTCCCAGTAATTCACTTTTGCTTTTAATTCCCTTGCCTTTGGGGATGTGTCGAGTAAGAGATTGCTACGGCTGAGGTCAGAGAGGTCTTTTCCTGCTTTCTCCTCTAAGGTTTTGATGGTTTCCTGTCTCACATTCAGGTCCTTTATCCATTTTGAGTTTATTTTTGTGAATGGTGTGAGAAAGTGGTCTAGTTTCAACCTTCTGCATGTTGCTGCCCAGTTCTCCCAGCACCATTTGTTAAAGAGGCTGTCTTTTTTCCATTGGATGTTCTTTCCTGCTTTGTCAAAGATGAGTTGGCCATACGTTTGTGGGTCTAGTTCTGGGGTTTCTATTCTATTCCATTGGTCTATGTGTCTGTTTTTGTGCCATACTGGTGACTCTCAAAATCTGTAATTCATCTAATTATTCATTCATTCGAGAAACATTTATAGGGAATTATTATGTGTAATTCCCTAGCTTCATCTCATAATTTATTTCTCCTAAATTCCAAACTCATATAGCAAACTCTGTATTACACATGCCTATTTGAAGAAGACAGATATTACTAACCAACTCAATATCTATGGCCCCACATGGACTGTACCAAACAAGTTTAAACCAACTTTGGTCCTGCCATCCTAAAAGTTCACCATAAAAGGAAGGCCATATGGCAAAGTGGAGAGAGCTTGGGCCTTTAAGTCAGATACAACCGGGTTAGAACTCCTCTGCTTCTTATTGACTACAAACTTGGAAAATTTAATTAACCTCTCTGAGCTTCACAGAGCATACTTAGTGAAAAGGTGAATATTAAAGAGATCCTGATGTCCACCATACAACGTTTTTGAACATAGAGTAAAAGCGGGTAAAATGCCTAACAGAGTTTCTGGCCCATCCTTGGCACTCAGCATAAGTTTACTTCCTATCCCATTCCCTCCATTCTATAGCAGACGTGGCATTGCCATAAACACAATTGAACAACTATGTGATGGAAAACATTTGGAATGGCTACAATAGAAATTAAAACCAACAGACATTTACTTTGTGTAGGAAACACAGCTCACTAGTTGTTATATTGGGCAAAACAACATGAAATTGCTGAAATTCAGTCATTTTTGAACTACCAAAACAATTTCATATCTTTCAATATAATAGAATGACTTGTGTGTTGAGTTCAAAGAGGAAAGCAATATTGACTATCCTTTGAACTTTTTCCCCCTCTTCTCTTTCTGTATCTCAAAGAAGACATTGCAAAGTCCATAATATGGGTGCTTCTGCTATCCTTTTAGTCCCAGAAAGACTATGAGAGCATGAAGCTACAGAGATAAATACATTAGGCAGGATGCCAGAGAGAGGGCCTGAAGAGCTGCCTGATTCCAAGACTGGAAGTATCCTGATAACAGGACGTTTGGTGAGTCACTTCCCCTCTTTTGGCCTGGACTGATCACGAGGATGAAATTGGGGAGCCCACCCAACCATCCTGGAGAGCTGTGGAGATCCTTGAGACTCAAGCTGGGCAAGCACTCTGGGTTTTCAGCTGGGAAGATCTGTTAAGGCCAAGAAATTATTTTAACAGAAATTAATTTGCAAGAATAATAGAACACTACACATTAAGCACTCAAGTGGCTATTATTTATGAAATGTCAACAAGCATTTGTAAAACACAAATGACAGTCGGACATGAATCCTGCTCTTTACAGAACTAAGAAAACTCATGTGAGCTGTACCTGCTAGTGTGTTATAAGCTTTCCATGTGCTAGCTCTTTTAATACTTAAAGTAAACCTATGAGGCAATATTTACATATGTAAATAAATATTTACAGTATGTAAGCAGCAGAGCCTAGAATTCACCTCTGGCCTCTGTATTTCCGCAATCTGTACTCTTTCCTCTCCAAAACATTGGCATGGGGCTAATTCAAGTTCCTAGAGTGTTCAGCCCTAGCCTCTTAGCCCAAATAACAAGCATGACATGTCTATTATAAACACCAACAAGAAATAAAAAACACTGAATCAGTACTTGTGGATGTATAACACGACATGTAAAGGGAGCAATGTGAGTGAAGCCATGGAATTCAAGAGAACATTTGGTCTGCTTGAGAATTTGAATTGGGCTGCTGGGGCTGGACACTGCAGAAAGGAGTTCTTTGGACTAGGACGGTCCCATCAGTCAAAAATGCAAATATATATCTCAGGCAACAATATAGAACAACTGCAAAGCCAAATAAGTTGTAAATATTATTTGAAGCTTAATGTTCTTCACTATCCATTCACACTCATAACTTAGATCAAATTTTAAAAGCAAACTTTAGTAGACACAGAGGTAAGTTGGGTAAGATACTTCCTTGAGTCTTCATAAATCTACCTACGAGAGATGCACAAAATTTGAAAGAAATAGCTTTCTCTTTGCTGTTATCTTCTAACTCAAATTGAAGGTTGAATTTTCTCATCAGAATTGTGGAATATGTCCTTTTTGTTCATCTTCAAATGCCCCTAGGTTAATAATGAACTGGGAGATGAAAGTCACATCAGTGGTAGAGTATGGGGAGTGGTTGTCCAGAATAAGTTTTGCAATTTATGTCTATGTTTGTGTGAATGTGTGTATGTGTGCATGTGCATTTATACCTAGATCAATGTTGTGTATTTCTCTTTCGTTGCTGTTTCCATTCTTTCAAAGTTCCTCTTTTGTTCTCTAATTCAAATCTTTGTCAAAGCAGTTAAGGTGAAATTCAAATACATACAGCAAATGTATTTGGATTGACTTCCCTGGCAGTTCTGTATAATATGTTCTTGATGTCAATCTTTCTGACTAAGAAGTGGACCCACAAAATGTTGATAGATATTATGGTGACAAGCTAAAACATCTCTCAGACATCATATAACATTTTAAAGATATAAACCAGAAATAAAAGGGAGAACTTTAAGGTCAAGATAATGGAAATTCTAGGCAGCCAATATTTGAATTCTGACTCTCCATTTAAGAAAAAAAGGAGGGTTTAATTTTTGTTTTTCCTTATCCAGAGTTTCCCTCATCATTCATTCATTTATTTATTCATTCATTCTTATATTATTCCCAATGCTGGTAGAATCTAGTGTTCAGTTCTTTTCATTTGAAGTTCTGCTCACATTTTGTTGATGAATTTAAGTTGCTACAATAGCCCTTGTATATTGGTATCATTTTTCCTTAACAAATTCAAGGAAAGAGTCTATAAAATGGTAACTGAGAGAAAGAAGCCTTTTCATTTCTTCATTTCTTTTCCAAACTCACTCCTACAAACAAGCAACTCTTCTGAACAATCCTGGCAGTCAGAGACATCATTTGCAAACGTCAAACTTCAGACCCACCACCTGTCCCTGCCATGACTCATAATATAAACATAGACCCTCTGTGTAGCCTGTTTCCTAGAAGTTAAAAACATAACTCACAGCTGGTGTCTCCCCTTCTGAGAGGCCACTGTGTATGAGAGGCCCTTTCATGGAGTGAGCCAGGGTCCAGCAAAGCCTTGCATAAATTTTCAGTCTTAAGAGCCTTCACAAGCTTATGTTTTTCTCCAAATGTATTAGTATAATCTGAAGCACCATCGCTCCAAGATCCCTATAAAGTCCTAAGGGACATCCCCATCATCCACTTCAAGCTTCTGCCACAAATATCCTGCCTCTTTTCCTCACCCTCATCAAGATGCAGTTATTCTTCACTCTTGCCTAGATATTTGTATTCTATTAAAGAGTGCTCAGGCCTCAGTCATCCATATCTGTGAATTAGATTGTGCTTGACACAATGACAGAATGGCCACATTCAATTGCTTCTCATCCACGTTTGATACTATATATTTTTGTTTGTTTACTTTCAAAATATTTTTTAGAGCTCTTTTGCTCAGGCCTGTGGTGCCAACAGAATGAGCAAGTGCCAGAAAGCTCGGTAGCTACCAAGGAGATCAGAAGTAGCATGGTAAACAATACAAGAAAGCACATTTGGGCACAGCCCTGAAGGCCAACCCTTTTGGACGTGCTTCTCATGAAAAAGGAATTGTGCTGGAAAAAGTAGGGGTTGAAAGAAAACAGACAAATTCTGCCATTAGGAAGTGTGTCAGGGTCCAGCTAATCAAGAATGGCAAAAAAAAATCACAGCCTTTGTACACAATGACGGTTGTTTGAATTTTATTGAGGAAAATGATGAAGTTCTGGTTGCTGGATTTTGTCTCAAAGGTCATGCTGTCAATGACATTCCTGGAGTTTGCTTTAAGGTTATCAAAGTAGCCCAATGTCTTTTGGCCTTATGCAAAGACAAGAAATAAAGACCAAGATCATAAGTTTTGATGGTGAAAACATGACAATAATAAATTTTCATATGCCAACAAATAATTAAATAATAAATAAATAAATAAATAAATAAATAAATAAATAAATAAAATATTCTTTAGAAAGAAATAAGGGTTGTATGAATCTCTTAAACCTATTGTCCATAGGAAGACTCTAATTCACTGAGGACAAAGGTTTGTGTAAACAATTCCAGAAAAATAGAGGATGGGCAAAAAGAACAGACCTGATATAGAATTTCTCAAGCTGGGGGCACCTGGGTGGCTCAGTTGGGTAAGCCTCCAATTCTCAATTTCAGCTCAGGTCATGATCTCATTGTTCATGGGTTCCAGCCCCGAGTTGGGCTCTGCTCTGACAGCATGCAGAGCCTATTTGTGATTCTCTCTCTCTCCCACTCTCTCTCTGCCCCTTCCCCACTAGAGTGTGCTCGCTCTCTCTCTCTCAAAAATAAAAAATAAATAAAATAAACTTTAAAAAAAGTATTTGGCAGACAGACCAAGGAGTGGATCTGCTGAAAGATTTATAGTGGTTGTTATATATCTACTTTGACCATCTAGCCCAGGGAGTAGCAAATTTTTTTTTTTTTAGTAAAAGGCCACAGAGTAAAGATTTTAGCCTTTTTGGGCTATGTAATTTCTGTCTCAACTACTCAACTCTCCCATTGCAGTGCCAAAGTATTGTGGGTGTGTTCCAATAAAACTTTATAAAAACAGAGGGTGGGCTGAATTTGGCTCACAGGCCATACTTTACAAACTCTGATCTGGCAAATGGTAAAGTCTATAAGTGCATGTACCTGCATATCCAAGCAATCAATACTCAAATTCTAAGAGTTAGTTAAGAGGTGGGGCTCTTATTCCTCAATCCAGTGCCTATCATCTAACTGATTCATGTTATAAATGGATCCTTACCATTGGTTAGTGAGTTGATGCTGAGGTTCCACGGGTACTTGTAAATCACTACAATATCTCTTGGAAGCTGAATCATTATCTTTTCACAAGTGAAGTGAAAGGGCTCAGGATACAAAAGGCTAACAGGGAAAAACAGAAATTTCCATTTCCTAATGCTTGCCACCACTCTTCAGTGTAGTAACAACACTCAGAAGTAATATTCCAGATCAGCTAACTGTTTCTGTTGCTACTGTAAAATGCAAACATAAATAACCTTTAGATTCATTTTCAGGGCACCTGGGTGGCTCAGTCAGTTAAGCATCCGACTTCAGCTCAGGTCATGATCTCACGGTTCGTGAGTTCAAGCCCCACATCGCGCTCTGTGCTGACAGCTCACAGTCTGGAGCCTGTTTCAGATTTTGTGTCTCCCTCTCTCTGCCTCTCCTCTGCTCATGCTCTGTCTCTCTCTGTCTCTCT
This sequence comes from Felis catus, assembly GCF_018350175.1. Classification (NCBI taxonomy): domain Eukaryota; kingdom Metazoa; phylum Chordata; class Mammalia; order Carnivora; family Felidae; genus Felis; species Felis catus. Next base: position 81,387,922 of record NC_058386.1, on the reverse strand, counting down.
CTCAAAAATAAATAAACATTAAAAAAATTAGATTCATTTTCTAGTTGACAGTATTCTTGCCTTCTTTTAAACGATAAATGTGGCTAATACTATGTTAATGTTAGAAAGAACAAATTTTGAATGTCAGATGAATAATACAATAAAATTAAGAGATAATAATTATCATAAGGGTACAAGTTTTTGTTCCTTCATTATTCCAACATTTACCTAATCAAACTACTATAATTTTTGCTCTCAAGTTAGGAAATCTGACCTTAAAATTTTAAATGACTGGCTATATATATATATATATATATATAGCATAGTTTTTAATTGTTTGTCTTTCAGAAATTCATTTTAATTCAAAGTTATAGGGAGAAGGTTTTCTTTCATGGTCTCCCAAAGAGATGTTACCCTTTCCCTTTATTTTATTTTTAAGCAGATCTTATTTTCATCTTGAGTATCCATGGATTGTCAATCTGATCATATTGCCCACATTGGGCCAGTTGGATACAGAGTTCTCTTAGATCACTTTATTCTAATTTCCTGGAGCTGTGCTTAAATTCTGGAATGTGGGGTCTTATATAATATGAGAATATTTTTGAGGAGAACCTTCCAGTCTCTGAATCTCCTGTCCAAGAAGGTATTTGCTGATACATCTCTATCCCATCAGTTGCTTGGCCATCTATTTGTAATCAGTGGCCTCATGAGTACTGGAATTAATCATGCTGAACACATAGTCCTTTGCAACAAAGTCATGCCTACTGTCTCTGTACCGGGCTTCTTCTGATTACCTATTAGGCTTTCTCACTATAGTCCTGCATTTATCCACAAGTGTGTTATATAGTCTGGTGCATCAGTATGATTATCTTCCCTTGCAGATATCCATCCTTAAAGGCCAGAGATCCAGCATATCTTAGACATGTTTGGGTGATTTTACCTCAACTTTCCCTCTTCTTGAATATTTCCAAAGTTCTGCTACCTCATGAGTCAAACTTATGCCATCCATTTGTTAGTTTTCTTCCAAAAATGTCTTTTACATTTTCTGTAGGACTTCTGATATCTGTTTTTTATTACTGTTCCTAATATGTCCCCTGGACATAGCTTAGATTTTTCTGAGTGAATGCAAATGCATTTCAGCCCTGCCACCATAGAATTACTGCTGTTTCTCTTTGGTTGTAAGAATGAAACACAGATCCTTCAGAAATACATGTAGTGATTACCTCCATCTTTAGTCCCAGAGTTGGATAACAATCAACACTGCCAGTAGATTATTTTCTTAAATTCTCTGGCTGTATGCTTATATCCAAATTATTTTTGGGATTTGGGAAAGCACTCTGCTGTAGCTTCCATGTATTTATATCATTCTTATTTTTGGTCTTCTTTAAAAAATAAATAATTGATGACAAGCATATGACCAGTTCCACAAGCTGTTTGAGGAAATGGTTGTACTTTCCTAGTCACTAGAGGCAGAATTTGGGCAAATATTACCCCAATTACCTGGTTGAGTTTTTTATTACGGGTCTCTGTTCAATCCAAAGTCTCTGAAAGCATTGTCATGCTTCATGCTAGTTTCCCTTTCAGAGGTCCTTTCTCTCAGAGGAAAGCAGGAAATTTTGACAAGGCTGATTTAATTCAGCTGTTATGCTAAGGCTGCTTCAAAATGTCAATGCTGAATGTCAAAAGAATGTTTTTGATGCCAAACTATGTATGCAACAGCCATCCCTGGCCCTCACCCTATCCTTGACCCTTTCTTCCAAAGAACACACCAGCTTTTCTCTTATTTTCACTTACAACGTCTGTGGTCACTAAGTCTCCGTGGGATCTGAGGCAATTTTCCAAACCCTCTTTATTCAGTCAGCTTCTCATTGGAAAGTGTCTTACATGATATTTCCCCATCATTCACATTTAATAAGATCTCTGGCATTTCTCCTGCACCTGATTTACATAGTTTAGGGGATTTACATATCCTCCCCTTTTTTAACATATTATTATTACCTAAAATTCATACTTTATTCAGATTTTACCCAATTTTACCAAATGTTTTGCTGTTTCAGGATTCCATCCAGGATTCCACATTAAATTCAATTAATATGCTTCCTTCTAGGTTTCTCTAGACTGTGACAGTTTATCAGACTTTCCTTGTTTTTGATAGTTTTGAAGGTCTTGAGGAATACTGGACAGGAATTTTGTAGAACATCTCTGAATTGGGTTTTCTTTTTTCTTATGATTAAACTGGAGTTATGGATTTTTGGGAAAAGGGCCACAAAAGTAAGATGCTATTCTCATCACATCATAGCAAGAGCTCATGCTACCAATGTGATATCACTGTGAATATAAACTGTGATCACCTGGTAGAGGAGTGTTTGTCAGATTCATGCTATAAACTTACTATTTTTCCCCTATTCTGTAATATACTATTTGGGAGGAGTCACTGTACACAGGTCCCACTTAAGGAGTGGGAAATTATGCCCATTCCCCATACCTTGAGAAGGGAGTATCTACGTAAATTATTTGGAATTCTTCTTCAGAAGAAAGTTGCCCATTCTTCTTTGTTTGTTTGTTTGTTTTCTATTTATCATTTATTTATATGAGTATGGACTTATGGATATTTATTTTATACTTTGTTATAGTCCAATATTGCATCATTTATTTGCCCCTTAATTTGTTCAAGCTTTGGCTACAAGAAGTTCTTTCAGTTGGCTTCTGTGCCTTTTGGCATACTCCCATAGTTGTGTGTGGCATTTTGTTTAGTTTTGTTTTCAGTTTCTCCTACATTCTGGCACTATAATATGCTCCAGGCTTATCTTGTATATACCTACCCCAGTCCTAGAATTAAGCTTTTCTTCAAAGAGCTTTGTGTCATTTTATTTGGAGAATAGTGTTAGAAACCAAAAGCTTTTATAAGTTCATCTGTGTCTTTCACAGAATGAAAGATTTTAATTTTAACAAAGTCCAATTTATCATCTTTTTCTTTCATGGATTGTGCTTTTTGGTGTTATATCTAAAAGGTCATCACCAAACTGAAGGTCACGTGGATTTTTCTCCTATGTTTTCTTATAGAATTTTTATGGTTTTACGTTTAGGTATATAACACACTTTAATTTTGTGTAAGGTATAATATCTGTGATTAGGTTCACATTTTTTAAGTTTATTTATTTATTTTGAGAGAGTGAGAGACAGCACAAGCAGGCAAGGGGAAGAGAGAAAGAGAGGGAGAGAGAGAATCCAAGCAGGCTCTGCACCATCAGTGCGAGCCTGATGCAGGGCTCAAACCCATGAACCGTGGGTTTCCTTAGAGAAGTATCTATTCAGATTTTCTGTCCACTTTCTGATGGTTTGGCTTTTTGCTAATGAGTTGTATGAGTTTTTCATGTATGTTCAATATTGGCCCCTTATCAAATATATGATTTGCAAATATTTTCTCCCATTTAGTAGGTTGCCATTTTATTTTGTTGATGGTTTCTTTTGCTTTGTGAAGATGTTTAGTTTTATGTAGTCCCACTTTTTATTTTTGTTTTTGTTGCTTTTGCTTTGGGTGTCAAATTTAAAAAAATCATTGTCAAGACATATGTCAAGGAGCTTATCACCTATATTTTCTTTTAATAGTTTTATGGTTTCAGATGTTATATTCAAGCTTTTAATGCATTTTGAGTTAATTTTTGTGTATGGTGTAAGAAAGTAGTTCAATTTCATTCTTTTGTAGGTGGCTATGCAGTTTTCCCAATCTTTTATTGAAGAAATTGTTCCCTATTGTATATTCTTAGCTCTTTTTCATAAATTAATTGAACATATATATGTGGGTTTATTTCTGAGCCCTCTATTCTGTTCCACTGATCAATGTATACATTTCTATGCCCATACTACACTGTTTTAATCACTTTTGCTTTGTAATGTAGTTTGAAATCAGACAGAGTGATGCATCCAGCTTTGTTCTTTCTCAAGATTGTTTTGGTTATTCAAGGTCTTTTATGGATTTACACTTTCTTATCTATTTTTTTTCTTTTATTTTTTGAAGTAATTTCAATTATTAAAAATGGCTTTGGTACACTTTCTGCCGTCACCAATGTGTGACATCACCCTTTTATTTTTTTAAGTTTATTTATTTATATTGAGAGAGAGACAGAAGAAAGAGTGTGTGCATGTGCGTGGGTGAGGGGCAGAGAGAGAGAGAGAGAGAGAGAGAGAGAGAGAGAATCCTTAAGCAGGCTCCACTGTCAGCATGGAGCCCGGTGTGGGGCTCAATGACTGGAAGCTTCGGACTCAATGCAACGCCTCCATGCTTGTGGGGCTTGATGCCTCCATGCATGCGGGTCTGGAACTCACTGTGAGATATGACCTGACCCAAAGTTGGAGGCTTATCCAACTGAGCCATCCAGGCGTCCTGGCTTCACCCTTTTAAAATGTCACACATATAATTCCTCTGAAATTACACTCTTATCTATACTGCATGATGCCAAAAAAGAAATTACAACATATTGAATGTGTTGGACATTATATATCCTAGGCTTCCATTAATAGACCCTAACAATTTCCGATGGAAATATATTCTCATTCTTTAACATTTTATTACACAAATAGTACATTTCACCATAGAAAATTTAGAAACAATTTAGAAACAAAAATTTAGAAACAAAAGCAAAAAGGGGAAAGTCATTCTCGTCTACTTCTCAGTTAAAAAATATTATTAATATTTTATGTGTATTTTCATTAATTTGAGGATGCATATATATATATACTTACATATATTTTTTACAAACCAATTACAATTTTGTTGCGAGATATTTTCTCATTTTATGTATCTTGGACATATTATTGTCAATACAAAGAAAGCTTCTTTACTTCTCTTTAGATCTGTGGAATATTTTATTGTTTGAAAGTACTTTACTCAAATATAACTATCCTTTCTTCCTTTGGTAGAGATGTGGTCCTTTTCAGTTTTCCACTATTGTTTTTGGTGTTTTACTCTTCTAATTTTTTGGTGTTATAAATATTGTTATAATTAATTTTTAGGCATACATGTTTGTATATTTAAAAGAGAATTTTTGTAAGATACAATCCTAAAAGTGGACTTTCTGAACCAAATGATATTAATACATTTTACTGTAGTAGATAGTGCCAAATGATCTAAAAAAAATGCAACAATTTACATGCCTACCACATGGTACTAAAATGCCTGTTTTACTACATCCTAAATGGTTCTGCTGTTATTTACATTTTTCACCTTTGTTATCCCAATAGGCACAAAAGTAATTTCATTTTTATTTGCAATGTTTAAATCATTAATATTATAGAGCATCTCTTTAAATTGATGTTTTTTCTCTAAATCTCTTGTTAATTCCTTTGATAATCTCTCTGGTGTAAAATGTAATAGACACTTATGTATTAAATATATTAACCCTCTGCCTGTAATATATGATGTAAATGTCTTATTACTATTTCTCATATGCCTTTCAATGGTGCTTTAGGCAAAATAGAAAACATTTTTACTTATTTATTTTCTGATTATAAAACACATTTTATTGTAAAATATTTATAATACATTGACATATATTCAAAAATAGTCTTATCAATCTACAGATTTTGTAGTGCTTTAACAATCCTTTTGTAATTGGGACTGGATCCAAAACTGGTAATGACCATAATGAGGACTGCACTAAACTTCTGACAGTCTGTGGGTTAATATATGCCCATTAAGCCTCAAAATCTTGAGCTTCAGAATTCAACATATTCCTTAGTCTTCCTATCTGGTGAGCTAAATCAAGGAACTTAACTTTTAAAGGCTTAATGTTCTCATCTACATAATGGAGATAATAATGCCTATCTCAAAAAGTTGTTATGACATAAAATTTAAGTAACTCATGCATATTAGCTTTTTTCTTCTATGACATCTTTTGTCATTCTGAAAGCCATTTACATGTATGATCATGCTGACCATCCAATCCATGTGGCCTACAGATCCTGGTTTCTTAGTCTAAGAAGCAGGATTGCTAATCCACCACTGATATAAAGAGATGATTATTCATTCATTCAACAGATATTTACTGAGCACCTACTATGTGACCAGCACCATTCTATGTGTTAGGGGCATAGAAGTTAACAAGATGGAAGGGCATCTGCCTTCTTACATCTTATATTCTAACTGGGGAAAACATAATAAACAAATACTTATTTAATAATATTTTAGAAAGTGTGGCATTTGAATGTAGTAAAAGAGAGAAAATTATAGTTTGGGGGTTCAAACTTTTCAGAAGGATAAGCATAGACCAAAAAATCACAATTCAATAAGCAAACAGAGAGTGGTGTGGTGTCTGGACACCTGAACGTATCAGAGATTATCTGTATATTTCTCTTACCTTTTCTCTTGTTCTATAAGTATTCATCCATTTAGACATTCAAAATATTTATTGATTGCATACCATGTAGTAGACACTGTTTTAGGTACAAAAGATATACAGGAGGGATCAAGATATACATAGTCTTCACCTTTATGTATGTTACTTTCTAGCTTCTGGGAAAGAGACATAAAGTAAAACAAAATTTCTAAAATAAATAAGTAAATAAAAAGCAAGTACTATGAAGAATATAAAACCTAGTAAGCGCTAGAAAGTAACTTTGGACTCCTTTAGGTTAGATGATCAGGAAAGCACTCTCTGAGAAGGTGACATTTAAACTAAGCCTTTAATGATAAGAACCATCCAAGTGAAGATCTTGAAGAATATGGAAAACAAAAGGAACTTGGTATTAACACTTGCCTCATTTGACTGCTCTGAAAACTAAATGTGTTGATAAATGTAAAGGACTTGGCTGTAATAAGTGATAAATAAATTGAAGACATTATGGCTAAAAAAATAAATAAACAAATGATTAATTAGGAAAAATAAAATGTGGTAACTTGAAAAAAAACAAAAATTTTCATAAGCAAGAAATAAAAAGGAACAAATGTACAAAGGGGACAAAGCAGGAAAGAAAGCCCTGCATATATAGAAAATAATGGAAGGAAATATACCAAAATAGTAGTTGTTAGCAGGTAGTGAGATACTTTGTTATGTACATTTTCTTATCTAAACATGATCATGGTTTCTGCAATTTCAGAGATGGAAGTAAATTACTTTCATAATCATAAAAATTCATTAAAATATTAATAGTAAGAAAACATGGAAAATGTAAACTAGAGGAGAACACATAGGCTTTGAAATCAGACCCAGGTTAGAAATTCAGCTTTGCTAATTACCTATTATTGGCCAAGGGCAAAACACCTAAACTCTCTTAAAGTCTCAGTTTTATATATCTAGATAATGGAGATAATAGTTCCATGTATTGCACATGTAGGGACACTAGCACGACAGAGCCTTGACCAGAATGCAAACTCTTACTTACTAATCATATGATTGTCAGTAAGTTTCCTCATCCTTTCATAAACTTAGTTTCTTAAACTATAAAATCTTATATACTAATGTTGACCCTTTAGGACTGTCATAGAGGTTAAATAAGTTAATGTATTATAGCATAACACCACTGTAGACACACACTAAGTGATAAATAAAATTGGTTATCTATGAATGGGAGATTGGTGGTGATTTTTATTTTCTTTAAACCTTTATGTATTACCCAAACTTTTTAAATAACCATATATTTCTACTAAAATGAAAATTGTCCTCTTATATCATTTACATGGTTTAATTCTAGCTCTACAAATTTGTCCCACAGAAACATTTACACAAGTTACAAGAATTTTTACTGCAACATTGCCTGTAATTGCAAATATTTGTAAACAAATATCCATCAATTTAGGAGAGTTCCATAAATTACAATAAATCTTTCCCATGGAAAAATTATGAATCAATTATAAAAAGAATGAGGAGAAATATAATGTGGTATAACATGGGAAATGTTCCAAGATATAAGTTAAAAATAAGACTGTAAAACAACTATGAATAACTTAAGCCCTTTTCCACCAAAAATTCTTATTATATACTGTATATTCGTTTGGGCACAGAAAAAAATTCTAAAAAATAAACACTGATCTTTTAAAAATCCTGATTATTGGAGGATGGGATTACATGGCTCTCCTATTTCTGTACTACATATTCCTAAAATGTTTAGATTTTTAAAAAATATATTATATAGTTGTCTTGTACATAGAAAAAGAAAATGTACATTGGAAGAGATGACTAAATGCTAGCAAGCGATCTAGAATCCTAGTTAGGTGTAAAGAATGAGTTATCCATTTGATTCTGCAACAGTGAAGCCATTTATGAGCTTGTTGAGGGCAATTCCTATAGAGTGGTAATGACACAAAACAGGCTGGGAAAGGAGAAGGTAAGAAATTGGAAGAAGAAAATATAAGCAATTCTTTCTGGTAGTTTGGCTAAGAAAGGCAGAAGAGAGGACAATAGCTGGAGACGGGCCTAAGGGCAATGTAAGGGCTTTGTTTGATTTTTTTTTTGTCTTTTTTTCTGGGAACAATTTGAGTATATTTAAAACCTATGGGGACAGGAGGTGAAAGAGAGGATGAAACTACAAAAGAAATTGAGAATAATTGGTGGAGTAAGGTCACTGGAGAGGCAGTAGGGAAAAAGATCCAAAACAAAGATGAAGGGCTTAGCACTAAACATAAAGTAGAATGAGATGGTGGAGAAGGTTCAGAGGTTCAAGAGCAGTGTGGAAAGTCTGACAAGGTCACTGTAAAAATTGACTGAGAGACAACAGCAATGAAACACTGAAGAAACACTGGACCCGCTTAGACTTTGAGACCAAATTTTGAGGTTATGTGATTTTTTTTCTCATCAGCACTCACAAATAATATTAAGAACAAAAAGATGGAAAGTAGATTGATTCATCTATGGATTGAGTTTTTCCAGGTGGTTTTAAATAAAGATAAAGAGGCAAAGAAATGGAAAAAGTTGGCTTTTCCAAAAAAAGGATAGTATGTGTATAGGGCTTGTGGCAGCACAGAACATGGTGCACTTTAGATCCTACAAATGATTCATGTAGCAATTGTGCAGAGTTTTTAAAGAGTAATATAACGTTGGAGAAAAAGAGCATGGGGGGCAAGAAAAAAATGGATTTTATTCTAAGTATGACTGGAATCCCCTGGAGTGTTTAAGAAGGGTAGTGACATGGTATAATTTAACTGTTTAAATTATTTCTCTGGATGGACAAATTATTCAAAAGCAAGATTAGATAAAGACACTAATATCAAGAATAAGACAAGGATCCTGGATTTTGCCATATCTATTCAACCTAATACTACATGTTCTTATCAGGGAACTTAGGGAAGAAAAAGAAATAAAAGTCATCCAAATTGGAAAAAAAAGTAAAACAATCTCTATTGTCAGATGACAGGATCTTGTATATTGAAAATCCCAAGGAATCCACAAATAGACTATTAGAACTAATAAACAAGTTCAGCAAAGTTCCAGGCTACAAGAACAATATGCAAAAATCATTTGCATATTAGTATACCAGCTATGAACAAGCCACAAATGAAATTTAAAATGATTCCATTTACAATAACATCAAGAGAATATAATACTTAGGAATAAATATAACCAAGGAAGTACAATAATTGCACACTGAAAATTACAAAACTTTGTAAAAATATTTTTTTAAAGACCTACACAAATGGAAAGGCATTCATATTCATGAATTAGAAGACAGTACTGTTAAGATAGCATACATCACAAATTTATCAACACATTCAACACAATCCCAGTTGGCTTTTTTTTTGGCAGAAATGCACAAGCTGATCCTTAAATTACTATGCAAATATAAAAGACATAGAATAGATAAGACAATCTTGAAAAAGAGCGAAGTTAGACTATTCACGTGTCCCAGTTTCAAAATTTACTACAAAGCTGTTGCAATCAAGACTGCATGGTGGTAGTATATGAGGACAGACATAAACTCTCACATTTACACTGACTTTAAACAAAGATCCCAGGACCATTCAATGGGAAAAGAATAGTCTTTACAACAAATGGTTCAAGGACAAGTGCATATTCTAACACATAATTAATTTGAACGCCTTTCTCACACCATATACAAAAGTTAATTCAAAGTGGATCAAAGACCTAAGCATTAGAACAAACTACAAAATTCTTAAAAGAAAACATAGGGAGAATTCTGTAAACTTGAAGTAGGCAAGGGTTTCTTAGATATAATACCAAAAACAGAGGCAACAAAGGAGAAAACAGATAAACTTGGCTTCATCAAATTTGAAAACTTTTGTCCTTCAAAGGATACCATCAGGAAAATGAAAAGACAATAGTAGAATGGTAGAAAATATTTATTTGCAAGTCACATTTCTGCAAAAGATTTAGTGTCCAGAAAATGCAAAGAATTCTTACAACTTAACAACAAGAAAAAAACTCAATAAGAAAGCAACTCAATGTAAAATGAGAAAAGGTTGGGGGGAGGGGGTTGCACCTTCACTGACCATAATAATAATTCTCTGTTCAAATGGTTTATCACTCCAATTAGAATGCATTTCTAAGGGAGAAATGATGAATGGCTTCATTCCACCTCCTGCTGGAAACTTCCTCTGAATATGAGTTTCTTCCTAAAAGAACTACTGCATTTGGGTTAGTGGCTTCTAAAAGGCCTATGCAAAGAGACTGTTAAAAACTGAGAACAAACTGAGGGATGATGGGGGGTGGGAGGGAGGAGAGGGTGGGTGATGGGTATTGAGGAGGGCACCTTTTGGGATGAGCACTGGGTGTTGTATGGAAACCAATTTGTCAATAAATTTCATATATAAAAACAATAAAATAAAATAAAATAAAATAAAATAAAATAAAATAAAATAAAAATAAAAGGCCTATGCAATTGCACTTTGAATATATGCTATTCCCAGTATTAATATGTATGGCAAAGCACTTTATATAAGTAAATTCAATTGAGCATACAAGTATTATTTATTGATGAAACTCAATGAGCTAAAGATCAAAAAAATCTATGGAATAATTAAATACATCAAAAGATTAAAGGCAAAAAACATAGTCTTCCTAATAGATGCAAAAAGGAAAAACAAAAAATTTCAACAATAATCTTGATTATTATTACTCAATAAACCAAAACCCCCAAATACTAGTAATAGAATATTGCCATTTATTATAGTAATAAACACCAAAAGAATTTCAGTTTTTTAAAAATTAGAAAAGAGCTTGAATAGATATTTCTTCAAAGAACATATACAAATGACCGATAAGGACATGAAAAGATACTCAAATTCATTAGTCATCAGGAAAATTCATATTAAAACCTCAATGAGATATCACTCAACACCCACCAGTTTGGCTACAAAAAAAAAGATGGACAATAATAAGCATTGACAAGGATGTGGATAAATTGTAACCCTCTTATATTGTTGATGGGAATGTAAAATGGTACAGCCACTTTGGAAAACAGTTCGGCAGTACCTCAAGATTTAATCAGAGATACCATATGACCCTCCAATTCTACTCCTAGGTATATATATAATTGAAAACACATGTCAACACAAAAATTCATACTTGAATGTTCATAGAAGAATTATTCATAACAGTTCAAAACTCGAAATAATCCGAATGTCCATCAATTGATAAATGGATGAACAAAGTATGGTATATCCATGCAATGAAATGTCATTCAGCCTTAAAAAGGAATGGAATGCCAATATATGCTACAATGTGGGTGAATTTCAGAAACATTATGCTAAGTGAAAGAAACCATATTGAAAGGGCCTCATATTTTATAATTCCATTTACATGAAATGTTCAGTGTAGACAAATTCAAAGAAACAGAAAATCGATTATGTGCCAAGAGACAAGGAGAGGGGACAATGGGGAATGACTGCTAATGTGCACAGAGTTTTTTTGGAGTGGGGGTGATGAAAATATTCTGATACTGGTAATGATAGTTGCAAAACTTTGTAACTACACTAAAAACCACTCAATCATGCAACAGGGTGTATTTTATGGTGTGGTAATTCTATCTCAATAAAAAGAAAGGAAGTAAATAAGGGAAAAGGAAGGAAGAAAGGGAGAGAGGGAAGAAAAGAAAAAAAGGAGTGTGGGGACTGGGTGGCTTAGTTGAGCATCTAACTTTGGCTCAGGTCTTGATCTCCAGATTTGTGAGTTCCTCCAGCACTAAGCTTGCTGCTGCCAGCACAGAGCCCGCTTTGGATCCTTTGTCCCCTTCTCTCCCTGCCCCTCCTGCATTCATGCACACTCCCTCTCTCTCTCAAAAATAAACAGTTGAAAAAGGGAAAGGAGTGTGATAGAGAAATTGGTTAGAACTAGGGGTAGAGAAAAGTGAGCATTTGCTATCCTCATTTTTTCAGTTAAAATAAAAATTCCATATATGCATATTTTTCCATTCACTTTACACATATTAGAAGAAATTACTACTTGTTTGTTGCCAAAATCAGAAAAAGAAACATTAATTTTGCATTCTGAACTCTAGAATGTCTATGGTACTCTATGTCTATGGTATTATCAGAATAGTTAAGATTTGCAGGTGACCAAGTGTCTAATAGTATTTCAAAACCCAAAAAGAATTGCAGATTGTTTTATCAGTTATTTTGGAAACACCTATTTTTTTTCAAGAATGAAGATATTAAAACGTTCAGGTTTTTTTCACTTGTTCATTCTGCTTAGTAGTGGTGTCTGGTTTTAAAAAGTGAAAGTTGGTGCCTTTTGCATATTTTAATAGACCAAGGCTAAATATTAAAAATAGTGTGAAATGGGGAAATTCAGTGTTTCTTTGTGGATAGTGACATAATTTGCCTGATGTTTCATATTTCTGGAAGTTCATGTAATAAATGCGATTTACTCTGAAAAAGATGGATAAAGAAAACCAGGAGAAATTTATTAGTTTGGTTAAGAAAAAATGTTAGTTTGGACTAGTATTTTAGCAATGGAGTTGGAGAGAAGCAGATAGATATAAATATATTTAGGAGATAGAATCATTAGGACTTGGATAAACTGGAAATGAAAGTGACAGAGAGATAAAAGTCATAGTTTCTGGTTTTAAAAAATGAATGAAGCTGCTTGCCATTCACTGAGATGAGGAAAGATCAAGAAGGACCACGTTGGAGAATGGGAAAAAGCAGAAATGATGAGTTTAGTTTTAGACATCTTTAGTTTGAGATGTTAAGGTGAAAACTAAGTTGCTTATTATCAGTTCTAAAACTCAGAGGATAGTCTGGACAAGAGATAAACTTGGGAGTTACAAGCATAGAAATAAAGCCTTTGGCTTTATAATACACATACATGCAATCCTATGAAGAACAGTGCATCCTAAAAAAAATAGTTCAGAATATGTGTAAGGATAAACTTACAATAATGCTCATCTCTGTAGATCCCTGGTATCTGTTTTTGGGCACAGACATGAATTTAGAGAATTAATTACCACACAGGAAGAGCAGCAAAGAAAATGCAAAAGAAAAGAGCTGGAGGCAGTTTCAACACTACCAACACTACGAATAACAACAATGATCAGCTTCCATTCTTAAAAACCTAGGATTTACATGTATGATTTTGATGGGGTTAGGTGGCAAATTTCAAGATATTTCTTGAAATATCTTGATGACATATGGTGTTGCAGAGGGTGTGGAAAAATTGTCATTTTCATACACTCTTGGTGGAACTATAAATTTCTTCAAACTTTTGGAGGCAAATGTAAAATGTTCATGTTCTTTGAGACACTGATTTCATTCATAAAAATTTATCATACAAAAATAATGGGCATACTTAAGTAAAGATATATGTGAAAAATATCCACTTCAGCACAATTTGTAACAATGAACAATTTTAAAAAACCTAAAACACATATATAGCTAATTGGTAAAATTAAAAATTATATATTCATACAATGGAATCCTCTGGGTTAAAGGAAATTAGGTGGAGGTATATGTATTGTCATGGAAAGATGTCTAATATATATTGTTAAAGAAAAAGAAAGCAACTTGCTACACAATCTACCATATGATCCCATTTTTTGCAAGAGAATGTGTGGGCACACACACACAGAATGAGAGAAAGAGAATAAGAGATTAGTATTTTGCAAAGAAAAAAACCAGGAGGAATAGACACCAAGCCCTATCTTGACAAGGGAGGGGACAGATACAGAAAAATTCCACTTCTTAATGTATATAATTTTGTATCATTTGAATTTTTGCAGCAAGCATATATAGTTTGTAATCAGAAAAAAAATCTTAGTTAAAAATTGTAAGTAGGAAATATTATTGAATAGTGATTCATAAAATAATGTAAAATTATACTTATTGACCTGAAATATGTTCACAATTTATTGCTAAGTAAAAAGAGCAACCTGCAAACATTGCAGGACTGTGATAGAATTAGAAAGATACATGTAGAATAATGTTTTTAGGATGGTCTCAGTTTTGCAGTAGAATATATATGTGTGTCCCCTTAAAGAAAATTCTCTGAAGGAATGTTCTCCAAGCTATAAATAGTATTTCCACGGATTTGACAGGTGAAGGAGATGCAAAGACAATTTTATTATCTACGTTATATATATCCATTTCATTCAATTTTTACAAAGATGTCTTAAATTTGAAATCAGATAGAGATTAATGTTTGAAACATGAAAATAATTGTTTTACAAAATAAGGTACAAATGTGTTTACCAACACTGAAAGATATTTGCAACACATGGTTAAATTTAAAATGTAAATGTAATTGAAAATTAAAATTATGTATATATATGTATACATACATATTTGTGCATAAAAAATTTTAAACCCTACAAACAAACCTACAGAAACAAAACTAAACATCTAAATATAGGATTCTAGGTAAGTTATGTTTTCTTCTTTATCTTTTCTGAATCCTACAGGTTTTTCTCAATGAACAAGTATAACTTTTATAATAATAAAAAAAAGCTGCAAACAACATGATCCTATTTTTCTTTAAATCCTGAATGTGTGTCTGTGTGCGCACACACACACACACACACACACACACACACACTTTAGTTGAAAATGGAAGATTCCACAAGACTGAGATGGCTCCCAGCCTGCTCTGAACAGACCTCGGTAGTTGTTCCCACTCCTGTCTATGTTGTAGGAGGAGTAGCCAGATGAGAAGGAGAGGAGAAAGAAGGGAGAGGATGGTGGGGAAAAGACTGAGGGATGAGGAGGAGGAAGATGGGAAGGAGAAGAAATTGACACCATAGACTAGAAGTCCTGGCTGACTTGCCTAGAGAAAAATCTCAGCAGAGGCTGTCTGTCCCTGACGTATTCCTTATGTCACACAAACTTCTGGAAAGCTCTGTCTAGTGGTTAGAGTAGCAATCACTTCTCCCCTTACTTCTTCCTTCCTACCTTCCCTCCCCTCATTCCTATTCTGTGATGTTCAAGCTGCAGTTCTGACTCTGGACTCCAAGCAGCAGTCATTTGTATTTTCTAAATATTTCCCAATCCACATGTGTCATTAGTACAAGGGAAAAATGACAATGAAAGTTACTTTCTAAGCAGGCCATGAACCAATATCAGAAATTGTTGATTTTTCTTTAAATAGATATTTATAGGGAAAAAAAAAACTAGAGATAAACATTACTCAGTTGATTGATAGGAGTTGAAAAGAAAACCAATGAACAGCACTTACTCTGTGTCCTACAGTCTACTATTCACATCCATTGTGACTGGCTTTTGCTTATTTATTTTTACCTTGTTTCCAAGCCCTTCGATTATGTGTACGTTTACCTCACTGAAGCTTTTATCTACCAAAATAATACCCCTCCTTTCAGTTCTTTAAAAAAAAAATTGCCTATACTTGCATGATTTATCTCATGAAACTAGGTGAAAGAATGATGTCATAATTTATGCCAAAAGCAAATTTTCACTCATTTTCTCATTTCAAGTATTTCTTTATCTAGTTTCCTTTCTCACTACTGGTCATTATTGATACTGAAGGGTATGTTATGGTCTAATAAGTCATACCTGTGTTGTATCAATGTTGTCAATCTGGATGCCACATTCTCAAACTCATGTGACTTTCCTTCAAGATCCCATAGCTGTTCTTGAAGAAATATTTACCTTTAGAATCTTCAGCCATCATATCTTTGAGTAGGTATTTATCTCCTTCTTTTGTGCTTTCCAACAGATATTCAAACAAGAGTTTCTCCTTTCTGAGTAGGTGACATTCATTGTTTATGAATCTGATTTTCTTTGTGTTGGGAATGCCGTTAGGCAGAAATTAAGCTTTATATTTCATTTTTTACTCTTAGTTTTTAACATTCATAAAGTACGTTTGACACTATCTTCCCTGGCTAACAGGTAAATTATTCCTCTTATAAATTCTTTTTTGATCAAATACAATTAACTCATTATTTTTCTGAGATTATATCTTCATCTTTTTTAGATTGTACTCAACAAATTATTTTGGTTTCACAAACTACTAAAACAATGTTCTCATTAATATGAGGACTCTCTTATTGAGAGAGAGAGTGAGCGGGGAAGGAGGTAAGGGGGGGGAGAGAAGGGGAAAGAGGAGAGGGGCAGACAGAGAAGAAAGATAATCCCAAGCAGGCTCCTCACTGTCAGCACAGAGCCTAATGCGGGGCTGGAATTAACAAACCGTGAGATCATGACCTCAGCCAAAATCAAGAGTTGGACTCAACTGACTGAGCCACCCAGGTGCTGCAGGATTCTCTCATTTCTGATTAAAGTGTATTATTTATTTAGTGATTGCTTACTTTAAATCTTTGATTTTTATTTTCCCTGTTTTTCAGATTTGACATTAATTTCTGTGTTGCCCTTTACACATGGACAAATGCCTGTATCTTGCTCCCAAGCAAGGATAACTCTATGCACTTCTCTTGTTCAGAAACACTGGTCTTCCAAGAGGATGTATAGACCATAATGGATGTATAAGATGATTTTTGCTTTTTATCTTGCCCTTTCAATGAGTTTTATGTTTTATAATTTACATAACATATTACTGAAATATAATACATTTATTATTTATGAATAGACAAGTATATATACACTGATATGTATGCTAGTTGTTTTTGCCAATAGAGGCCCATAATAAAAATCTTTTGGAAATGACTGACTTACAGTATTAACCAACAGACTTGCACATTCTAAGATACAGAAATTTGGAGTATTCTCAGACACTAAAGTCTAGAAAATGTTGAAATTTCTCTAAGTAAAATGTACAATGCATTTAGCAAATGCTCCACTATATCTTTTGTAAATTCTGGAGTTTTCATAGCCCAAAGCATATCATATCAAATCTTGCATGATGAACTGTATACATAATGATTTCAGCAGCACATGATTAGTATTATAATCCTACATTATTAAATTCCTAGTAAAACTGTTTCATTAATTCTATTGGCATACTATTAAAACTTTCAATTAAAAATTTTCATTGCCAGAGTACCTGGGTGGCTCAGTCGGTTAAGGTAAGCAATCAACTCTTGATATAGGCTCGGGTCCTGATCTCGCAGTCATGAGATTGAACCTTGTGTCAGACTCTGCACTGAGCATGGAGCCTGCTTGGGTTCTCTCTCCTTCTCTCTTTGCCCCTCCCCTGACCACGTGCTATCTCTCCTTCTCAAAATAAATAAATATTTAAAAATAAATAAGTAAAATAAAAAATAAAAATTGTCATTGCCTGTAACAAATAATTATTTAAATTTACAGGATGAGATCCTGAGCATATTAAAAAGTTATTAACAATGAGCTTATTTTGAAAATCAAACTAACAAGGGCTAGGTGTACTCAAGCCAATGATCATCAGACATACTCCAATAGAAGGTCTTAACTATTATCCTCCAGCTGTAATAAGAGATTTGTTCTCAGGTGAATGGATTTTTATTTACTCACCCTCCAAACAAATCTAGCCACTACTAGTACCACTGGTAGTTATTTAAATTCCAAGACCATGTTTTTAATTTTGAGTTCTAATTTCTCTAAATTTTAATTCAAATGGTATATTTCCAATCACATTGACATTCCAAAACTTTACATTGAATCATATGAAACAACCATTTACAGAGGTTAAAATGATAACACCATATTTGTGAAAAAGTAACTTTTACTTAGTCAAAATATGCATCAATAGTATTCATAGTTTTTCCCATTGGGAGAGTATAAATAGTTCAAATCCCCAATTTACTGCTTCTTGAATGAGAAATGTTTTCTTAGAGTGCCAAATGATGAAAAGGGTGGTGAACTTTTGAGAAAAGTTCCAGTGGATACAGTGAATGTGAAAAAATTTTTGTAGCCCAATTCCCAATTCAGTTCATTCTTAACTGGAGCACTTGGCTGGTTCAGTTAAGTGTCTGACTTCAGCTCAGGTCATGATCTCACAGTTCCTGAGTTCGAGCCATGGGCTCTGTGCTGACTGTGTGGAGCCTGCTTTGGATTCTCTGTCTCCCTTTCTCTCTGCCCCTTCGCCACCCACGTGCTCTCTCTCTCTCTCTCAAAAATAGATAAACGTTAAAAACATGCTTTTAAAAAAGGCAGTTTGTGATGGATGTAGTCAAGAGTTGTCATGCAAAAGTATGGATCCTTGTCTATTAATCAATGTGGGTTAATTTTGAATCCATTTTTTTAAAATGATAAGTTTTATTGAGGTACAATTTACATACAATGAAATCAACTATCTTTACATGTATAGTTTGATAAACTTTGACAAATATATCCAGTCATGTTAAAACCACCACAATTAAAAAATGAAATATTTCTGTAATCACTGAAGGAATCCATCAGTAGTTACTCCCTATTTCCTCTCACTTCCACCCCCCAGCCCTAGGCAAATATCAATCTACTTTCTGTCTCTACTGATTGGACTATTGTGTATATTTCATATAAATAAATCATACAAGATGTGGACTTTGTACTGGTTTCTTTCACTTACCCTAATCTTTTCAAAAGTCTCCTATATTTACCATGTACTTATACTTCATTCTTTTTTTAAAAAAAAAAACATTTATTTTTGAGAGAGAGAGAGAGAGAGAGTGCACTAGCAGAAGAGAGGCAGAGAGAAGGGGAGACAGAGGATCTGAAGCAGACTCCACACTGCCAGCACAGAGCCCCCAATGCAGAACTCGAACTCAGGAAGGAATCTTGAGATCATAACCTGAGTCGAAGTCAGATGCTTAACTGACTGAGCCACCCAGGTGCCTCTGTATTTCATTCTTTTATGCTGACAAATAATATTCCACTGTATGAGTACACTGCATTTGTTTATCCATTCATCAACTGATTATGCATTATCAAATAAACATTTGGGTTGTTTCTACTTTTTGGCTGTCGTGAATAATGCTGCTATGAACATTTGTGTGCAGGCTTTTGTATAGATATATTTTCATTTCTCTTGAGTATATAACTAGGAGTGGAATTACTGAGTCATATGGCAACTCTATGTTTAACACTTGGGCAAAGTACCAAATTGTTTTTCTATGGAGGCTGCACCATTTTACATTCTCACCGGCAATATAAAAGGGTTCAAGTTGCTCTATATCCTCTCCAACATTTCATATTGGCTGTCCTTTAAGTATAGTCATCCTAGGGGGAGTTAAGTGTGATTTCATTGGGTTTTTACTTTGTATTTTAATTACGACCAATGATGTTGAACATCTTTTCGTTTGTTTATTTGCCTTTTGTGTATTTTATTTGGTGAAGTGTCTGGTTCAAATATTTTTCCCATTTTAACCTTGGACTATTTGTTTCTTTACTATAAAATTCTTTATGTATTCTGGATACAAGTCCTTTATTACATAAATGGTCTTTGATATTTTCTACCTTATCTTTTCTTATCTTTTCATCTTTTAACAGTGTGTCTCACAGAGAAATAATTTTTAATTTTGATAGGATACAATTTATCAACTTTTTAGTGGATTGTGCTTTGGGTATCATGTCTAAGGATGTTTTGTCTCACCGAGAGTCACAAAGGATTTTTTCTACGTTTTCTTCCAAGAATTTGAGTTTATATTTTATATTTTGGCTATTGTGAATAATGCTGCTATGAACTATTTTGAGTTGATTTTTTCATATTGTGTGGAGTTAATGTCAAGTGTTTTGTTTTGTTGTTGTTTTTTCCATGTGGATATTACATTGTCCTAGCGTCATTTGTTGAAAAAACTGTCTTTTCCCCCATGGAATCACTTTAAATTTTTTGTGGAAATTCAATTCAACTGACTGTGTAAATGCACGTCTATCTCTGGATTCTCTATTCTTTTCCATTCATTTATATGTCCATACTTACACCAAAACCACACTACCTGGATTACTGTAACTGTATAGTTAAATTTTAAAATCAAGTTCAGCTTTACTTAAAGAAGATATCTTTCTTTGTTTAGGACTGGACAGATGCCAAATCCATTATTATTTTTTCCCTTAGGCCTAGGGACAACCCAAACAGCCATGATAGTATGTAGGCTAAACCAAATTATTTGTTCATGAAAGGAGAATTGATTCTAGCTTCTATTAGACAAAGTCACTAGCACATATTCTCTGTACCTTTGTCCCACTAGGTTTCATGATCTAGCAAACTACTTATCACAGAGTAGATGTTGAATATACTATTAAATAAATAAATGAAATAATGAATGAGTTATAGCAATTTTTCTCTCCTATTATTTTTTCTCTTATTCCATGGTACCACTGAGCCTGAAGGTGAGGTATTTTTGTTTCTTTGATCTTCCTTACCATTTCCATACTATGTCTCTTCTCAACTTTTACACTTTCCAGTTCTTTTGAAGCGTAAGCTATTACACCAATCCACTCATTATCTTCTTTCTTGATCATCTACAATCCTCCTGGTTGTTACTTCTCCTTCACTGAAGACTTTAGCATCTAGTTCACTGTCTTCATTTCTCTTCCCTACAAATCTTGTTATTCTTGGTGACTTCGACCCCATGTAAACAATCCATCAACACTTCTCATCTCCATGGATCTTATCTTCCACACATCAGCTAACTACTCCCATTCATCATTCTCTGGACCTTACCACCACCAATAATGACAACATCTTTAAAATACTGATTTCAAGAATTTCACTCTCCAACCGGCACTTCTATCTTTCCAGGTCACTTGCTCTAGTATCTCTACCCCAACAATTCTTCAATTCCACTGGGATCTCCAAACCATTGGCCCTACCATGTTTCACTTTTCACCACTCTCCTTCTATTTTTACTTTCCTCCATACCCAGCTCATATCTATTTTTAATTTCATAACCGCATATTTGCCTACACCCTTATTTCCCCTTACATATTTACCTCCACCTTAAATATCTGAGAAAATCTGAACTTTAGTTAAACCAATTTAACATCTATTCTTCTGCTGCTCTTGACAAGGTAAAATAATCAACTCTGCCAACTATTGCTCTTTTAAATTTTGACAAGTGGGCACTGAAGATTGCCTGGCAATCTTACTACATTTCCCTAGTAAGTTCATTCTTTCTAATTTCTAAAGCACCATATACCATCTCCTTGCTCTTCAAAGCCTCCAACACCAAGTGCAAAGTTTTTGACATATGTTTGGCATATTTCCACATTAGACTTTATTATTATTATTGAGAAGATATTGTAACTAACAGCTACTCAGACAAGTTCCTGCTGTTTCTTTATGCAATTTCATTGCTGCACTTCTCTTGTGGTTTCTCCAATACTCTATAAATTCAAGTTCATGTCAAAAAATGATAAATAATGGATTCCTGTTCCCAATTATTCAGGCCACCAGATCTCACCAAAAGCAAGGAAAAAATACTGAATAAAACATTTTAAAACTTTTCTTAAAAACATCAAAGAGTTGACAAGCCAAAATCTGAGTGAAAGCAAAAACTCAATTGTTAAGCAAAGCATCAAAACTGTTTTTACTCTGAGGTCATTTACTAAGCTACTGAACTTGAGATAAAATTTCTTGGGCCAGTGAGATTTGTGAAACAGAAAACAAAGTCAAGAATCTGCTTATGGTGATTAGTCTAATAAGCTAAAAGAAACCCCCTGGTAAAGCTGTGGATGCTAAAAGTATAAAGGTGATTTTCCCTACTCCAGGGAACGTGGTTTTTTTGGCACTGAACAAAGAGGCTATTAGGATGTTGCAGACTCTGGTGGTGCTCTCATGTAATTTGCAATCCAAATTTCTAACACTTAGTAATCAAAAAACTTCATATGACTATCAGCAAAGTAGACTTTGAAGCAAAAAGCAAAACAAAACTATGACAATAGAAACAAACAAACAAAACATTACTAGGGATAAAAAGAGACATTTATAAGAATAATAGTTCAATTTACCAGGACTCAATAACAATTTTGCTTTGCACCTAATAATACAGCTGTAAAAAAGTATAAGTGAAACTTGACGAAAGTATATGAAAAATAGAAAAATCCATAATAATAGTGAAATATTTTAATATACCTCTTAGTAATCAATAGTACAAGACCAAAAAAGAAATCAGTAAGGACTTAGAGGACTTGAACATCACTTTATTTTATGAGCTTATTTTTTGTTACCTATTCTGCATGAAATAATTTTTCTGAGACTGAGACTAAGAAGTTAATAATAGGTATATATATTTATATGTTGACCAATGTCAACAAAACCACATTCATCCAGTGACACATTTGTGTGTATTCATTGAGTACTTTTCTTCTTCCAAATTGTTAATTTTATCTTTAAGATAAATTCCTAAATTAATTCACTAATTTACTCAACATGTATTAATGAGTGCCTATTATGTTTCAGGCACTGTTGTAGGTACTGAGGAGGTACAGGGAACATAACCAACAATAATCTGTGTCCTCATGAGGCTTACATTGTACTGGGGGAAGACCGATATTAAATAGTAAATATAGTAAATAAGTACACTATAAAATATGTTAGAAGGTGATAAGAACAATGGAATACAAATGGAATGTGTTAAAAGGGATTGGAAGTGGGGCTCCTGGGTGGCGCAGTCGGTTAAGCGTCCGACTTCAGCCAGGTCACGATCTCGCGGTCTGTGAGTTCGAGCCCCGCGTCGGGCTCTGGGCTGATGGCTCAGAGCCTGGAGCCTGTTTCCGATTCTGTGTCTCCCTCTCTCTCTGCCCCTCCCCCATTCATGCTCTGTCTCTCTCTGTCCCCGAAAAAATAAATAAACGTTGAAAAAAAAATTAAAAAAAAAAGGGATTGGAAGGTCAGGAGATGGATTGCAACTTTAAAAATTTTTTAACATTTATATATTTTTGAGAGACAGAGAGAGACAGAGCATGAGCTGGGGAGGGGCAGAGAGAGAGAAGGGGACACAGAATCTGAAGCAGGCTGCAGGCTCTGAGCAAGCTGTCAGCACAGAGCCTGATGCGGGGCTCAAACCCACAAACTGTAAGATCATGACCTGAGCTGAAGTCGGATGCTCAACCGACTGAGCCACCCAGGTGCCCTGGATTGCAACTTTAAAAGAACGAAGTAAATAGACCTCATTGAGAAGGTGACATGTAGGCAAAGTTTTGGAGGAGAGGGGTTGAGCCATACAGATATCTAGGTGAGAAAAGATTTCAGGTTAAAGCAGCAGACAGGTCAAAACCCTGAGGTAGTATAGGAGTAATGGCATTGTTTCACCCAGATCTCTTTTATCCCTTTTGCTGTTTCTATGCATCTATCCCCCAACTTCTGTACACTTTGCTTTTAATGGCTGACCCTGTGACTTTTCTGTCCTTGGGCTGCTGAAGTTGCTTTGTACAGAAAGCTGGAAATCCTGGGAGTTTATGTTCCCCAAGGTGGCCCCATAGGCAGTGACTAACTGGTTTGGAGGTAGCAAAGCCCAGTTCCTTGCATGAAGGCATGGCAAACTGAGGCACAATTTACACTTTAGAGCTCTCTTCAGGATCAAGCTGAGGCTTCCTTCCACGTCGTCTGAATTCTTACCCTTACATGGAGTCTTTCCCTTTCCCTGTCCTTCCTTAACTACTCCCTTACTAGTTTCCTCTGGGAGAATTTCTCTAATAAATTATTTGCACATAAATCCTTATCTCCGGTCTGCTTCTGGGAAACATGAACTGAGACTGGTACTAAGTTGTGAAGTTATATGTGAAACTCAGGGTTATGTCATTTTAGGTTCATGATCTTTGATAATTTACGTAGTTAGCTGCCTTAAATCATACAGAAAACAAGACTAATATAAGTGTGCCTGTAGAGAATAAATATAAAGAAAGGCATAAGCATGATTTTGCTAAACATGATTTTCTGCATATTTTAAATATATAGCTAAGTATATATTATAAATATAATAGAAAGTATTTAATTATCTATCCATTACAGAAAAACTAGAAAATAAAGATAAGGAAACTCGAAAGCATACTAACATCCATAATCTCACTATTTGGAGATAGCCATTATTATCATTTTGCTGTTTAACCTTCCAGAATTGCATCTTTTATACATACATATGTAGCTGGTATGAATCTGACTTTATCAACTTGTGTGTAAGAAATGTCCCGTCATTATTTTTAAAATATCACATTTTAAACTGACTTCGAGCTTCCATCCCACTTGACTTGTGGAAAATGCAATTACAGTTGATTATATTTTGTTGTGTGGAGTTCTCCTTCCCAAAGGTTTTATCAGGATCCAGATTGTCCAGAAAATGGGATGCTATGGTTGCTACTGATATATTCATTGTTTAAGCCTGAATTCTTTCTAGAGAGCAGAGAGCTGTAATGCTTCTGTGCCAAGATTGGTCCCAGAACGCTTTACTGAGTCTAGTTTTGGTGTTTGGGGTCCAGCTCTCTTAACTGTATCATAGAGATACTCTCTTCTGAGCTCCTTCTATCTCTTTGGGACAGTACTTAGAGTGGAGTTTCCACCTAACAAAATATCTGTAGTCTTCGAGCCCTCTTCCCAGTCTTAGAAAACTGTCTGCTGCTTTCTTTCTCCTCTCAATCATCTCTCCCTAACCACCCCACCCACCACAGCACAATTCTTAGGAACACAGACTTTCAGAAAACAAAAGCCAGGAAGAGAGGTTATAGGCAGACATCTTTTTTCAGCCTTATAGCATCAAATTCCCCAGGGCTAAAAGAGTACAATGGACCTTTTTGGAAGATTCTCTTTTTGGAATTGGGGATAGGAGTTGAAAGAGAAGAAAAATACAGTGAGCCAAACACAAAGTAATTAATTGATATTGTAATACCTTATCCTGCCACACGTTTTTCTTTTTTTAACTTAAAATAATTATTATTTTTAACAGCTTTATGGAGATATAATTACTATACCATACAATTCACCCACTTAAAGTATACAATTTAATGTTTTTTATAATATTCATATTCCTTTTTATTCTCCTCAGTTGATGTTTAGATCAAGTTACCAACTTCTAAAAGATTTACCAACTTCTATATGCCATCCTTCAGGGACTTGGGTTAATATTGAATCAATTCTGCATATCATATCTTTTCAACCAGCAGGAGCATGGTATAATGTTTCATTGATTCCTATCTTGTTTTATTTCCATCATGGTTTTTAAATAATTTCCGTTAAGCAAATAAAGTTTTTTTTTTAACTTTGGCTTGAGTACTATATTTTCTTTTCTTTCCTTTTTTAAATTTTTAGTTGTTGTATAGTTGACATATAATATCTAGTTTCAAGTGTACAACACAGTGATTCAACAATTATATGCATTACAAATTGCTCACCATGATAATTATATTACAATATTATTGACCATATTCCTTTTGCTGTACTTTTCATCCCTGTGATTTATTTATTTTATAACTGGAAGTTTGTACCTCTTACTTTACTTCACCCATTTCGCCCATTTCCCTAGCCCCATTCCTTTTGTTTGTTCTCTGTATTTATAAATTTGTTTCTCTTTTTGTTGTTGTTTGTTTTGTTTTTTAGATTCCACATATAAATGATATTATATGGTATTTGTCTTTCTCTGTCTGGCTTACTTCACTTAGCATAATACCCCCTAAGTCCACCCATGTTGTTGCAAACAGCAAGATTTCATTCTTTTTTAGGACTAATATTTCACATTTAAAGTTTATACATATCTCACATCTTATTTATCCATTTACCTATCAGTGGACACTCAAGATGCTTCCATATCTTAGCTATTATAAATAATGCTGCAATAAACATATGCATGCATATATCTTTTTAAATTAGTGCTTTCATTTTCTTTGCATAAATACTCAGAAGTGGAATTACTGGATCCTAGACCACTTCTATTCTTAGTGTTTTGAGGAACCTCCATACTGTTTTCCACAGTGGCTGCACCAATTTATACTCCCACCAACAGTGCATAAGGCTTCCCTTTTCTTCACATCCATTCCAATACCTGTTATTTCTTGTCTTTTTGATACAAGCCTTTCTGACCTGTGTAAGTTGATATCTCATTGTGGTTTTGATTTGCATTTCCCCTGATGATGACTGATGTTCAGCATTTTTTCATGTGTCTGTTCTGCCACACATATTTTTCACCAAAGTGAGACCACATTGAAAATACAGTGTTTTTGCTTGATTTCTAACAAACAATAGAAGTGGAAATACAAATAACATCAACAATAATCTTGAACAGTGTGCTTGAAAAATATTATTGTGAGCAATATCCCATTGTCTGGAATAACCTAATCTACACTTGATGGTCTTTTAGGTTGTGTACGATCTTTAGGTTGTTATAAATTCTGCTGCATAACTACATCTTTTCATATTTGCATAATCTAATTTTTTACGTTGGCAATAGGTTTACTACTTTTGCTCAGAAATTGTTTAAAATAATATATATTTTTTAATCCAGAGGTATTTAAAATCCCTACAGTCAGAAATAAACAGTTTGGTGTATAATTTTCAAGATTTTTTCTATGCATATTTAGTAATACTAATAATATTTAAATTTTAATGAAAAAAATTACTGTGCATCATTCATAGTTTTGTATTGTAATCCTCCTTTTATCACATAATTTCATATTGTAGATACCTTTCATGTCTATAAGCATAGGTTAAAACCATGGTTTTACACTGCTTCATAGCATTCCGATGTATGAATGTATATATATACCATAATATTTCTAACCATTACCTACAGTAATTTAGACTTTTCCTATTTTTCCCTACTACAAGAAATTCTTCAGTAAGCATACTGTACATACATTGAAGCACACAATTGTTTCCTAGCAAAAGAATCACTGGATGAATGTGTAAGTACATTTATAATTTTGATACATGATATCAAATTACCTTCAGAAAAGCTGTATGCATTGACACTCAAATCAATAGAAAATGAGAAAGCTACTTCTCACACTTTTATCAACATGGAGTATTATCATTCTTTTTCATCTTAATCCATGTAAAAAAAATATATTATTTTGTTTGTTGATTATTAGTGAAGCTGAGCACCTTTTCCTATGTTTATTGGTTATTTGTATTTCTACTTTTCTGAATTTCCCATGGAATAGTATTTTCTTTTTCTGTTCCTAGGTTGTTTTTAAATACTAAAATATAAACTCTGATGCTTTCATTGCACACTAAAGATATTAACTCTGTTTTTGTATCACATATTTTCCCTGTTGGATTTTTTTTTTTTTTTGCCCTTTACTTTGCCTATCACATAGAAAACCATGTTTTAATTTATATATCTGATTACTGGTAAATTTGAGCATATTTTCATTGGCATGTTTGGCATAATACTTTTTATTGAAATATTCCAAATAACATATGAATCTGTTTTAAAATTTTTTAATGTTTATTTATGTTTGAGAGACAGAGAGGGAGTGAGAGAGAGAGAGGCAGAGAGAGAGGGAGACACAGAATCTGAAGTAGGTTCCAGGCTCTGACCTGTCGGCACAGAGCCTGATGTGGGGCTTGAACTCCTAAACCACCAGATCATGACCTGAGCAGAAATCAGACCCTTAAACAACTCAGCCACCCAGGCACCCTGAATCTGTTTTAATATGTATGCCATCAAAAATCAATATCCTTTTAATTAAATAAAACGTAAAGAAAAAACTGTTTCAAGCAGTAATAAAATCTGGTTAAAATTGAATATGTTTACACAAAATAAAAGGATAAAGCTTAAAAATTTTCATATAATAAGATGTTTGTTTTGTAATTCCAGGTCTTTTTTTCCTTTTCTGGAAAAAAATATATTTTCATTTCACAGATTATAAAATGTCATACAATCACAAACATCATAAAAGAAATTTAGCAAATTCTCTAGCGTTATAACAAATGTTTTGGAACACTCTCATAGTAAAAATCAAATGTTTCCTTGAACTTCCTGATTTTATCCTCTAGAGTTAAGAAGTTGCTGTTTATGCTATTTCTTATGCATGGATTTTGTTCTTTGAATTTTTTAATTGGACCACATTATACACATGCAGCCTCAAAATGTGACAAAGTGAAGGTCGTGAGAATTTTCCTTGAAAGCAGATGTACACAAAGTTCAGGTCTTCCTGCTTCTTCTCTTTGGGAGATATTAGACAATTTGGTCAGGGTAGGGGGAAGGTATCCTTGTGGCAATACTATATTCTTAGATTTCGTTCCATTAGCCACCTCTTCTACCCAGTCTTACATTTTCAAGTTTGGAATCCATTGCCTTTTTTTTTTTCCCAGTGGCTGTTTTGTGGTATGGGCTTGGATCTCACTCTTCAGGAGCTCAAAGAAAAAGCTCTTATGTAAAACAAAGGGGTAAGATAAGGGACCAGGAAAACACAGGAATGGGATGGATGGTGGCTTCATTTCCTTACCCTAAATTCCATGTATGGTGTACATGACTCAATTGAATGAAAATGTTGTAATTGTCTTATTCCCTTCCCCCAACCCCATCAGAGCACTCATTCTACCACATAGAAATGACATGGACTCACAGTCAAAATAGAAACATGCATGTATTTTTCTTCTTTTCTCCATATTCTCCACATTATGCTGCCCCTCAAATATATTCACACCTGTAGTTCACAGTCTTCTGTCTCCTCCACTGCCAGTGGTGTAAATCTCTGCCAGATTCCTGATTCTCAGCAGATCCACCCTCAGAAAATATGAGTCCCTCTTCCTTTTCCTTTCCAGTGTACCAATCAGCTTCTGTATTCACTGGCCTACTAAGGCTAGAAGGGAAAGTGGTTAAGGCCCCAAGTCAGAAAGTGACTGCACCATCCCCACTGGACCACAGGAAGACATTGGGTGCTTCCTGATGAGCATTGTTCTGAATCTGGTGAGACAATCCAGAAGAGCAGGGAGGTGGAAGAATCCACCTTTGGGAGAAGGCTGTTTCTGGGAAAGAAGTGGAAATCACAAGTTCTGTTCAGTCCAGCAGTTTGAGACATGGAAAGAGTTAGTCATAGAGTAAGGTGATTCGTGGGGTAGATTGTTTTTTTTCTAAAAGAATTAATTTAAGGCCTTTAAGATCCTAAAAGAATTAATTTAAGGACTCCTGGAAAAGTGAGGGGAGTTGTCCTTATTGAGGGATGGGCAAAGGGCTTCTGAGAAATTATCTCCTACTCTCTGTGAATAATTGGGGAAGAGGATGGAAAGAGGGTCCTTTGATGAAGTCTCCCCTGGGGCAAGAGGAAGACCCCCCCACCCCTGCCTGTCCAACATAATCTGCCCAAAGCAAACTTACAGATTTGCTGTAAAGCCCAGAAGGAGATAAATACATGTGGTAAAGCAGTGACTGAACACTTGATGAAAGCTGCAGCACTTCTCTTCCCTCCTGACATGCTGGAAGAAAAGAATCACAACTCATTTTTTTTAGTACAAACTGAAGAACACCAAATAAATCATCCAGTGAACAACGTTCCTAGGAAAACTAGCAGTAGCTCCTCCACCTGAGGCTGTACTGAAAGCCCAGAGTCTAAGGACTAGGTTTGAATGCTAGGGTAATAATAAAGGTTTCAGAGTGAACACCATAGGCAGGTAATAATGAAGCCACCTTTTGTCTGGCCAATAGACATTGAACTCCTCTGATCAAGTTCCCTTTAAACCTCTGACCAAAATCATCCTCACTGTGAATTTAGACTGAGTGAAAGAGGAGACAACAACCTGGAGGGATTGTGGCCTTGGGAAGGCTCTTCTTCCAACACAAAATGATGAACTCCTTGATGTTGGCAAAGTGAAGAGAGCACTCTCTTTGAGTGAAAAATCCATCCGTCACAATGGATGGTTGGCCAGATATGATTCCTTATGACTGTTTCATGTTGCAGCTAATTCTCTCTCTTCTGCTCCTCATCATATTAGCGTCATGCATGGCCCTTCACATTTGGAAACAACTTTGGACAACTTAACTCCAGGAGATGCAGTCTCTCTAAGATGAAAGATCCTCAAACTCAGTTGTCATCTGCAGCTCTTAGAAGAAAGGAACAAAGAACACGCTAAAAGAAAGAAGATTATGTAGTTCATTACCATCACATTTTGGTACTGAATAGCTGGCTCCAGCTTTGTTGAAAGAACCAGAGATCTCCACGCCATTTGACATAAGAACAGCAAACATAAAGATTTAACAAATTTCTTTGTTTCTGCCTCTGCATATTTTTGTCATATCTACCTAAAAGTTTCTCATTCTACACAGGTTTTGTAAGTAACTTTTACTGTAAATACTCTTTACTTTGTGACAGGGATTGTGTTAAGTGCTTTTCTTGCATCATCTAATCCTCACCACTAGCCTATGAGGTAGGTACTATTTTTATACCTGCTTTACCAGAGAGGAAATGGAGGCTAGAGGGATTTGTTCACAGCACCAGCTAATTTTATGTGGCAAGGCTGGGACTCATACCCAGACCATATGACCCCCAGACACACACTCCCAACCTTTAGAATAGTCCCTGGTGGGAAAAGAATATGACAGTCTTTTGTAGTCCGAAGATTAGCTTGGGGACATGGGAAGATTTCTCCAGGTTATCCCAACTTTTTCTTAGCTTAACATGAACTCCTTTGAGTCTGTAGTCTGGTGCAACCAAGTCTTCTAGCATTTCATAGGTATCCTGATGACACTTGTATAGAGGAATCCTTTACACATCAGCAAATGATGCTTTATTTTATTCATTTTATTTTATTTTTAATATATTCTTTGAAACACATTCCTTTACAAGTTCATGTGGGAGTTATTTAAAAGATAACAAAATGTAAGTTCTTTGATATTTTCTACATAGGCACTCATGTCATCTGCAAAAAGGGACAGTTTTCTTCCTGATCTGCATGACTTTATTTCCTTTTCTTGCATTATTGCAATGGTTCCAGCACTATGTTGAATAACAGGGGAAAGAGCATAAAGCTTTGCCTTACTTCTGATTTAGGGCAAAAAGCAGTCAGTCTCTCACCACTGAATACAATGTTAGTTGTAATCTTTTGTGGATGCTCTGTATCAAGCTAAAGAAGTTCTCCCTCTCCTCCTAACTTATTGAGTTTTTATCATGAATGGGTATTGGATTTTGCCAAATTTCATTTATCTCTGTCAATTGATATAATAATATTATTTATCTCCTTTAGACTCTCCACATGGTGGATTACATTTCTTGGGTTTTTTTTTGTCACTATCACCTAAAATTTCTCATTATGTACAGGTTTTGTACAGGTTGTTGAACCAACCTTGTATCCCTGGAATAAACCACACTTTATCATAGTGTATAATTCTTTTTATATGTTGCTGTATAACTCTTTTTATATATTGCTGAATTCTATTTGTTAGTATTTTGTTAAAGATTTTTGTCCTTATATTCATAGAGAGTATTGGTCTGTACTTTCCTTTCTTTTTGAGGGGGTACTGTTTTTGTATCAGTGTAATATTAGCTTCATAAAATAAAAGTGCTCCCTTCCCTTCTATTTTCTGTAATTGGTGTTAATTATTCTTTAAAGATTTGGGAGAAAGAATGAAATATGGCCCTTTGTAGCAACATGGATGGAACTGGAGAGTGTTATGCTAAGTGAAATAAGCCATACAGAGAAAGACAGATACCATATGTTTTCACTCTTATGTGGATACTGAGAAACTTGACAGAAACCCATGGGGGAGGGAAAGGGAAAAAAAAAGAGGTTAGAGTGGGAGAGAGCCAAAGCATAAGAGACTGTTAAAAACTGAGAACAAACTGAGGGTTGATGGGGGGTGGGAGGGAGAGGTGGGTGGGTGATGGGTATTGAAGAGGGCATCTTTTGGGATGAGCACTGGGTGTTGTATGGAAACCAATTTGGCAATAAATTTCATATATTAAAAAAAAGATTTGGAAGAATTTTCTTACAAAGGTTTCTAGGAAAATTAGTATGATTCAACATAGTTTTTAGTGGTTTTTATTTGTCTCAGTCACTGAGGTTTCTTCTTCCATTGCTTTATTCTTAAAATAATTTGTAATTTTACATTCACCCCAAAACTTAAGGTGTCTCAAGAGTCTGTCAATCTGGCACCTTCCTCTTCAGAACTGTTGGGGAACTATATCCATAACCCCATGCCCTGCGAGAGGACTCACAGGGACAAGTAGATCTGGGAGTTCTCTGAGATGCTGTAGGACTCACGTCTTCTCTTGGTCCTCTCTCTCATGGCTTCCTGGAGAGTTCTGACTTTTGGACTCCCTCTCTCAGACTAGCCTACACAGCAAAACAGACACTACAGAAAAGGCAATCAATCTGAAACTTAGATCATAAGACTGGGGAGTAGGAGTGGCACAGGGGACTAAATTCAAGAATATACACTTACCATGAGACAACTTCCTCCTGCCCTTACAAGCTGAATTCACAATATGAAACATAGTGTTTGATTGGACATTGGTATCATAGTTGAAAAAAGGGAAAGATCCAAGAGAAACTTAATTCATACTGGCAATCTCTCTCTCTCTCTCTCTCTCTCTCTCTCTCTCTCTCTCTCTCTTTCTCTCTCTATCGCATTTTTTTATTCTCCCTTAAAAAAAAACATTGCTTATGAATTTTCCTTTGTTATTGTTTCAAATTAGAAAAGTATTCATTGTGATAAGAATTCAACATTGTAAAAGCATATAATGTAAAAAGTGATTTTCTCCCCTCCTCTTTTTTTTGTCCTTTCTCTTTTTTTTTCTAGCCTCTCTTGGTTCCAACTTCATGCTGAGCTTACCCACATCCCTATTCCCTTGCTCTTCTTCCCCATCTCTTTCCATAAGAGTTCTACACAATTTTCAAAATAAGCCAAGGCTTTCAAAAAGCCAAGGCTACCTGCTAGTAACCATTTACGCCACTCACTGCCCTGATGTACTACCTATCCTCTTCCCGTTGCAAATATCCCTGCCAGCAACAGTTTCACAAGCATCTATTTACAGCATCTGGCTGAGCCATGCCATTTTCACACTAACCTAACCACATAAAACTATTTCTGGCAAACTTTCTAACATCTTAGTTTAAAAATTATAATGTTAGCACTTGTTGAGTTATAATTTGAAGTGGAATATTATTGCATGGAAGACTGCCAATAAGATGGTTTGGGCAGTAAACTTTGAGGAAGAAAAATTTTCTAACTCTACTCTATCCCCCATTACTTGGCATTTAAAGTAAGATAGCTCTGAATGGTCAATCATCTGCTCAAGGAAGTCCTTTGTTCCTTTACTTCCCAGTTAAAGGAGTTAGAATATTTCTGTTAAGCAAACATGCCTCAGGCTTTGGAGTAAGTTATAACCCTCCTGTTACTCATGTATATATGTAGCAAAGGTGAGTGGTTCAGCTTATGGATTCTTGAGCCATACTTCCTGCCTTTCTGTCAGCCTGCTTGTATACTTGCTTACTAAATCCCAGAACAACCACTTACTAGCTTGTATGTTTGGACAAGACAGCTAACTTCAGTGTGCATCAACTTGCTCATCACTGAAATGGTGATGATTACAGCGGTATATAACTCACAGGGTGTTGTGAGGGTTACATGTGTTAATATATGGAAAACACTTAAAATAGATCCTGGCACACAGTAGGTCCCATACAAGTATCAGCTATTATAGTGATTAAAGACAAAATATTAAATGGAAAATACCTGGAATCTTATATTTGGCAGAGGGATCAGAGAGTCTTTTATATGATCGTGGTCTATATAGAATATAAAAGTGTAAGACAGTCATTTACTGAGCAAGAAAGGATCAGACTGTCATCACCACACAGCCAAGAACAAGGGCAAAGGTTGTAGCAACTATTAATTTATTTGGTGTCTCCTGATAATAGTGCATTCACTCTTCCTATCCTCACTCCATCTGATGATTTGCAGGGCTATAGTGAAGACAGAATTCCTGGCGATGGAACTGATGAAACAGGGC
Source organism: Felis catus (assembly GCF_018350175.1). Taxonomy (NCBI): domain Eukaryota; kingdom Metazoa; phylum Chordata; class Mammalia; order Carnivora; family Felidae; genus Felis; species Felis catus. The sequence goes on along the minus strand of NC_058386.1, from coordinate 81,353,754 downwards.
TAACAGAATATTTATGATAACTCCTCTGAGGCAACTTGGTTTGGGAGTGGATCTCACTTCTGTAGCATGGAAACATACTATATTGACAGCAAAAAGAATTTGCCTGCCAATAGTCTTTCTCAGTTTATATTTTACAAAGGCCCTAGAAACTACAGCTACTCTCTAAGGAAGAATACTTCAATCCATCTCCCGGTTGAATCTCAACACCTTCTCCCCAGTATATTCCGCCATTAAACTATCATGCCCACCTATTCTCTCAGACTGACAGGTACTTCCTATCTTGCTTAAATCTTGACTCTCAATCTGGGCTCTTGCATTATGGCCTTATCGATAATAGCTTCAGTTCCCTGAGCTCATTATCATTTTAATTTACATCCCTCTGTCACTCCCCAACCCTGGATCAATTTTCTCTGTTGCTGCTCCAAAGGACTCCCATATTCCACCACTGCTGCAGTTACTACCACTGGAGAAAATCCTGGTAACAGTGTTCTTGGGACTTTATTTATACATTCATGAGCCCAACATTCAGCTGGACTCTGTCTCATCCTATAAATGGTTTACTTTGTCCTAATCATCTTTTCATACTGTGGTCTATGGAAGAACAGAACACTTGGGATTTCACAAGTGAAAAACCTCTCCTTATTACGGTGACGTATTTATTTGCATAACTTGATCCAAGTGTTGTGCTACTGAATTAGATGCCTCCTCACTGATGTTAACACATGGATAATTTTGCATTTATTCTTCTACATTAGCCTTATGTAGAATAATGTTTTTGAATACTGACCTATATTCCTGTAGCTTTTCTTGGTATTTCACTCTTGTGTTTTCCTGCCATTCATGTAGATATCCGTGCTTCAGTGAAGGTTTGTAGCAGGGTTTCCTGGTTTTTGTGTTTCCATAAAAACCTGAGCCCATTAGTCTTGGAGCCTCTGAGGCAAACAACAAGAATAATAAGGAGAAGGATTTTTCCAAGATTAGAGAAAAATCCTTCCCTAGCACAGTGGAGAGGAGAGAAGGAAAGGAAGTAATAAGAGCAGAGATTCTAGAGATGATATTAATGCAGATTGTGTCAAGGTGGATGAAGACCTGGACAACCTTTACAGAGTTCCTGTGCTCTGGCATGGAAAGGAAGCATCTGACAGAGGTTTTAGAGCTGAAGGGGTCATCAGACAGAAATGGAGGGACTCTCAGTACCAATCTCCAAGGACCAATGACCCAGACCTGTGTGACCTATGACTCAAAGGTCAGATATCCACCCACTTCCAACCACTATCTTTGCTCCCTTTTAGCACTGAAAGTTTTTTAACGTTTATTTATTTTTGAGAAAGAGAGAGAGAGAGAGGCAGAGTGTAACCAAGGGAGAGGCAGAGAGAGAGGGAGACACAGAATATGAAACAGGCTTCAGGCTCTGAGTTGTCAGCACAGAGCCTGACTCAGGGCTTGAACCCATGAACCGTGAGATCATGACCTGAGCTGAAGTTGGACGCTTAACCAACTGAGCCACCCAGGCGCCCCTAGCACTGAAATTTAAACACAACCTTGATAGAAGGAAAGAACCCAAACTCTGGTGATTAAATTTTTACCACTCCAGGGAAGTGATAGGCTCAAAATACATATTAAGTTGAATTAGTAAAAAGGCTTTTATTTATTGCTCATTAAATTATATTCTTAAAAGAAAAAGTAATTTTGCACACTAAAGCATGTAAATGGCTTGCACACTTAAATTTGTAAGCACTAGTTTTTAGTAGAACTTTCCCTTTCCTTACCAAAATTTTTAATACAGTACAAACAACCATATAAAACAGTGGCTTTCACACTGGCTTCCATAGAGCTCTAAGTTCCAAGCAAGGTTCTTATAAACCTGGAAAGAGACTGAGGGTATAACAAGTTACCATGGTTTGGGCATCCCCCAGCACAGCTTTCTCCAGAGAACTTTCTGTTTTATCTGTTTATTATGAAGATTATTATAATATTCCCTTTAAATAAGAGATTCAGCAGCTTAGAAAATTTGAAAGCCGTTTATGTAAACTATAAAATAATTTATAGCTATGAGAAATGTCTAAACAGGCATAATGCTAACTCTTGTTTTTGTTTTGTTTTGCTTTGTTTTGCCTGTATAACTTAGGAAACAGTTCTGAAAGCAATTTTCAATGTATTTTAAACATTGACAACAGAAGCATATGGGTTCTTTCAAAGGTAACTATTTTTTTTATATATGAAATTTATTGTCAAATTGGTTTCCATACAACACCCAGTGCTCATCCCAAAAGGTGCCCTCCTCAATACCCATCACCCACCCTCTCCTCCCTCCCACCCCCCATCAACCCTCAGTTTGTTCTCAGTTTTTAACAGTCTCTTATGCTTTGGCTCTCTCCCACTCTAACCTCTTTTTTTTTTTTTTCCTTCCCCTCCCCCATGGGTTCCTGTTAAGTTTCTCAGGATCCACATAAGAGTGAAACCATATGGTATCAGTCTTTCTCTGTATGGCTTATTTCACTTAGCATCACACTCTCCAGTTCCATCCACGTTGCTACAAAAGGCCATATTTCATTTTTTCTCATTGCCACGTAGTATTCCATTGTGTATATAAACCACAATTTCTTTATCCATTCATCAGTTGATGGACATTTAGGCTCTTTCCATAATTTGGCTATTGTTGAGAGTGCTGCTATAAACATTGGGGTACAAGTGGCCCTATGCATCAGTACTCCTGTATCCCTTGGATAAATTCCTAGCAGTGCTATTGCTGGGTCATAGGGTAGGTCTATTTTTAATTTTCTGAGGAACCTCCACACTGCTTTCCAGAGCGGCTGCACCAATTTGCATTCCCACCAACAGTGCAAGAGGGTTCCCGTTTCTCCACATCCTCTCCAGCATCTATAGTCTCCTGATTTGTTCATTTTGGCCACTCTGACTGGCGTGAGGTGATACCTGAGTGTGGTTTTGATTTGTATTTCCCTGATAAGGAGCGACGCTGAACATCTTTTCATGTGCCTGTTGGCCATCCGCATGTCTTCTTTAGAGAAGTGTCTATTCATGTTTTCTGCCCATTTCTTCACTGGGTTATTTGTTTTTCGGGTGTGGAGTTTGGTGAGCTCTTTATAGATTCTGGATACTAGCCCTTTGTCCGATAAGTCATTTGCGAATATCTTTTCCCATTCCGTTGGTTGCCTTTTAGTTTTATTGGTTGTTTCCTTTGCTGTGCAGAAGCTTTTTATCTTCATAAGGTCCCAGTAATTCACTTTTGCTTTTAATTCCCTTGCCTTTGGGGATGTGTCGAGTAAGAGATTGCTACGGCTGAGGTCAGAGAGGTCTTTTCCTGCTTTCTCCTCTAAGGTTTTGATGGTTTCCTGTCTCACATTCAGGTCCTTTATCCATTTTGAGTTTATTTTTGTGAATGGTGTGAGAAAGTGGTCTAGTTTCAACCTTCTGCATGTTGCTGCCCAGTTCTCCCAGCACCATTTGTTAAAGAGGCTGTCTTTTTTCCATTGGATGATCTTTCCTGCTTTGCCAAAGATGAGTTGGCCATACGTTTGTGGGTCTAGTTCTGGGGTTTCTATTCTATTCCATTGGTCTATGTGTCTGTTTTTGTGCCAATACCATGCTGTCTTGATGATTACAGCTTTGTAGTAGAGGCTAAAGTCTGGGATTGTGATGCCCCCTGCTTTGGTCTTCTTCTTCAAAATTCCTTTGGCTATTCCGGGCCTTTTGTGGTTCCATATGAATTTTAGGATTGCTTGTTCTAGTTTCGAGAAGAATGCTGGTGCAATTTTGATTGGGATTGCATCAAAGGTAACTATTTTGAAGGTCAATACCTATTTGCATTTTACGTTCTCGTGTTTGTTAAAGAAGGAAGTCAGTCTCTTGATTTCAGCATCACATGTCACATTTTCACTGTCAGTACATTTCCCATAAAACAGGATTAATGTTTCTGTTCCTTAAAATGCAAGGCAAATCTATGAATAAGTTACATTTTAGTAGGGTCACCTGAACAGAATATTTACTAATTGAGTTTATTTGCTCCACTGCAGTAACCTTTTCCATTTCACAGGCAAATATAAGATATGGTTTTCTAACAATGTAAGAAATGTTTTTCTCCTTCCAGGGTTTAAGAAAGAGCACATGGAAGTTAATAATAGTTTTCATCATCACCCTTTACTCCCTCAATCCAATGCTAACATACTGTGTATTTCCTCCTAGATAAAGTCCTATATAGTTAATACAGAACTTTATCTAGGGAAACTCTCTGGGTTCTGGACTATAGCAGGGGTCCCTAGCAGGGAAATAGCTTCTGGAGAAGAAACAGTTTCTGTCTAGATGATTGGTCTGTACTCTGCTCCTTCGGACACCATAGTTTGACAGCATCTGGTTTTGGTTTGCTGTTGAGTTCAGCATATACAACAGATAGCTGTTCCATATTAGAAGATTCCAAAGTCTTATTTTACTTCATAAAATTCTTGGTACTGACTATTCTGGTAAAGAGGAGAGGCAGAAAGCCTCGGGGAAGAAAGTGGGGGAAATGCATTCAGAATTCCCTGCTGCCAGTTAGGGACAGAACAAATCATAACTGATCATAGGACAACAGAGATCATCCAGGAGGGCAGTTAGTCACTCTTAGATAAAACAAGATGCATGTGTTTTAATGAAGAGCAGTGCCATCCCTGGTCTACTGCTCTCTTTTCTCTGCAAATTAAGGTCTCTAAACATCTATTTGTCATGTGGGATGTTATCTTCCAAATGGTTTTGAAATTTAATTGATTACCAAATTAAATAAAAGAAGTAGTCATTTTAGTCTTCTCTGGATGAAACTTGAGACAATAATAAAGAGTACATGAAAATAATTTGAGCTCAATTGAGCTCAATGGTTTCAGTGACTTAATTTAATTATAAAATCCAAGAGGACTAAATATTCAACATACTTAGACTATTAGAAACTCATTGCAGCCTATGTGAACTTACATTTTTATCTTTAATAGGAATAAAAAAGAACCTACAAAAAACCAGAATATCAGCCAGAAGTTGTGAGTAAATATCTCTAATTCTGCAATAAGATATGGCTAATAATAAGTATTAAACTATTTCTTTTATAAACATTGATAATCTTTATTTCAGAAATTTACAATTATGATTACAGGGTATTTTTTATTTTCACTTTCAATTTAAAATAAATTATTTTAAAAATTTATTTAATAATGGGGCACCTGGGTGGCTCAGTTGTTAAAGCATCCGACTTGGGCTCAGGCCATAATCTCACTGGTTTATGGTTCAATCCCCATGTAAGGCTCTGCTGACAGCTCAGATCCTGGAGAAGGCTTCAGATTCTGTGTCTCCCTCTCTCTGCCCCTCCCCTCCTCATGCTCTCTCTCTCTGTCTCTCAAAAATGAATAAACATTAAAACAATTAATTATTTAATATTGTAGGGATGCCTGGGTGGCTCAGTTGGTTAGGCATCCAACTCTTGATTTTGGCTCAGGTTATGATCTCATGGTTTGGTTCCTAACTTTGAGCCCTGTGTCTGGCTCTGTGCTGACAGCACCAAGCCTGTTTAGGATTCTCTCTCCCTCTTTCTCTGATCCCCACCCTCAAAATAAATACATAAATAAATATTTCAAAATGTATTTAATACTGTAACAAAAAATCTTGGCTAAAAACACGTCTTCAATATTTGAAAAAAATAACATCATTAACATTACCATTGTTCTTCAAACAGTCATAAAGTTGGGAGGACAAATAACTTAAGCATTTCCATATCAAATATCCCCTTCTATAAAGAAATCCTTTTGTGTAACCTAAATCACTCCAAAAAAATATTCAATTTCTTTGAATCATGTTCATACATTCCACTTTCTTAACATCTTGTCATAACTTCAGCTCTGCAAAAAAGAAAGCAAAGAGGGCTCATTTTTTTCTTTTTTTAATTTAATTTTTAATTTTTTTAAATCTACATCCAAATTAGTTAGCATATAGTACAACAATGATTTCAGGAGTAGATTCCTTAATGCCCTTTACCCATTTAGCCCATCCCCCCTCCCACAACCCCTCCAGTAACCCTCAGTTTGTTCTCCATATTTATGAGTCTCTTCTGTTTTGTCCCCCGCCCTGTTTTCATACTATTTTTGTTTCCCTTCCCTTAGGTTCATCTGTTTTGTCTCTTAAAGTCCTCATATGAGTGAAGTCATATGATTTTTGTCTGTCTCTGACTGACGAATTTCACTTAGCATAATACCCTCCAATTCCATCCACGTAGTTGCAAATGGCAAGATTTCATTCTTTATGATTTCTGAGTAATACTCCATTGTATATATATACCACATCTTTTTTATCCATTCATCCATCGATGGACATTTGGGCTCTTTCCATACTTTGGCTATTGTTGATAGTGCTGCTATAAACATCGTGGTGCATGTGTCCCTTCGAAACAGCACACCTGTATCCCATGGATAAATACCTAGTAGTGCAGTTGCTGGGTCGTAGGGTAGTTCTATTTTTAGTTTTTTGAGGCCCCTCGATACTGTTTTCCAGAGTGGCTGCACCAGTTTGCATTCCCACCAGCAATGCAAAAGAGATCCTCTTTCTCCGCATCTTCGCCAATATCTGTTGTTGTCTGAGTTGTTAATGTTAGCCATTCTGACAGGTGTAAGGTGGTATCTCATTGTGGTTTTGATTTGTATTTCCCTGATGATGAGTGATGTTGAGCATTTTTTCACGTGTCGCTTGGCCATCTGGATGTCTTCTTTGGAGAATTGTCTATTTGTGACTTTTGCCCATTTCTTCACTGGATTATTTGTTTTTTGGGGTGTGAGTTGGATAAGTTCTTTATAGATTTTGGATACTAACCCTTTATCTGATATGTCATTTGGAAATATCTTCCCCCTTTCTGTTGGTTGCCTTTTACTTTTGCTGATTGTTTCCTTCGCTGTGCAGAAGCTTTTTATTTTGATGAGGTCCCTATAGTTCATTTTTGCTTTTGTTTCCCTTTCCTCTGGAGACGTGTTGAGTAAGAAGTTGCTGCAGCCAAGGTCAAAGAGTTTTTTTCCTGCTTTATCCTTGAGGATTTTGATAGGGGCTCATTTTTTTCTTAAATAAACTCAGTGTTGTCATAAAAGGTCTTACCATTGTCCCTATTCTGAAAGAAAACAGACATAAACTTCTAACCTCATACAATAATTCATGCATGAACACTAAAGGTTATTCTTTCCTCCCCTGCTGTTTACTCATTATTCAAAATGGTAAATTTTCCAGTTACACAATCACTGGATTTGTCCAAGAAAAAGGGCATTTACCTAGCAAAATGTGCATTGGATTATACAATAGTCGCACTTGGTCACTTAATGTTTGAAATCCTGTATTTTACTTGGCAACCTTATCAGTTACCAAATTCTCTCCCTCCTTTTATTGAAGTGTCTTTTACTTCCATAAACACTGCTGCAATCCCAGTATTCTCACTACTTTCTGTTCTTATCAGGCTTTATTCATTTCATGCCGGTATCACTATAGTAACTTCCAGACTGTTTTCCTGTCTCAATCTCTCTCCTCTCCACATTGCTGCCAAAATAGATTTTTATCTTGCAACTTCCCAGGTTAAAATTTAAACATTTCTTTAAGAAGCAGACAATTCCCATGTTATTGAAACTATTTTAGAGCATAAACAAATAATAAAACTTCCAGATACTTTTATTAAGTTAGTAACAATTGTAGAAGTTGTAAGTATGCTTTCGCAATAAATATGCCAAAATTGGACACTTGGTCTCCTTAGGAATAACAATGCATAAATCTCAAATAAAATATTAGCAATAGTCCTCAACATTACATTAGAAGTAATACTCCTTTCTTACACCATTCATAAAAACAAACTCAAAATGGATAAAGGACCTGAATGTGAGACAGGAAACAATCCAAACCTTAGAGGAGAAAGCAGGAAACAACCTCTCTGACCTCAGCCGCAGCAATTTCTTACTTGACATATCCCCAAAGGCAAGGGAATTAAAAGCAAAAATGAACTATTGGGACCTCATGAAGACAAAAAGCTTCTGCACAGCAAAGGAAACAATCAACAAAACTAAAAGGCAACCAACGGAATTGGAAAAGATATTTGCAAATGACGTATCAGACAAAGGGCTAGTATCCAAAATCTATAAAGAGCTCACCAAACTCCACACCCAAAAAACAAATAATCCAGTGAAGAAATGGGCAGAAAACATGAATAGACACTTCTCTACAGAAGACATCCAGATGGCCAACAGGCACATGAAAAGATGCTCAACGTCGCTCTTCATCAGAGAAATACAAATCAAAACCACACTGAGATACCACCTCACGCCAGTCAGGGTGGCTAAAATGAACAAATCAGGAGACTATAGATGCTGGAGAGGATGTGGAGAAACAGGAACCCTCTTGCACTGTTGGTGGGAATGCAAACTGGTGCAGCCGCTCTGGAAAACAGTGTGAAGGTTCCTCAAAAAATTAAAAATAGACCTACCCTATGACCCAGCAATAGCACTGCTAGGAATTTACCCGAGGGATACAGGAGTACTGATGCATAGGGGCACTTGTACCCCAATGTTTATAGCAGCACTTTCAACAATAGCCAAATTATGGAAAGAGCCTAAATGTCCATCAACTGATGAATGGATACAGAAATTGTGGTTTATATACACAATGGAATACTACATGTCAACGAGAAAGAATGAAATATGGCCCTTTGTAGCAACGTGGATGGAACTGGAGAGTGTTATGTTAAGTGAAATAAGTCATACCGAGAAAATACCATATGTTTTCACTCTTGTGTGGATCCTGAGAAACTTAAGAGAAGTCTATGGGGGAGGGGAAGGAAAAACAAAAAGAGGTTAGAGAGGGAGAGAGCCAAAGCATAAGAGACTCCTAAAACCTGAGAACGAACCGAGAGTTGATGGGGCTGGGAGGGAGGGTGGGTGATGGGTATTAAGGAGGGCACCTGTTAGGATGAGCACTGGGTGTTGTATGGAAACCAATTTTACAATAAATTTCATATTTAAAAAAATAAATAGGTAAAAATAAATAAGACAACAAAAAAAGAGGTAATACTCCTTGTTAGGTTTTATTTCAGTACTGCACACATGTGGAAATGTTAAATCTATTGCTATAATCAATCAAAACAGCCTTAAAAAAGGAGAATCATAACATCATCCTTATAGATGCAGAAAAAAATTTTACTAATATTTACCACAAAATCATGACTTTTAAGAAAACTTTGTAAAATTGATAAATATATCTTAAGTCAAAGCCAGTCACTAATGATGAAACACTACAGAAGCATTTTCAGCAAAATCAATAACAAAATAACAGTGCTATCATCATGTGCTAGAAGTCCCAACCCAGTGTAATAGATATGAGAAAGGAAAAGGTATAAATATTGGAATGGAGGAAGCAAATTTAACTTTATTTGCAAATTATATTATTTAATACCAGGAAATTTTCAAGAAAAAGAACTGAAAAGGCATTAGAACCAATAAGCCAGTTTAGTAAATGGTCAGTTACAAGATTAATGTATAAAACTTAATACTTTTCCTATGATTAAATAAAAACTAGTTAGAAAACAAAGGAAAGGAGACTTTGTGCTATTACTGTATTTTCTGAGGAGCCCACTAAGGCTTTGTTGCCTGAATATGTGAAAATAGGCAATTTTCTTGGGGATTGAGAAGCAATAATGTATCCTGATGTGATGAACTGGCATCCAGCTGAGGCTCAATAAAAATTATTTCCTTCCTTCTGGAAGCTCTGATTTCATTCTACATTCTCCCAAATTGTAACTCAACCCTGAGCTAGCTAAGGCCTCAGTAGGGTCTTCTATAGGTCTTTTTTTTTAATATGAAATTTATTGTCAAATTGGTTTCCATACAACACCCAGTGCTCATCCCAAATGGTGCCCTCCTCAATACCCATCCCCCACCCTCCCCTCCCTCCCACCCCCCAGCTACCCTCATTTTGTTCTGTTTTTTTCTTTTTCTTAACTTTTTTATTTTAATTCCAGTATAGCTAACATACAGTGTTCTATTACTTTTAGCTGTACAATATACCAACTCAACAATTCTATACATTATTCAGTGCTCATCGTAATAAGTTTATTCTTTAATCCCCATCACCTATTTCACCCATCCCCCGCCCACCCACCTCCCCTCTGGCAACCATCAGTTCTCTATAGTTCAGAGTCTGTTTCTTGGTTTATCTCTTTTTTTTGCTTTGTTCATTTTTGTTGTTTCTTAAATTCCACATAGGAGTGAACCTATATGGTATTTGTCTTTCTGTGACTGACTTATTTTGCTTAGCTTACACACTCTAGTTCCATCCATTGTGTTGAAAATGGTAAGATTTCATTATTTCTATGGTTGAATAATATTCTTGTGTGTGTACACACACATCACCTCTTTATTCATTCATCTATTGATAGACACTTGAGTTGCTTCCATATTTTGGCTATTGTAAATACTGTTGCTATAAACATAGGGGTGCATGTATCCCTTTGATTAGCGTTTTTGTATTTGGAGGGTAAATACTCAGTGGTGAAATTAATGAATCATAGGGTAGTTAGTTCTATTCACTTTTTGAGGAAGCTTCATACTATTTCCTCAGTGGCTATACGAGTTTGCATTCTCACCAACAGTGCAAGAAGGTTCTTTTCTCCATATCCTCACCAACACTTCTTTCTTATGGTTTTTATTTTAGCCATTCTGACAAGTGTGAGGAGATCTCTCACTGTACTTTTGATTTGCATTTCCCTGATAATGAGTAATGTTGAACATCTTTTTATGTGTCCATTGGTCACGTGGATGACTTCTTTGCATAAATGTCTGTTCATGTCTTCTGCCCATTTTTTTAATTTTTTGTTTTGGGGATGTCATGTTTGATCAGTTCTTTATATATTTTGGATACTAACCCTTTATTGGATATCTAATTTGCAAATATCCTCTCCCATTCTGTAGGCTAACTTTTAATTTGTTGATTGTTTCCTTTGTTGTGCAGAAGCTTTTTATTTCAATGTAGTCCCAATAGTTTATTTTTGCTTTTATTTCCCTTGCCTCAAAAGAAATATCTAGAAAAATGTTGATATGGCCCAAGCCAGAGACATTACTGCCTGCACTTTCTTTGGAGATTTCTATGGTTTCAGGTATCACATTTAGGTCTTTGATCCATTTTTAGTTTACTTTTGTGTATGGGGTAAGAAAGTGATCCAGTTTCTTTATTGTATGTTGCTATTCAGTTTTCCCAACCTCATTTGTTAAAGAGACTTTTTCCCATTGGATATTCTTTCCTTCTTTGTCAAAGACTGACCATATAATTGTGGGATCATACCTGAATTTTCATTTCTGCTCCATTGATCTGTGTGTCTATTTTGTGCAGGTACTACTTTTTTGATTACTACAAATTTAAAATCTAACTTGAAGTCTAGAACTGTTACAGCTCCAGCTTTTATTTTTTTAGAATTGCTTTGGGTCTTTTGTGGTTCCAAATAAATTTTAAGACTGTTTGTTCTACTTTTGTGGAAAATGCTATTGGTATTTTGATAGGCATTGTATTAAGTCTGTAGATTGTTTTGGGTAGTATAGACATTTCAACAGTATTCATTCTTCTATAAGTGTGAAATATCTTTCCATTCATTTCTTTATGTCATCTTGAATTTCTTTCATCAGTGTTTTATAATTTTATAGTTTTCACCTCTTTGGTTAGGTTTATTGCTAAGTATCATATTTTTTTGGTGCAATTATACTTGAATTTTTAAAAATTTCTCTTTGTGCTATTCATTATTAGTGCATAGAAATGCATCAGATTTATTTATACACAATGATTTTGTTATCCTGTGATTTTTACTAATCCATGTATCAGTTCTAGTAGTTTTTTGGTGGTCTACAGAGTTTTGTATAATACTATCATGTCATTACCCAATAGTGAAAATTTTACTTCTTATGGATATTATTTCTTTTGGTTTAATTGCTGTGGCTGGGACTTTCAAAACTATGTTGAATAAACGTGGTGAGAATGGACATCCTAGTCTTATTCCTGACCTTGGGGAAAAGCTCCCAGTTTTTCCACATTGACTACGATGTTTGTTGTGGGTTTTTCCATATGGCTGTATTATGTTGAGGTACATTCCCTCTAAACCTACTTTATTTTGCCTTTTATCATGAATGGCTGTTGTACTTTGTCAAATACTTTTCTTCATTTATTGAAATGATTATATTACTTTTAACTTTTATTCATGTCATATATCACATTGATTTGCAAGATATCAGTCTTTTTAATGACAGACATTCTAAGAGGGAAATATCTCTCATTGTGACTTTGTATTTTTTAATATAAAATTTATTGTCAAATTGGTTTCCATACAACACCCAGTGCTCATCCCAAAAGGTGCCCTCCTCAATACCCATCACCCACCCTCCCCTCCCTCCCACCCCCCATCAACCCTCAGTTCGTTCTCAGTTTTTAACAGTCTCTTATGCTTTGGCTCTCTTCCACTCTAACCTCTTTTTTTTTTCCTTTCCCTACCCCGTAGACTTCTCTTAAGTTTCTCAGGATCCACACAAGAGTGAAAACATATGGTGTCTGTCCTTCTCTCTATGACTTATTTCACTTAACGTAACACTCTCCAGTTCCATCCATGTTGTTACAAAGGGCCATATTTCATTCTTTCTCATTGACATGTAGTATTCCATTGTGTATATAAACCACAATTTCTGTATCCATTCATCAGTTGATGGACATTTAGGCTCTTTCTATAATTTGGCTATTGTTGAGAGTGCTGCTATAAACATTGGGGTACAAGTGCCCCTATGCATCAGTACTCCTGTATCCCTCGGGTAAATTCCTAGCAGTGCTATTGCTGGGTCATAGGGTAGGTCTATTTTTAATTTTTTGAGGAACCTCCACGCTGTTTTCCAGAGTGGCTACACCAGTTTGCATTCCCACCAACAGTGCAAGAGGGTTCCCGTTTTTCCACATCCTCTCCAGCATCTATAGTCTCCTGATTTGTTCATCTTAGCCACCTTGACTGGCGTGAGGTGGTATCTCAGTGTGGTTTTGATTTGTATTTCCCTGATAAGGAGCGATGTTGAGCATCTTTTCATGTGCCTGTTGGCCATCTGGATGTCTTCTGTAGAGAAGTGTCTATTCATGTTTTCTGCCCATTTCTTCACTGGATTATTTGTTTTTTGGGTGTGGAGTTTGGTGAGCTCTTTATAGATTTTGGATACTAGCCCTTTGTCTGATACGTCATTTGCAAATATCTTTTCCAATTCCGTTGGCTGCCTTTTAGTTTTGTTGATTGTTTCCTTTACTGTGCAGAAGCTTTTTATCTTCATGAGGTCCCAATAGTTCATTTTTGCTTTTAATTCCCTTGCCTTTGGGGATATGTCAAGTAAGAAATTGCTGCGGCTGAGGTCAGCAATTTCCTGCTTTCTCCTCTAAGGTTTGGATTGTTTCCTGTCTCACATTCAGATCCTTTATCCATTTGGAGTTTGTTTTTGTGAATGGTGTAAGAAAGTGGTCTAGTTTCATCCTTCTGCATGTTGCTGTCCAGTTCTCCCAGCACCATTTGTTAAAGAGACTTTTTTCCATTGGATATTCTTTGCTGCTTTGTCAAAGATTAGTTGGCCATACATTTGTGGGTCTAGTTCTGGGGTTTCTATTCTATTCCATTGGTCTATGTGTCTGTTTTGGGGCTACACCATGCTGTCTTGATGATTACAGCTTTGTAATAGAGGCTAAAGTCTGGGATTGTGATGCCTCCTGCTTTGGTCTTCTTCTGCAAAATTGCTTTGGCTATTTGGGGCCTTTTATGGTTCCATTCAAATTTTAGGATTGCTTGTTCTAGCTTCGGGAAGAATGCTGGTCCAATTTTGATTGGGATTGCATTGAATGTGTAGATAGCTTTGCGTAGTATTGACATTTTAATAATATTTATTCTTCCAACCCATGAGCATGGAATGTTTTTCCATTTCTTTGTATCTTCTTCAATTTCCTTCATAAACTTTCTATAGTTTTCAGCATACAGATCTTTTACATCTTTGGTCAAGTTTATTCCTAGGTATTTTATGCTTCTTGGTGCAATCGTGAATGGCACAAGTTTCTTTATTTCTCTTTCCGTTGCTTCATTATTAGTGTATAAGAATGCAACTGATTTCTGTATAGTGATTTTGTGTCCTGCGACTTTCCTGAATTCATGTATCAGTTCTAGCAGACTTTTGGTGGACTCTATCAGATTTTCCATGTATAATAATAACATGTCATCTGCAAAAAGTGAAAGCTTGACTCCATATTTGCAAATTGCAATGCCTTTGATTTCCTTTTGTTGTCTGATTGCTGATGCTAGCACTTCCAACACTATGTGAAACAACAGCAGTGAGAGCGGATATCCCTGTCATGTTCCTGATCTCAGGGAGAAACCTCTCAGTTTTTCCCCATTGAGGATGATATTAGCTGTGGGCTTTTCATACATGGCTTTTATGATGTTTAAGTATGTTCCTTTTATCCCAACTTTCTTGAAGGTTTTTATTAAGAAAGGATGCTCAATTTTGTCAAATGCTTTTTCTGCATCAATTGACAGGATCATATGGTCCTTATCTTTTCTTTTATTAATGTGATGTATCACATTGATTGATTTGTGAATGTTGAACCAGTCCTGAAGCCCAGGAATGAATCCCACTTGATCATGATGTATAATTCTTTTCATATGCTGTTGAATTCGATTTGCTAGTATCTTATTGAGAATTTTTGCATCCATATTCATCAGGGATATTGGCCTGTAGTTGTCTTTTTTTGCTGGGTCTCTGTCTGGTTTAGGAATCAAAGTAATGCTGGCTTCCTAGAATAAATCTGGAAGTTTTCCTTCTCTTTCTATTTTTTGGAACAACTTGAGAAGGATAGGTATTATCTCTGCTTTAAATGTCTGGTAGAATTCCCCTGGGAAGCCATATGGTCCTGGACTCTTATTTCTTGGGAGATTTTTGATAACTGATTCAATTTCTTCACTGGTTATGGGTCTGTTCAAGTTTTCTATTTCTTCATGTTTGAATTTTGGAAGTGTGTGGGTGCTTAGGAATATGTCCATTTCTTCCAGGTTGTCCAGTTTGTTGGCATATAATTTTTCATAGTATTCCCTGATAATCGCTTGCTTTTCTGAGGGATTGGTTGTCATAATTCCATTTTCATTTATTATTTTATCTATTTGGGTCATCTCCCTTTTCTTTTTGAGAAGCCTGGATAGAGGTGCATCGATTTTGTTTATTTTTTTCAAAAAAACAATTCTTGGTTTCATTGATCTGCTCTACAGTTTTTTTGAGATTCTATACTGTTTATTTCTGCTCTGATCTTTATTATTTCTCTTCTTCTGCTGGATTTGGGGTGTCTTCGCTGTACTGCTTCTAGTTCCTTTAGGTGTGCTGTTAGATTTTGTATTTGGGATTTTTCTTGTTTCCTGGGATAGGCCTGGATTACAATGTATTTTCCTCTCGTAACTGCCTTCGTTGCATCCCAAAGCGTTTGGATTGTTGTATTTTCATTGTCATTTGTTTCTATATATTTTTTAATTTCTTCTCTAATTGCCTGGTTGACCCATTTATTCTTTTTTTATATGAAATTTATTTTCAGATTAGTTTCCATACAACACCCAGTGCTCATCCCAAAAGATGCCCTCTTCAATGCCCATCACCTACCCTCCCCTCCCTCCCACCCCCATCAACCCTCAGTTTGTTTTCAGTTTTTAAGAGTCGCTTATGTTTTGGCTCTCTTTCCCACTCTAACCTCTTTTTTTTCTTTTTTTTTCCTTCCCCTCCCCCATGGGTTTCTGTTAAATTTCTCAGGATCCACATAAGAGTGAAAACATATGGTATCTGTCTTTCTCTGTATGGCTTATTTCACTTAGCATAACACTCTCCAGTTCCATCCATGTTGCTACAAAGGGCCATATTTCATTCTTTCTCATTGCCACGTAGTACTCCATTGTGTATATAAACCACAATTTCTTTATCCATTCATCAGTTGATGGACATTTAGGCTCTTTTCACTCTTTAGTAGGGTGTCCTTTAACCTCCATGCTTTGGAGGTTTTCCAGACTTTTTCCTGTGGTTGATTTCAAGCTTCATAGCACTTTGGTCTGAAAGTGTGCATGGTATGATCTCAATTCTTGCATACTTATGAAGGGCTGTTTTGTGACCCAGTATGTGATCTGTCTTGGAGAATGTTCCATGTGCACTCGAGAAGAAAGTATATTCTGTTGCTTTGGGATGCAGAGTTCTAAATATATGTGTCAAGTCCATCTGATCCAATGTCTCATTCAGGGCCCTTGTTTCTTTATTGACCGTGTGTCTAGACGATCTATCCATTGTTGTTAGTGGAGTATTAAAGTCCCCTGAAATTACCACATTCTTATCAATAAGGTTGCTTACGTTTGTGATTCTTTTTTATATATGAGAGCTCTAGTATTCAGTGCTTAGACATTTATAATTGTTAGCTCTTCATGATGGACAGACCCCTGTAATTATTATATAATGCCCTTCTTCATCTCTTGTTACAGCCTTTAATTTAAAGTCTAGTTTGTCTGATATAAGTATGGCTACTCCAGCTTTCTGTTGACTTCCAGTAGCATGATAGATAGTTCTCCATCCCCTCAATTTCAATCCGAAGGTGTCCTCAGGTCTAAAATGAGTCTCTTGTAGACAACAAATAGATGGGTCTTGTTTTTTTATCCATGCTGATTCCCTATGTCTTTTGGTTGTCACATTTAGTCCATTTACATTCAGTGTTATTATAGAAAGATATGGGTTTAGAGTCATTGTGATGTCTGTAGGTTTCCTGCTTGTAGTGATGTCTCTGGTACTTTGTCTCACAGGATCCCCCTTAGGATCTCTCGTAGGGCTAGTTTAGTGGTGACGAATTCCTTCAGTTTTTGTTTGTTTGGGAAGACCTTTATCTCTCCTTCTATTCTAAATGACAGACTTGCTGGATAAAGGATTCTCGGCTACATATTTTTTTCTGTTCATCACATTGAAGATTTCCTGCCATTCCTTTCTGGCCTACCGAGTTTCAGTAGATAGATCCGTCACTAGCCTTATCGGTCTCCCTTCATATGTTAGAACATGTTTCTCCCTAGCTGCTTTCAGAATTTTCTCTTTATCCTTGTATTTTGCCAGTTTCACTATGATATATTGTGCAGAAGATCGATTCAAGTTACGTCTGAAGGGAGTTGTCTGTGCCTCTTGGATTTCAATACATTTTTCCTTCCCCAGGTCAGGGAAGCTCTCAGGTATGATTTCTTCAAGTACCCCTTCAGCACCTTTCCCTCTCTCTTCCTCCTCTGGACTCCCAATTATGCATATATTATTACCTTTAATTGTGTCACTTAGTTCTCTAATTCTCCCCTCATACTCCTGGATTTTTTTATCTCTCTTTTTCTCAGCTTCCTCTTTTTCCATTATTTTATCTTCTAAGTCACCTATTCTCTCCTCTGCCTCTTCAATCCGAGCTGTTATCACCTCCATTTTATTTTGCACCTCATTTATAGCATTTTTAAGCTTCTCCTGACTGTTTCTTAGTCCCTTGATCTCTGTAGTAATAGATTTTCTGCTGTCCTGTATACTTTTTTCAAGCCCAGTGATTAATTTTATGACTAGTATTTTAAATTCATTTTCTCTTACATTGCTTAAATCGTTTTTGATTAGTTTGTTAGCTGTCGCTACTTCCTGGAGTTTCTTTTGAGGAGAATTCTTCCATTTCATCACTTTGTATAGTCCCTGGAATGGCGCGGATCTGCAGGCTCTATAGGTCTTTTATGGAATAGGAGCTTTCCTTCGTGCCTGTAGATGAATGAACTGTTAAGGGCATGGCTGGGATTTGTTTTTGTTTTTTTTATATCTGTACCTTATAATTAACTCACTGACTGCATTCCCTAAAAGTAGCGAGGCTGTCTCCATTTCCAAACCAGAAGAAGGGAAAGGATCAGCCCAGAGCAGTGACCTCAATACCCATAGTTCCTGATTCTGGTTAGTGGTCTTCAGATGTTGATTACTTCCCCATTACCACTCTTGTAACTTCTCATCCTATATTCTCCCATTCAAACACACACTCACACGCACATAGTGAAAAAGTTATGAATGGCCTGAGGGGTAATATCTGGTTTCCACTCTTCCCACACAAAAGCTCAGAAAGTTTCCAGTTAAAGAGAAACTGAGATGATTCATGCAGAATATTTTCAACTACATAAAAAGGTCTTTAGATTGTAGCAGACTAATGTGGAATTAATTTCTTCTTCTTTATACTTAGGTATACTTGCTAAATTGCTTTGGTATCTTATGGTCTTATCACTGAGTTGAGTTATTAAGGCTGGTTTCTAAAGAAATAGGAAACAGAATAAATCTAAATACTCAAGCTCAAACTGTGGGTAAAAAGAAAAACATAATTAAGTCCACAGTATATCAGTAAGAGTTTTCTTAAAACAGGATGACAGAGTGGTGGGGAGCCTCAGATGAAGAAGCACAACTAGTGCTCCTGGATGGAAAGAGAATTGTTGAGGACACAGCTGGACTGCTATCTGGGGCTGTGAACTAAGAATCTTCTAAAGGTTATAAACACTTTCAGTGTCCTGATGGGACAGGACACAGCAGAGGACCTGGAACCCAGAAAACAAACTAATTTATCTGTACTCCCTTCCTCTTGAATCTCTGTCCTCCTTCCCCTCCTCCTTAGTCCTTTGGGTTCAATCATTATTTAGGGCCCTGGTGAAACTTGATGTCAGCTGGAGTCATGGTTCTATTTTCTTATGTGCAAGTAACTCTTCCAAACACTTTCTGAAACTAAGCAGGGTTGTCCAGATTGTTCTTCACCCGAAAATGTCCTGGGGCACCTGGGTGGCTCAGTCGGTTGATCATCCAACTTTGGCTCAGGTCATTATCTCATGGTTTGTGAGTTTCAGCCCCACATCTAGCTCACTGCTATCAGCATAGAGCCCACTTTGGATCTTCTGTCCCTCTCCCTCTGCCCTTCCTATGTTTGCATTCTCTCTCTCTCCCAAAAATAAATAAAACATTAAAAAATATCTTTAAAAATGTACAAAGAGTAGGAGACACTGGAGATTGTTTTATGGACTGATCCTTCCCAAACTATTGATGCTCCTACCTGTCATTCTCAATGCAGTGCCCTAGTTTTCCACTGGTTCTTACTTAGTGGTCTTGGTCTTAGGGGATTCTATGACACCTTCTCCTATATACACCTTACCTCTCTACACAGATCAACATACCATCAGAAAACATAATAATACAAAGGGATAGAAAAAGAAGGAAGGGAAGACACTGAAACAGACCCTTCCCCTAAAGACAACTAGACAAATATTGAGTATTAAATTTTAGGGGGAAGAACAAATACTTGCAGTTCTTTATTTAGGACCATGCGTTTCAAGCTGCTCTCTCTTGGAAGTTCATTCTTTTTTTTTTTAATGTTCATTTATTTTTGAGAGAGAGAGAGACAGAGTGCAAGCAGGGGAGGGTCAGAAAGAGAGGGAGACACAGAATCCGAAGCAGGCTCCAGGCTCCAAGCTGTCAGCACAGAGCCTGATGCAGAACTCAAACCCATGAACCATGAGATCATGATCTGAGCCAAAGTCAGACACCCAATCGACTGAACCACCCAGGCGATCCTCTTGGAAGTTCATTCTTTTCATGGCTCCCTAGCATGCTCCCACTGACCAGAAACGCCATGCCAGTGGAGTCACAATTAGGAGTGTGTGGAGGTGAACTGAGAATAGGAAAATAGGGAGTGGGAGACAGTGGGAGGTCAGACTTCTGGCAGGTCTTCACTCCCTGAGCATATGGACAGACAGTAGGGCAGGAGAGACTGCAGAGCTATTCAGAAGATGCAGAATAGGCAGCACAGAGTGGAAGAGACAGTGGATGCCCCAGGACCCCAGCTAGTCACAGCCATCACCACTTCATAGACACATACATATGAAGGTGGAGATTGGGTACTCAATGAATATACAAGTACTCAATCAGCCCCAGGACACAAATCTTAATACTAATCTTTCCTGATTTAAACGTCCCATTTCAAGGTCTACCTATTGGACCCCCAAACCTCACTCTAGACTTCTCTGCTGCTAGCCACTTCCTTAGAAATTCTTTAAAATATTTCCATTTATAATTTTTAAAAACAATAAGGAAATTTTACTAGATATTGACAAGGTATAGGTCCAAGTTTTAGAATAAAGAAAGTATACACCATCAACTTAATAACTATTCTTTCTCATTTTCTCCCTTTCTTCCACTCCTTTTCCTTCCCTCTTTTAGTATCAAGAGTTTGTTCTTGGTAAATATGGCACTGAGCCACCCATAAACCCAAAAGAAGCAGTATGATTGGTGAACTAAGGTGCATTCTGAAGTGAAGGCTCTTGTTTTCCAGAGAATCCTGACACCATGATACACTGAGTCACAAGATAAGGGGAGTAGTTTAAGTGCCCATGCTTCCAACACCTTCTCCTATGGCCCATCTTCATTCACCCCCTCCTGTAGGCTGGCTGCCCAGTGAAGCTTCTCAATTATATGATTTATTCTAACTCAATTAGGAGAGAATGAAAGAGACAAAGGAAATCTATTTTTCAATTGGTCAATCACTCAAAACCATCCTACCTTAAAATGTCAGCTAATTAGGAGTTAGTGGGCCTGGAGTTTTTGCTTGAGTACTTGGACCTTATTATTGGGACTTAAAGTGATTATTAATATTATACTTCAGCAAAATAAACCAAAACTGTATCACATACCTAATTGTATTTGAAGACTGAATTTCTATTTCTCTCACTTTACCCAAACAGATTCGTAATGTCTAAAATCACAGGAACAATGGCCAAATTAGTGTTTTCTCAATTAAGTACTGACCAATTCTGTCTCTTTTTTAAAATTTTTATTGTTTATTTAGTTGAGAGAGAGAGAGAGGAAGACAGGGCGTGAGCGGAAGAGAGACAGAGAGGGAAGGAGACACAGAATCCCAAGCAGCCTCCAGACTCCACACTATCAGCACATAGCCCGATGCGGAGCTTGAACCCATGAACTGTGAGATCACGACCTGAGCCAAAGTCGGACGCTTAACCAACTGAGGCGCCCCTGACCAATTCTCTTTAATTCCTTTTTGGTTTTTGAAGCTCTAATAACTTTTGGATACATTTAACCCTCAACTTATAAATGAGCAGAAAGCTGAGAGAGTAAGGTATGTTTGAAAAAATACAATTGGAAGAGACCGAATGGCTACAGACTCTAAAATGCAGAAAGAGTAGCTGTTCTGTTCTTTGGAGAAAAAGATACATGCAAAGGAAAACAGCATCCAGGATAACAACTTTAGTTAAAATTTACTGAGCTCTTACTATGAGTGAAGCACTGCTCTAAACATACTATACTCTCTATCATATAGATCTCACAAATAGTGTATTAGAAAGGATGTTTTTCACATAAGGAAAATGCATAAAGAGGTTAAGTGGCTTCCTCAAAGTCATACACATAGCAATAAAACAAAAATTTGTACCTGTGCAGTTTGACTAGAGAGCCCTTCTTACAAGAAATATACGCTCACAAATGTTCTTGCACATCAATAAAGACAAATAATAAGAAAGCACAGTAAGATGATTAACAAAATGCATGACTAGAGACAAAGGGCAAAATTCAGTCTTTGGCAAAAAAAAATATTTTTTATGGAAAATAGCATCTTTTAACTTAATTTTATTTTATTTTATTTTATTTTATTTTATTTATGTAAATCCAAGTTAGTTAACATATACATGTAATAATGGTTTTAAGAGTAGAACCCAGTGATTCATTGCTTACATATAACACCCAGTACTCATCCCAAGTGCCCTCCTTAATACCCATTATCCATTCATTCAGCACATTGTCCCACCCAACACCCCTCCAGCCACCCTAAGTTTCTTCTATATATTTAAGAGTCTCTTATGGTTTGCCTCCCTCTCTGTTATCTTATTTTTCCTTCCCTTCCCTTATATTCATCTGTTGTGTTTCTTAAATTCCACATATGAGTGAAATCATATATTTGCCTTTCTCTGACTCGCTTATTTTGCTTAGCATAATACACTCTAGTTCCATCTACGTTGTTGCAAATAGCAAGATTCCATTCTTTTTGATCATCGAATAGTATTCCTATATATATATATATATATATATATATATATATACCACATCTTCTTTCTCCATTCATCAGTCAGTGGCCATTTGGGCTAATTCTGTAAATTTGCTATTCTTGATAGTGCTTCTGTAAACATTGGGGTGCATGTGCCTCTTCAAATAAGCATTTTTGTATCCTTTGGATAAATACCTAGTAGTACAATTGTTGGGTCATAGGGTAGCTCTCTTTTTCCATTTGTGAGAGACTTCCATACTGTTTTCCAGAGTAACCACACCAGTTTGCATTCCCACCAACAATGCAAGAGAGTTTCCATTTCTCCACATCCTTGCCAACATCTGTTGTTTCTTGAGTTGTTAATTTTAGTCTGGCAATAAATTAAGTCACCCTATAACTTTTCTATAAGGAGATATCGACACACACAAACACAGACATACAGGAGTTTGAAAATAAGGTTTCCCTCTGAAAGTTAAACAACTAAAAGCCAGACATAATAGATGTGAAGAGCAAACTATAAAACACAAAGGACTGCCTGGCCAGATATGACAGCAGACTATGCACATATCCAACAGGCTAGTCAAGGCTGAGGGACCAGCGCTGGGGACCAGCCCGATGAAGGGGAAGAAAAAGAGTGTTTCAGGAAGAGAGACAACATGTACCAAAGCTAGGAGGTGAGAGAGGAAATGATACATTCAGAGAACATTAATAAGTTCAGTAGGGCCAAAACAGTGAGGGAGGAGTAGGCAGGGATGGGGCTATGGAAGGCCTTGTCTGCCTGTAAAGTTTTTTGGACCTTATCCCCAGTGCAGTGGGAAGCCAAGCACTGAGGTGTTTTAAGTCAGATGTGAAGGAATTCAGATTTGGGGGAGATCACTTTGGCCACCAAGTGTATTGGAGCCACTCCCACCCTCTAGCAGAGGCAGATAGACCAGTTTAGGAGGCTGTTGCCATCATCCAGGAGAGAGATGACTGTGCAAGTTTGGCAGAAGTGACAGCTGGGAAGTGTGGACTGATGAGAGACATTTCAGAGGTAAATGGATGGGATGTGGGGGTGAAGTGGAGAGGTAGTTGGCTTGAGCAATGGGATGGGATTTTGGTGCCCTTCACTGAGAATGAGACCCCTTGGAGGAGGAAAGGGAAGAAGAGGGACAGTTGGAGGAAGAGAAGGAGTTGAGTTTTAAGAACCAGTGAGATGTCCAAATGGAGGGAGCTCTTCACTGACTAGTTGATCACATGGATCTGGATTTTGGGTGCAAGGTGAAAGATGTGAGTATCATCAGCCTACAGATTCCAAGGGTGAGTCAGCTGGCTAAAGGAAACCAGACTATGGAAATGGAGAATGGAAATGGGAAACAGGAAAAAACAGAGGCTCAGACAGCAGAGGCCAATGCATATTTCATGGTGTGGAAAAAGAGGACTTTTGTGACATCCCAGGTCAATATCATTTCTTTGCTTACTACTTTGGCTTCCTATTTACTTTCTGTCTGTTTTTCTGGAGGTGTGGTGGGCTGGGTTGGGGGCGTGTCATACTTTCACATTAAGATGCAGCATAATCTAGTGG
Organism: Felis catus; assembly: GCF_018350175.1. Lineage (NCBI taxonomy): Eukaryota > Metazoa > Chordata > Mammalia > Carnivora > Felidae > Felis > Felis catus. Next base: position 81,330,047 of record NC_058386.1, on the reverse strand, counting down.
TGAAGAGAATGAGTTTGTGCAGTCAGTTGAGACTAGCTCCACTAATTTCTAGCTGGGTACACATTAGCAAAGTTGCTTAACTATTTTGAGTCTATATTTCTTCATCTCTAAACTAATACCTATCTCCAATGTGATCTTGTCAAAATTGAAATAGATAACACATAGAAAACTCTCATCACATTCATTGCTATTATTGTTATTGTTATTATTATCATACAATCTTCATCATGTCTACTTTTATCATTTTTGGTCCAGGACCATCTGGAGCATGCCATCCTAGGGTTTTATGCAAGGCATCAGGAGGAAGAAACAGTGCCTGAGAAGCACACTGTATTCATGATCTATAATAAACTTTGTACTTTCTAGATAAGGAGAAAGTCACAGGACTAGTTTGTGCCTGATGAGGCAGTTCTGAGTGTTGATTTACATAGCCCAAGGTAAGAGTTCTCTTTCCCAAGATATCATCTGATCTACTACAACATATCACATGGACAGTCCTCACATTCCAGCAGATTGATTTGGAGTTTCAGAATCCTTATTGATGAGATCTTGATTGCATGGTAAACCAATAAACCAGTTCTATACTCATCCTTTAAAATAAAACTAAAATAGGTAAAACACATTTTTATGGATTTCAGACCCCTGGGGGCCTGAGATCCAGATAACAGAAAGGTACTTCTCCACTTAATAGTCAATATTGCCATGGTTGCTTAATGATTCACATGATTCACAAGTACTGTCTGCTCTCCTATAAAACAGTATTTGCATTTCAAAGAAATGTACATTTTTTTTAAATTCTCTTCTGAAAATATTTGTTTCAATAGGAAAAAATTGAATTAAGGTCTAGAAAAATTGAGACTTGCAATAACAAGGTTATATTTGCTATAATAATTTCAATAATAAAAGACTTTATTAGAGCTATAAGTTTATAGCTATAAACCATAGACTTCAGTGAACAAATTCAGGGTTTGATTACATGGAGCATTTACTCAGGAGTAATGGCTTTTCCTTTCCTTATCACCAGAAGTTCTATCATTAGCACAAAGCTTCTTACACATTCTTATCAATTTTTATCACTTTTATCATTAACTGTTAGAATAAAAAAAAATTAAAGGCATCCCAACCAAGTTGGTGTGTCTTAAGCTTGAAAGAAAAATACAGGTGATAATGGCTCCTGATTTTGTTGGCATTAATGCCAACTACTCTTGGGGTGCTTGGGTGGTTCAGTCAATTAAGCATCCAACTTCGGTTCAGGTCATGATCTCAAGGTTCATGAGTTTGAGCCCCAAGTCAGGCTCTGTGCTGATAGCTCAGAGTCTGGAGCTTGCTTCAGATTCTGTGTCTCCCTCTCCCTCTGCCCGTCTCCTGCTCATGCTCTGTCTCTGTCTCTCTCTCTCTCTCTCTCTCTCTCTCTCTCTCAAAAATGAATAAACTTAAAAAAAATACCAAGTACTCTTTACATAATGCAAATTAGACTTCATAATTGATCAATCACCTTAAATCCAATTTGAATTATGAATATGGTTGTGAAAGAAATGCTTTCACTGAATAAAAATAGGCCATTAGCTAGTACTTGGAAACCCTTGTTATACAGACATTCTTATAAACTCTTACATAATATTCTATAATGTGCTGCAATATTTGATTATCTCACAACATTAAAAAGTGTAAGTTTTAATTATAAATGAAACTGGTTAGAGAGAGAAGGTAGAGAAAGTTAAATTATAGTACAATTTCTCAAATTTCAATTTTGATTTATATTATTTATACGATTTTATTATTTAATTTAACTTGATTTTTTTTTAATGAGAAAGGATTTATCTACTGACCCATTACTATCTATAGGGTCTTGGTTAATTTACTTACCCTCTCCTGGCATCCATTAAGTTGAGCAAAATAACTTGTGGTTTAAAGAAACAAGAATTTCTTCCAAAGCCAAAAAAAAAAAAAAAATCCTCTAGTTTTGGAAAGTGTTAGTGAAGTTTAGGGATTCCTGAACAAGGAGATACCTGTGCCTTACTCCAATAGTGTTTCAAAGATGTGGCAAGCCTCAGAACAGCCATGAGATGCTCAGCAACTCCAGCTTTGACAAAGATTTCTGTTCCTTTAGCATAGAGCAGAAGCACCAGAGCCATCAAGCCTGAAATGAGCTTGCAATCTGGAACAATGTGTGTCTCAGCAGATCATGTGACTGGGCCTGCCTTTCTGATATGCTGGATCCCAAATTTTGACTACACTCAAAGAGTAAGGGAACCACAAAAATAAATAAAATTTCTGATTTGTTTTCCATTTTAACAAGATGGGGACTCAAAAGAGCTTATTCCTCCAAGTTACCTTCTATCCCCAAGACCCTTGGGCCACCACCTAGATCTTAGATTAATAAACCCATTTGTCAGAGTAGCTAGGTCCTCTTGTCTTGACAACTTCCCATCTCTGCTGAGGTCAGCTTTGATGGTCTAAGTGAACATCTGACCCTCCTTTAGCAACTTCTCCATTACTTCCAAGAAATTTGGAAGTGAGTTGGAAGGCAGTAAACTTAACACCTGTCCAACCTGTTTTAAATGGGACAGGCCTCCACATCCTATGTCTAAACATCCATCAACCTTTGTATTAACTGGGGTGCCTGGGTGGCTCTATCGGTTAAGCTTCTGACTCTTGATTTTGGTTCAAGTCATGATCTCAAGGTTCGTAGGTTCAAGCACGGCATCAAACTTCACGCTGGCAGCTGACAGCACAGAGTCTTCTTGGGATTCTCTCTATCCCTCTCTCTGCCCCTCCCCTGTGCATGCATGTGCGTGTGTACGTGCATGTGTGAACATGTGCTCTCTCTCTCTCTCTTTCTCTCTCTCAAAATAAATAAACTTTAACAAAGATAAAGCTTTAAAAAATACCTTTGTATTAACCTCTAGTCTCATTACAGGCAGAATACGTTTTCATGAGGCGCTAAACTGGGTGTCCTCCAAAATCTATATATTGAAGGAGAGAGAGTTGATTCTTAGGTTAAAGTGAGAAAACTAGCCTCTGAGGGAAAGTGTTTCTGAGACAACCACTAGGAGATTGGAAAAGAACAAGCACTCTCCTCTTTTTCAGTTATGGAAAAGTTAGGCATTTTCTGATAGAGTGCAACACAGATAGTAATGCTAAAGTATAGGCCTTCTGGTGAGAGGAGCACATGAATAAGAAGCACATTTGCATTGCAAGAATGCTTAATGGCTACTTATAATAGAGGTAGTAAATGCTATTGATGCTTTGTCTAGATTCTGTTTACTGGGCTAGTGCATCCATCCCCTATCTCTTCCAAGCATTGGTTGCTAGATTCATAGTTGTACCCTTTTTAGAGGATACCCAGGAGCTAAAATCCCTCTCCCCTCATGCCACTTCACCCATACACCATGGCTTGCAATCAGTGGATATAAAAGGTTGGCTCCTTTGCCTCAAAGTGGATCAATTCTGTGGTGCCCTTCATGTCTCAGAGTTGCCCTGGGTTCAGGCTGAGGCTATACTTCAGCTGGGCTCCATCTATGCCTAGTTTCTTCCTCTGTCCTTTGCTGCTCCCCTCACCTCCAAAGATGTTTCATCTGAGAACACTCCCTCACTTCTAGGGAGCCCCACTTAAGACACAATGGTATTAATATGTTTCGTCTCCGTATCTGTCTGTGTTCTCCACTTTCCCTTTCTCAATCAAGTCTACCTCCTTGCCTCAGAGTAACTTTGTAGCAGGATTTTCCAGATTTTCTTCCCCCCAAATCCCAAATCCACTGTGAATAACAGAGTTAGGGGAGTAAGAGATTTCCCTCACACTAAAGAGAAATCCCCTCTTCGACTGGAGGGGAAAAGAGAGAGGTCTCTGAGTCCCTTGAGCAAATGGGACCTCTAGCCTCTTCCCTAACAGCCCAGAGAAAACAGTAGGAACCCAAGTTTGGTGGCCTGGATCCTTCCCAGGGCTCCCAACTTCACTAAATTCCTGTGTCTTTTATGCCAAGCATGGCACAGAAGCTGCCTAACTGGCCCACCTGGAAACTTGAATGATGGATATCACAGCTATAACTAGTGTGGAAAGATATCTCCTTGTAGATAGATTTTAGTTTAGTCTACACAGTTATTTTTTAGAAAATGAAAACATTTAATATTTTTCACACCTGAATCCGAGGACAAAGTTTCATACCTGTTATATGAAAGGTCAGCAAAAGGGGAAGACTATGATTACTATATTTTATTATTATGAAACAATTCATTAACAGAATGTTTGTGAACCATTTTTAATAACTAATAAAAGACATCCCTTGCAATGTAACCTGAAAAAAATAATCCCAGGATAATACATACAGTATTATTGCAATAATGTTAAACACATACATCTGCATTCTTACACAGAGAGAAAGACAAGGAATGGTAATTGTTGGTGGCTTATTTTTATTTTCTTCCATACAGTTTTCTGTATTTTCTAAACTTTTTGTAAGCAGGATTAATGTCTTTTGAGTCACCTGGTTTCTTCTTGTTCTGTCCACCACAGGTCAGTTGGTATATGTAATACCATGTGCCAGCACCGATCATCAGTCCCGCTGCCATCAACCCCAAATTCTGGGCGTGGCCCATGCTGCCGCTGTTGAGTTATCTCACAGGTCTCTCCCAAGCTATTGAGAGAGGGTGTTGGAGGCGGCAGTCTGAAACAACAGTCAAGTGGGATCTAAGGGTGGGGTGAAGGAAAAAAGGAAATGAAGCCTAAGGTTTTCTCCATCTTTCGCATCCCACCCACCACTGATGGATGGACCAGCATACCATGGACAGACCAAAGCCTGAAGTAGACAGGAACAGGAGACAGTGGGGACTCAGTGCTCTGGTGGATGCACCAACACCCGAATGTGGGTCCAAACCCCAACCTTTCCCTGTTCCAGATCCAGGTTGTCAGACCTCTCACCTCACATTTACCCCATCTCTCTGCTCCCTGATAACCGTTTCCTCCCCTCTGCCTCCTAAGTCACCAAAGCCAACCATTTCTGCTGGTGCTACTTCCCTGCCTTTTACAAAGCCCGAGGAAGAGGCTGGTTTCGGGTGTCTCCAAGGGGAAACACTGAAGTGCCTCTAAAGTCAACAATTGTGCTGCTACCCTCCACCCTCACCCCATGAGTCTTCCATCAACACCCACCCTCACGACGTACAGGAATCAGGAACGGTTTCCTCCTCTTCCTCCTCCTTCCTAGCTCACAATCACACCATCTCCAAGGAAATAGGGAGCTTGCTACCTGAACAGAACCACCGTCTGGACCAAGACTTCAGTACTAGGCTGCTGGTCAAGTGACACTGCGTCACTGGTGAGTTCGGGTCCCAAATGTCCCCTCCTATTATTAGCAACCCTCCTCCTCCCCACCACCACTGCACGCCAGGCACTGTCGCTTTTTTAGTCCTTGCACACCCAACAAATGTGTTGTGTTTCTCTGATTATTGAAAGGAGCAGCATCTTCTACTGGACTACTGGTCAATTCTACTGTTTCTCTGGAGGAATGGCCCCATCCTTTTCTCTGTTCCTTCCACCTTGTTTCTTTGGAATCCCTACTGTTCCCCTCTGCAGTCCTGAAAATTGAGGTGGGAGAAAGGGTGTCAGGAAAGGAACCAGAGTGAAAAAATTTTTTTGTTATTTTCTTGTTAGCACTATTTCTGTTCCTTATTTAAACACTAGTGTGCATCCTTTTTATTATTAGAAACTATGATAGAACTTTTTTCATTTAAGAAAAAAATTCACTTAAAAAATACATGTATCATAAGCAATCATACTGCATAATGAGTTTTGTACATTCCATTCAAATCAATCTTAATTTCTTCTACATCTTGTTACATGACAAGATCCTGATTAAGCGAATCAGTTATCTGAGGGTTTGCAAATCTGCTAATATGGCATTACCAATTAGGCTTTATTTTTGGAATGCAAGAGAATTGTTCAATGTAGGAAAGCCATTCACTCATTTATTCAACACATTTACTGAGCACCTACTACAGGCCATTCATTCTTCTTGATGCTGTGGTTACAGCAGTGAATTAAACAGACCTCAATCTCTAATCTCATGGCCCTTACATTGTAGTCAGAAAGACAAACAACAATCAAGATAAATAAACAAAATGTATACTATATTATTAGTGTTACCTATAAAAGAAAAAAAATTAAAGGCAAGAAAGGAAGATATGAAAAGTTGAGATGGGTTGAACATTTGGATAGGGTAGCTGGAGAAGGAATCATTAGGAAGGTAACCCTTGAGTAAAGACCTGAATTCAATGAGTAATCTAAGTATGGTGATATTTTGGGTAAGAATATCTGAGACAGGAAGACAAGGAAATGAAAAGGCTCTGTGAAGGCAATAAACCCAGTATGTCCCAAGAACATCAAGGAGGCCAAGATGACTGAGCTAAAGAGAACATTATAGAAGATGAAACAGGGAGGTAATAAGGTTGAAGAGAGTAGAGCCTTTTAATTTAAAGACATTTGCATTTACTCTAAACATCAGGGGAAGTGGGGTGTGTGAAGTTTGAACTTGGGGGATGTGTTGAAAATAAACTATAGGGAGACTAGAGTGGCAGGGAGACCATTCTATCTAAATCATTCACTGCAGCAGCAAACTGAAGGAAAAAAGAAACCTTTCAATCAAAGCATTTGATAAACTTAGCCAGCCATTCCTGAATATTTAAAAACTATTAGTAAAATAAGAATGGGAGGAAACTTAGTTTATGCAGTAAAGAATTATATATAATTTAACAAATCATTTTTGGTTACATTAAATCAGATATAAAAGAAAGTATCCTTATCCTGATGAAGAATATATCAGAGGATCTTCTAACCTGGCATATTCCTCCCTCCTTGTGGGTTACCAAGACCACAGAACTTATGACTTGGCTCCACTCACTGGCATTATTTCTCTGTATTGCTTTTTTTGCAGCATTGGTAAACATAAGTGAAAGTAACCTTGAAAAAAGGATAGAATATATCAGAGCAAAGGTTACACTAAATGATGAAACAAAACAGGTATTCCCATTTTATTCAAGAATAAGATCTAGTCACCACCATTGCTCAACATAGTTCTAGAGGTTCGGATCAATATAACACATGCAGAAAAGAAAAAATGTACAAATATTGGAAAGTAAGAAGTGAAAAAAGTCGTTTGCAGATGATTATATATAAATACCTGGAAAAACCAAAAGTATCACCTGAAAACTATTGGAATTAATAAGACAAATCACAAAAATTAGCAGATACAAAATAAATATATAATAGTTGAACATTATCCTTAAGCAGAAAATTCCCTCCCAGAAATTTTAATTGGAGAAAAAATAGCATTTCAGCAACAAAGACTACTAAATACCTAGGGAAAACCTAACAAGTAATAGGAACTATTTAGCTGAAGAAATTTATGAAATTTGATTAACAAACATAAAAAGATCTGAACAAAATGGAGACATAACATATTCCTGGAGGGGAAGTCTCAATGTTAAGATACTAATGTTTTTCAAATTAATCTGCAGATTTACTACAATTGCAATAAAATTCCAAATGCTTATTATGTGTTTATTATTGCTCAATTTGGAACTTGATTAATAACCACAAATGCACCTACTAATATGTCCATAAAAAGGACAATGGAAATTGTTAGCAGTGGTTTAGAGTGCAAAAGATATCACAGATATCTTTCTCTGTATACTTTATATATTTCTTTGTTATATTGGATATTTTATAATCATTAATATATGTTACTTTTTTCCTCAGAAAAAAAAAAAAACAAGAGATTCCTAATCTGGATTGTTATATATAACACTAACTCTCTAGGCCATTGTATCAGTTCTTAATACCTAGGGGAGCAATCACTGACCCTTTGAGAAACTGATGAATTAAATGACCTCTAATGCCACTCCCCCCAAACAAATGCACTTAACCACACATACACCCACAAACAAAACCTTGTGTACAATTTCAGGTACAGCACAGAGGCAGCCAGTTAAGAATGCCTACTAGTTAATCAGTATGGTCAGTGAGGAGGTTCCCTTGGGGTCCAGCATACATTTGGCTGAGGGAGCACCAAAATGGGTGTAGGCTACATGCAGTGACCCTGCAGCATGGCTAGGTTCTGTCTGGGTGCCTGCAAGCAAGGAGGCCAGAGGTAAGAGGCCCAGCTGGCTGCACATCTCAAGCCAGGTGGGAGCAGCAGACAGTGTTAGGAGCAATGTTAACTAAAGCACCATGATTGAGGGCAGAACAGGCAGACCTGGTGCTTTCCCCAGCCAGCAATCACTTTTTTTCATGGAAAACTGCAGCTGCAAGGATATGTGAGAACAGCAGCCCCTTCTGTGTATCTCTGAGTTACATCTGTGGGGATTTGGGGAAGGAGGGGAGAAAAGGAAGAAGCCAAAGGTGGTTACTCAAGTTGGTCACCTGATTAAAGGTGGCATTTACCATCTTGGCCACCTGTCCATGTGTACTTTTAGAGTGACCAACAGAATCAAGTGCCTGAATACAGGGAATGAGAGGCTCTGGAATATGGAAGGGGGTAGAGGGTCAACACCTCCCCACCCTTGACAAAACAGTGGGGGGATTTAGCTATCTCTGCATCCCTCACTTTCATCTTTCCCTTGGCCTAACATCTCTGCTTTTTGCCCAGAGCTGAATCACGAAACTGGAACCTAATCCAGGGACAGGTGTTCAAAACTGTCAAGGTTACAGCCATCAAATTACAGAAGGTTCACACAGCAGTCAGCAATGGTTTGGGAATATTAAATAACCGTGTTTCTCTAACAGAACAAGACAGGATCATTTATTTATCCAACTTAAAAGCCATATCACAAGGAGAAAAAGTAGGATATTATTTGTCCAGAATAAATAAGATTGGACAACTCAACATCTCTCCGTGGATCAATTTACAGATCCCATGAAAACATACTTATCTTGTTGAGGGAAAATGCCATTTTTATATATTCAAATACCGTAGCACGTTTTGACAACTATTTCCTATGTGGCCAATAGAAGTCATTTTCTGTATGGTAAAAATTAACCAAAATTAATGGTGCCTTTCAATATTAGTGGGAGATCTTTATAAATCATGCAGCTTTTTTTTGTTGCTGCTTCTCATACTGTGGTATTTTTTTACTGCAATAATAAAGGATGGTGATCACTTTAAAAACAAATTGGAGAAGTGTTACAGAAATACAGACCCCATTCCCACTCCTTATCTCCTTTCTGACACTCTGCCCCTTAACTATACTGGAACAGGGACACAACTGCAGGGGAAATGGTGGGCACTAGTGGATTAGGGATTGAAGGTGGAACGAAGGGAGAATGTCCAGTTGCCCAAGAAAAAATGAAACAATTCCAACAACAACAACAACAGCAAAAAGTAAAACTTGTCCATCACCTTCCAAAAAAATGCATCCCATCCCCGGTAACTAGAAAAAGACAAATTCTAACACAGGGAGAAGGGGCTACTTTTGGCCTCCGGGACTACAAAGACAAAAAAAATAATAAAATGAAATGAGTGACAGGACCTGATGTGGTAGGGTGAGGTGGGAGTAGGGCTAAAGGAGGGGTTCATGTTCTTGGTGGGAGTGGAAATTGGGGACCCAAGCTTACTGGCGATGAGACCCTCACGTGACCGGGAGCTGACGTGGGCAAAGGTACTTAAAGCCCTGACAGCCGTCCTCCGTCCTCCTCTGGGTACCAACTCTCTTACGCTGCGCACTGCCGTGCGTTTAACCCAGGCGAGGAGGAGGAGGAGAAAATTCCCCCAGATCCGGGCAGGTGGGTGTGAGGGTGGGCATAGCCTGACACTCCCGAAAGGGGTAGCTCAGAGATGCGGGAGTCTGAGGCCGCGGGTGCTTCTGCCTCAACCGCTCCTGGCCGGCTTTCCAGACCCCCGCGCTCAGTCGCAGCTCATTTTGGTGGGCGGCGGGGAGAGGGGGAGGGGGAAAACCTAAAGACTGGGATATAGCTGCGGAGAATCCGCTCAATTCCTCTCCCAGTCAGTGTTTTTTGGTTTTGTTTTTGACACTCAGGCCCCGCACCCCACATCCCGTCCTATTTTGAGAGGAGGAGGGAAGAGAAATAAACGTGGCATCGCATATAAGGCCAGTAGGGTGGTTGGGCAAGGGTGACCGGAGGGGAACGCAATTTGGAAACAATCCGGCCCGTTCATTCCCATCCTCACTTTACAGATACTTCCCCCAACCACCACTCCCCCTGCCCTCCGCCCGGCAGGCCCCCTGTCATTAGGGGGTGCTGGGAAATGGGTGTGCCAGTCTCTGTGGGGGAGATGGCGGTTTTGGTGCTGTCTGGGCTTCACAGGAGGGGGGACCCTGAGACAATCTGGTATTAAACCACCGTGCTACCCCCCAGGCTGCTTTCCAGACACCTCCAACCCAAACAGCCCTTCACCCAAACAGCCCTTCACCTCCGTTTATTCAGTCCTGGAAAAGGAGTTCGGGTACGCTGGAGGGAGACGTGGCGGTGGTTATTGGGTAATTTGGGGGGGGGGGGGGAGGAGGCGGAGCCCAGAACTGAGAAACAGTGGAAAATCACGACCCTCAAATCGAAAGGTCAGACACTGGAGCCCCTGTTCTTCAGGCTAATGCTAGGGCTCGGGCCTGGGGACTGAAGGACGGGTGGTCCTAGGAGGAAGACACTAGATTGTTTGGCAGTAATCCCTTATCCCGCGTCCCATCCAGTTTTTGCTGCACCCTCGCCCCGCCCCCTCCTGCTTCAATGCAGGAGAAGGGGTGTGGCTGTGTGTCCCGGAGAAATGGCGGACGGGCGGGGAGGGGCAAAAGAAAGGAGGGGTTGAGTGCCTGGGGAGTCTGCGCAGGAGGCGGGGCGGAGAGGTGAGAAGAGTTGAGTGAATTGAGAGGTGGTCGTTCTGGTATGTGAATGCTAAAAGGCAATTATGGGGACTTGTGTCCTGGGTCTCCTCCATCCACCGGCTCTCACTGTCCAGCTTCTGGTGTCTACATTTCTGCCCTTCTTTCTGTCCTTAGGATGAAGCTTTAACTGAACTGAAGGAAAGAGAAACAGCCCTGAATCTTTGGAGGTCAGTGTGGGGAGTGGGAACGGTCTGGAAACCCCTGGTGTGAACGGGGCAGAAACCAGAGCAGAGAATGGGACGAGAGGCCCCTCCTCCCCCATCTTTTCCCTCTTTACAAGATACCCTTGCCTTGGGCCTGTCCTTTCTGGTGCAAAGAAAGGGGTGTGTCATCCACTTTCTTAATTAATGCTTTGAGTAGGAAGGGTTAGGAAGGGAAAGAGGATCCCTGAGAGGGAAAAACATGGCCTACAGGGGTTCAAATCAAGAAAGGAAATTGAATCCAACTACCAAATGCTCCAAAGCACCCTTTCTGGGATCTCTCTGCAGGTCTGTCTGAATTCGGGGCCCTGCACAAGTACAAGCCTGGTGGAAAAAAGTAAACTCCTCCTGCTTCCAGCAAGTTGGTATGTGTATGAGCAACATCTGGGGACCCTTGGGGTGACTGTGGGAGGATCAGAGCAGAATCTGGGATCTCTACTGTTTTTACTGCTCTCCACAAGTTTCCTAACGTCCATACTGCCTCTCATCCCTCATTTAGGTGCTAGGAAATTGTGTGTTGGCATTGGGTAGGGCTGGCTAGGGATGAAGGTGTAGAAAACCTTGGACAACCAAGGTCGTGTATCAGCAAACACAGGCCTTGACATCTGTGTCTGGGTACCAGCCCACTTACGAAGCATTATGTTTCCAAGTCCTCTAAGTAGCCTTGTTTAGACATGAAGTTAGCCAAAGCCTTAAGCTTCATTTCTGTCCTTTACCCCAGGTCCTTCTCAACTTGCATCCTGGGTAAAACCCGTGAGACTGAGTGGAAGTGCCTTGCCCAGACGTGCACGCATCCCATTTAGGCAAGCCAGCTCCACGCACTGGATCAGGGAATTACTCCAGCTGCACCATGAGCCGAGTTCGAGATGCTGGCTGCGTAGCCGCCGGGATAGTGATTGGGGCTAGTGCCTGGTACTGTGTCTACAAATATGCCAGGGGAAGAAACCAGACAAAAAAGAGACTGGCCAAGCCCAAGACAAGGGCTGTGGCCGGGACTGGAGCCAGGTCTAGAGCTGGACTAAGGGCCGGATTCACAATTGACCTTGGGCCAAGATTCGGCCCTCCCACCCCAGTCCACACTCAGGCCGAGGACAGGGCCCAGGATGAAGCCTCTGCTCTGGACATGGCTGGACCTGAAGGAGTGGCCCCAGCTGTGTCCAGTGCTGAGGCTCAGAGTGGGGCAGGAAATCAGGTCCAGGAGGTAGAAGGGATATGGGTTGGACCTAAAGCTGAACCAGTAGTCAGGGCCACAGCAGCTTCTTCAATGGCACCACCTCCCAGGGAGGCAGAGGCTTCCGTGGCTGTAGAGGCCCCCACAATCACAAGGGCTCCCAAACTGCCAGAAGCCCTTGACACAGCAGAGGCTCCCGGGGTGCTAGCAGCACCTCCCAGGGTGCCAGTGATGCCTCCTACGGCGCCAGCACCTACTGAGGCTGTGGAGGCTCCTGTAAGGGCAACGCCTACTGCAGCACCAGTGCCTTCTGGGGTAACAGTGCCTACTGGGGCTGCAGAGGCTCCTGGGACTTCAGGATCTCCTAGAATAGCAGCCTACAAGAAAGCGACCCCTGGGGCTCATACAGGCGCAATACCTAAGGCTGGATCAGCCACTGGAGCTGTACCTAAAGGTGGAGCCAAGGGAACCAAGTCTCGGACTGGGGGCAAGGGCAAGGGAAAGAAAAACAAGGTTGAAGTAGACGAATTGGGGCTGGGCTTCCGCCCTGGGGATGGGGCTGCAGCAGCTGCTGCAGCCTCTGCTAATGGAGGACAGGCTTTCCTGGCAGAGATCCCTGATTCTGAGGAAGGAGAGTCTGGGTGGACTGACACAGAGTCAGAGTCAGATTCTGAGCCTGAAACCCAGCAGAGAGGGAGAGGGAGGAGACCTGTTCCCATGCAGAAGCGCCCCTTTCCTTATGAAATAGATGAGATTCTTGGTGTCCGAGACCTCAGGAAAGTCCTTGCTTTGCTTCAAAAATCAGATGATCCTTTTATCCAACAGGTAGCTTTGCTCACTCTGAGCAACAATGCCAACTATTCATGCAACCAAGACACAATTCGCAAATTGGGAGGCCTCCCAATTATTGCAAACATGATCAACAAAACTGATCCCCACATTAAGGAAAAAGCCTTAATGGCCATGAATAACCTGAGTGAGAACTATGAAAATCAGGGCCGACTTCAGGTATACATGAATAAAGTGATGGATGATATCATGGCCTCTAACCTGAACTCAGCAGTACAGGTAGTTGGACTAAAATTTTTAACAAACATGACTATTACCAATGACTACCAGCATCTGCTTGTCAACTCCATTGCAAACTTTTTCCGTTTGTTATCTCAGGGAGGTGGAAAAATCAAGGTTGAAATTTTGAAAATACTTTCGAATTTTGCTGAAAACCCAGATATGTTAAAAAAACTGCTCAGCACCCAAGTGCCATCATCATTTAGTTCTCTTTATAATTCCTATGTGGAATCAGAAATTCTTATTAATGCCCTTACTCTATTTGAGATCATCTATGACAATCTCAGAGCAGAAGTATTCAACTACAGAGAATTCAATAAAGGTTCCCTGTTTTACTTATGTACTACATCTGGAGTGTGTGTTAAGAAAATTCGAGCCTTAGCAGATCACCATGACCTCTTGGTGAAAGTGAAAGTTATAAAACTAGTGGATAAATTCTGATTGGCTATGTGCTGTCAAAAGACTTGAAGAAATTTCTTGGTTTTCCATTCTGGAAGCAATGAAAATTGAAAGTTACTACTTTTCCACTTTTCATTTAGTAAAGGGATCCTTTCAGCTGCCAGTTTTGAATAATGTATCATCCAGAGTGATGTTATCTGTGACAGTCTCCAGCTTTATGCTGAACCATTTTATGAATACCAAATAAGTAGTCCTCTTGTACTGAAAACACATTTGTGACTTTAATCATGCTGCTTGAATGGAAATATTTTTACTGGTTCCTCTATGTAAATTGACAGTGAACCTGTCCATCAAAAATAGCCTACACTTCTGTCATATGTTTTGTCTTGAATTTATCCACCAAAGACTTCATTTGTGTATCATCAATAAAGTTGTATGTTTTGACTGATGAAAAAAAAAATGTTCTCATGTTTGAATTTAAATTCTAGCTGGTGAGATAAAGTACATAAACACAAAAGGATTACTGACAGCACCTGGGCATCTGTTCATTGTCAAATATATGCTGTCTGGTTAAATAAAGAAGTTGCTGGAGCCCTTTAAGGGGGAAGGGCACACTTAGGCTGGGACCTGAAGGGAGAGCATGAGAAAACACAGAAGGGCATTCCCGTGGGTAAGATGGCCTGAAGAAAGGCATGAGGTGGAAAATCTGTTCTGTGATAAGAAGACAACGAATTTGCCTGAAATGGAAGCTGTGGAAGAGAAGGATGAATGAAAAAGGTGTGGGGAAAGTTTTGAGAAATCCTGAACCCCCACCTGAGATGGAAATATCCCAGAGTTACTGGACATTTTTGACAAAAGGAAAAATAATCTGGTGACCGTGTGCAAAATGTATTGGAGCTAGGATGGGGTTAGGCATAGAGACTGGAAATGAGAACTGTTGTTAGGAAGTTATCATCAACTGAACATGAGAGTGTGAAGGGTGAAATAGGGTGATGATTATAAGAACTGTTAGGGAAGGGTGCCTGTGGCTCAGTCGGTTAAGCGTCCGACTTCAGCTCAGGCCATGATCTCACGGTTCGTGGGTTTGAGTCCCGCGTCAGGCTCTGTGCTGACAGTCCAGAACCTGGAGCCTGCTTTGGATTCTGTGTCTCCTTCTCTCTCTCTCTCTCTCTCTCTCTCTCTCTCTCTCTCTCTCTCTGCCCCTACCCTACTCACACTCTGTCTCTCTCTCTCTTTCTCTCTCTCTCAAAAATAAACATTAAAAAGGGGCACCTGGGTGGCTCAGTCAGTTAAGCATCCAACTTCGGCTCAGGTCAGTATCTCATGGCTTGTGAATTCAAGCCCCGTGTCAGGTTCTGGGCTGACAGCTCAGAGCCTGGAGACTGCTTCCAATTCTATGTCTCCCTCTCTCTCTGCTCCTTCCATGCTTATGCTCTGTCTCTCTGTCTCAAAAATAAACATTAAATTTTTTTTAATAAATAAAATAAACATTAAGAATTGTTAGGGAATGGTGGGAATAACAGATGCTTACAAAAAAACAAAAACAAAGTACCAGGATCTGCTGTCTGACTTGACTGTAGGTTGACAAAGAGGGAGAATTGTATGATCTGGTGCAAGTCCTAACAAAGAAAGCCCTCTTTCTTGGGCGGTTCTTGTGATCAAGTAATGCCAAAGTGAGTTATCATTTCTAATGATGAGACAAAACATTGTGACAGAAAGAAAGACTCGTTGCAAAGAGTGTTTCTTTCCTCTAAGATTAGAGATTTAGCTCTGTCTTCTTTTAGAAGAGGAGCAGTGGTTAGGCCTTTATGGGAACCCCACCCTCACCCTTAAATTCATTAAAGAGCAGATGCATCTTCCTTGCTCTTCTCCCTGGCCCACTGAAGCAATGAACATAGAAAATGGGTCCAGACATTTTTCAAACCCAGCCTGCTTTCCTGACACCTCTCACAAAATCCTAATTTTTTAAGTTTATTTACTTATTTATTTTGAGAGAGAGCGAGAATGCAAGTGTGAGTGGGGTAGTGGCAGACAGAGAGGGAGAGAGAAAATCTCAAGCAGGCTCCATGCTCTCAATGCAGAGCTGGGCATGGGGCTCAATGCCATGAACTGTGAGATCATGACCTGAGCCGAAATCAAAAGTCAGGTGCTTAACTGACTAAGCCACCCAGGGGCCTCACAAAATCCTCATTTTTGTACAAGTGTGTGATAACCTGAGGCAAGGATAAAGATAGGGATTCCTGGGAGGGGAATACATAGAAAAGGGGCAGGTGGTTATTATTCACTGGCACAATTTATCTGGAAGGCAATTTGGTAGTCAACATAAGAAGCTATAAAGATAGCAATCTCTATCAAAATAACACCAGCATTCTTCACAGAGCCACAGCAAACAACTCTAAAATTTGTATGGAACCAGAAAGACCTCAAATAGCCAAAGCAATCCTGAAAAACAAAACCAAAGATGGAGGTATCACAATCCTTGACTTCCAGAATTATTACAAAGCTGTAATCATCAAGACAGTATGGTACTGGCACAAAAACAGACACATAGATCAATGGAACAGAACAGAAAACCCATAAATTGACTCATAAACATATGGCCAACTAATCCTTGACAAAGCAGGAAAGAATATCCAATGGAATAAAGATAGTCTCTTCAGCAAATGGTATTGGGAAAACTGGACAGTGACATGCAGAAGAATTAACCTGGACCACTTTCTATTAAATGCACACACACAAAAAAACCCCTCAAAATTGATGAAAGACCTAAATGTAAAACAGGAAGCCATCAAAATCCTAGATGGATGAAAGACCTAAATGTAAGACAGGAAGCCACCAAATTCCTAGAGGAGAAAACAAGCAACAACCTCTTTGACCTCGGCCACAGCAACTTCTTTTTTTTTTTTATTTTTTTAATGTTTATTTACTTTTGAGACAGAGAGAGAGCATGAGCAGGGGAGGGGGAGAGAGAGAGGGAGATACAGATTCTGAAGCAGGCTCCAGGCTCTGAGCTGTCAGCACAGAGCCCGACGCGGGGCTCGAACTCAAGGACCTTGAGATCATGACCTGAACCGAAGTCGGATGCTCAACCGACCGAGCCACTCAGGCGCCCCAGCAACTTCTTACTTGACATGTCTCTGGAGGCAAGGGAAACAAAAGCAAAAATGAACTATTGGGACCTCATCAAGATAAAAAGCTTCTGCACAGGGAAGGAAACAATCAGCAAAACTAAAAGGCAACCGACAGAATAGGAGAAGATACTTGCAAACAACATATCAGATAAAGGGTTAGTATCCAAAATCTGTAAAGAACTTATCAAATTCAACACCCAAAAAACAAATAATCCAGTGAAGAAATAAATGGGCAAAAGACATGAATAGACACTTTTCCAAAGAAAACTTCCAGATGGCTAACTGACAGATGAAAAGATGCTCAACATCACTCATAAACAGGAAATACAAATCAAAACCACAATGAGATACCACCTCACACCTGTCGGAATAGGTAAAATGAACAACTCAGGCAACAGATGTTGGTGAGGATTCTGAGAAAGAAGACCCTTTTGCACTGCTGGTGGAAATGCGAACTGGTGCAGTCACTCTAGGAAACAGTATGGAGTCTCTTCAAAAAATTGAAAATAGAACTACCCCACGACCTAGCAATTGCACTACTAGGAATTTATACAAAGGACACAGGAGTGCTGATTCAAAGGGGCACATGCACTCCAATGTTTGTAGCAGCACTACCAACAATAGCCAAATTATGGAAAGACCCCAAATTTCCATTAACTGATGAATGGATAAAGAAGATGTGGTATATATATATATATATATATATATATATATATATATATATATACATACAGTGGAATATCACTCGACAATCAAAAATAATGAAACCTTGCCATTTGCAACTACATGGATGGGACTAGAGTGCATTATTCTAAGCAAAATAAGTCAGTCAGAGGACAAATATCATATGATTTCATTCGTATGGGGAATTTAAGAAACACAACAGATGAACATAGGGGAAGGGAAGGAAAAATGAGATAAAAACAGAGAAGGAGGCAAACCATAAGAGACTCGTAAATACTAAGAACAAACTGAGGGTTGCTGGCAGGGTGTTGAGTGGGGGGATGGACTAAATAGGTGATGGACATTAAGCAGGGCACTTGTTGGGACGAGCACTGGTTATATGTAAGTGATGAATCATGAAATTCTATTCCTGAAATCATTATTAAACTATATGTCAACTTACTTGGATTTAAATAAAAAATAAATAAAATTTAAAAATAAAAAAATAAAGACACACCTACTTTCAGATAAGGCATTCCACTGTGGAATGTTTTTCTTAAGGAAATAATCAAATAATTTTACACAGAGAAATATACAAGGGATGCCCATTTCAGCACTGTTTCTAAGGGAGAAAAATTAGAAGCAACTTAAATGTCTAACACTATAAAACTGATAAACAGGGATGCCTGGGTGGCTCAGTGTGTTGAGCGTCCAACTTTGGCTCAGGTCATGATCTCATGGTTCATAAGTTCGAGCCCCACATCAGGCTCTGCTCTGGTGGTGTGGAGGCTGCTTTTGATTCTCTCTCTATCCTTCTCTCTCTGCCCCTTCTGCACTTGAGCTCTCTCTCCAAAAATAAATAAATAAACTAAAAAATATTTTTAAACTGCTAAACAATAGGTGGCATGTCCACACAGTAAAATATTATACAATAATCAAAATCCGTGATGTGCTTCTATATTATGGGCATGAAAAGACATTCACCATATTTGAGTCCATGGCATCAGTCTAAAAAGGCTACTGCAACTGAAAGTCAGTGAAAATTCTTGCAGATGTTCATGTCATCTCTGTGTATTTTTACACAGAATTGGAATCATATTTGTACATCAGTGGTTCTCAATATAAACCCCACAAACCATTGCAGGTCCCTGAAACTGTAAGGTCAAAATTATTTTCAAACAATATAACATGTTATTTGCTATTTTCACTAGGTTGACATTTTCACTAATGCTGAAAATGCCGTGGTGTATAAAACTGCTGGTGTCTTAGCATAGATCAATGCAGTGCCCCAAACCATACTAGTAGTGATTGACTTTTTACAGACACAGATTTAAAAAAAATGTTTTAAATCTAGTTTCATTTTAAAATGTCATGAAGGGGCACCTGGGTGGCTTAGTCAGTTGAGTGTCTGACTCTTGATTTCGCTTAGGTCATGGTCCCAGGGTCATGGGGTGGAACCCTGTGCTGGACTCCACACTGAGAATGGAGCCTGCTTAAGATTTTTTCTCTCTCTCTCCCTCTCTCTCTCTCTCTCTCGTTCTCTCTCTCTCTCTTTATCTCTTTCTTTCTCCCTCTCTCACTCTCTCCCTCTGCCCCTCTCCCCAGCTCCCACACTCTCTCTCTAAAAATAAAAAACAAAAAATAAATAAATAAAATGTTATGAAGAGAGTCCTTATTTATAATAAAATCATTACTTTTATTAAATCTCAATGCTTGAGTATATGCCTTTTTAATATTTTGTGATAGAATGGGACATGTGCAAAAAGCACTGCTGCTGCAAAGCTTAAAACAATGGTTGTCTCAAAAAATATATTTGCATGATCATTTAGTTACGCCCTGAATGCACTAAGGTTTTTTTGTATGTTTTTTTTTGTTTTTTGTTTTGTTTTTTTATTATGAAATTTATTGTCAGATTGGTTTCCATACAACACCCAGTGCTCATCCCAAAAGGTGCCCTCCTCAATACCCATCACCCACCCTCCCTTCCCTCCCACCCCCCATCAACCCTCAGTTTGTTCTCAGTTTTTAAGAGTCTCTTATGCTTTAGCTCCCTCCCTCTCTAACTTTTTTTTTCTTCACCTTCCCCATGGACTTCTGTTAAGTTTCTCAGGATCCACATAAGAGTGAAACCATATGGTATCTGTCTTTCTCTCTATGACTTATTTCACTTAGTATAACACTCTCCAGTTCCATCCATGTTGCTACAAAAGGCCATATTTCATTCTTTCTCATTGCCACGTAGTATCCCATTGTGTATATAAACCACAGTTTCTTTATCCATTCATCAGTTGATGGACATTTAGGCTCTTTCCATAATTGGGCTATTGTTGAAAGTGCTGCTATAAACATTGGGGTACAAGTGCCCCTATGCATCAGCACTCCTGTATCCCTTGGGTAAATTCCTAGCAGTGCTACTGCTGGGTCATAGGGTAGGTCTATTTTTAATTTTTTGAGGAACCTCCACGCTGTTTTCCAGAGTGGCTGCACCAGTTTGCATTCCCACCAACAGTGCAAGAGGGTTCCCGTTTCTCCACATCCTCGCCAGCATCTATAGTCTCCTGATTTGTTCATTTTAGCCACTCTGCCGGCATGAGGTGATATCTCAGTGTGGTTTTGATTTGTATTTCCCTAATGAGGAGCGACGTTGAGCATCTTTTCATGTGCCTGTTGGCCATCTGGATGTCTTCTGTAGAGAAGTGTCTATTCATGTTTTCTGCCCATTTCTTCACTGGATTATTTGTTTTTTGGGTGTGGAGTTTGGTGAGCTCTTTATAGATTTTGGATACTAGCCCTTTGTCTGATATGTCATTTGCAAATATCTTTTCCCATTCCGTTGGTTGCCTTTTAGTTTTATTGATTGTTTCCTTTGCTGTGCAGAAGCTTTTTATCTTCATGAGGTCCCAATAGTTCATTTTTGCTTTTAATTCCCTTGCCTTTGGGGATATGTCAAGTAAGAAATTGCTGCGGCTGAGGTCAGAGAGGTTGTTTCCTGCTTTCTCCTCTAAGGTTTGGATTGTTTCCTGTCTCACATTCAGGTCCTTTATCCATTTTGAGTTTATTTTTGTGAATGGTGTGAGAAAGTGGTCTAGTTTCATCCTTCTGCATGTTGCTGTCCAGTTCTCCCAGCACCATTTGTTAAGGAGACTTTTTTCCATTGGATATTCTGGTTTTTGTTTTTTGTTTGTTTGTTTGTTTGTTTGTTTTTATGGAGTGCCATTTCTACTTGAAAGAATAGTAGAAAAACTGGTTTTTCAGACTTGGGTATTGGGCAGACATTTTCTTGAAAATGAATGTGTGAACCTTCAAAGTAAACATTGACTGTATTTGTCACCAACAATAATACTTGAGCTTTCAAGCAAAATCAGAATTTTGCAAAACTTGCATCCACAATCATAGCCTAAGGATTTTCTGAAGCAATCTGTGGTGATAATGAAAAAGGCTAAAGGCTTTTTTTCTCCTTGGAGGAGAAATGATGGAGGATCCAGAGCCTAATGTTGATCTTCCTCGGTTTTACTATGACCATTGTAATTCATATAACATCAAACCCATGGCCATTTAATAAAGAATACCATTGCTGTAGTAACAAGGTGACCCTGGGTAAGGCTAGACCCAAGATTGTTTGAGCCCTTAGTAAGGAGTATCTGAAAAGATGTCAATCTGGAACTGTAATGTCTTCTCCTGGGTGAGGTAGAGGTGGTGTTTGAGCTCATATACTGAGGATGGATGCATCAGCATCTCTTGGTTCAATTCCAGCTATTAGGGTAGTCCACCCAGCTTCCTTTACTCTAGCAGTGGAAACTTCAATCCACTTCTGATGAAATGTATTCTGGCACAGAGAAATGTAAATCTGGCCTTATGAATGAGCTAAGAATCACACAATAAGCAAATATTTCATTTCCTGAAGTCTCAGTTTTTGTGTCTTAAATCACATTACATGTGAAAGATCAACAGCATAGCCCAGGTGTGGCTGAGACATAAGAATAGTTATTTGAAAAGATTTAACTTTACAGGAAATGTACTGTTCTATTATTCCTAAAATATGACTGTTGAAACATTCTTTAGACATTCTGTACTATAGTTTTTACTTTTTACATTGTGTGTCCAGGGCATGGGTAAAATGGAACAATTCTTACAACCATGTTTGCACTGAATAGTGCTTCCTTGCTTTAATTTATTGGTCTGGGTAAACAATCGGATTATGAAGTGATCATGTTCTTTTTCTTCAATAATATGAACAGATAAATGCAAAGACTGAGAACACAGGGCTGTTGTTTTACTCGCCAAGCACAAGGCTGAAGTGATACAAACTGCTGCTATTGGAATCCCTAATGCTGCACCTGTTTCCACCTTTCATCAGGTCAGGTTATTCCATTTGCCACTACTTGTAAGATATATCACAGTATATTTCCTTATATTCCTTTTGTGTGCTTAAGCAATGGCTACAGACTAAAAGTAAGTCAGAAATAGGGTAGTAAATAATAGAGTCTCAAAAAAGCATGGGATATTTGGGTTGAAATGGGGAAAGTAAAAATGAGACTACCTTCCACAATCTGGGTTTGAAAACTAATAGCCTACAATTAACTGAGCGCTTTCCCTCTTATAATAGGTCTTACGTGACAAATAGTTGTTCCTATAGAATGACTTCATGGAGAAAAAGAATTAGTTGGTATCAGATATTTGTTTCTAAGGACACTGACCAACTTCCAGTGAAAACAATGAGTAGACTAAATTATGGAATACCTGATTCAATATAAAAGATAAAATAGAGCCTTTATAGAATTCTCATACAAGAATTGTCTTCCACTTAAAGCTGTCAGACCAAGATAATTTGAAGAATGAGTTTAGAAATTGGTCTACTATTTAATTGTAGTATCAGTTGAATTCACCACTTGACCACATTTTTTTTTAATACGAAATTTATTGCCAAATTGGTTGCCATACAACACCCAGTGCTCATCCCAACAGGTGCCCTCCTCAATGCCCATCACCCACTTTCCCCTCCCTCCCACCCCCCATCAACCTTCAGTATTCTCAGTTTTTAAGAGTCTATTATGGTTTGCCTCCCTCCCTCTCTAACTTTTTTTTCCCTTTCCCTCCCCCATGGTCTTCTGTTAAGTTTCTCAGGATCCACATAAGAGTGAAAACATATGGTATCTGTCTTTCTCTCTATGACTTATTTCACTTAGCATAACACTCTCCAGTTCCATCCATGTTGCTACAAAAGGCCATATTTCATTCTTTCTCATTCCATCAACTGATGAATGGATAAAGAAATTGTGGTTTACATACACAATGGAATATCACATTTCTTATTTTTTTCAATATATGAAATTTATTGTCAAATTGGTTTCCATACAACACCCAGTGCTCATCCCAAAAGGTGCCCTCCTCAATACCCATCACCCAACCTTCCCTCCCTCCCACCCCCCATCAACCCTCAGTTTGTTCTCAGTTTTTAAGAGTCTCTTATGCTTTGGCTCTCTCCCACTCTAACCTCTTTTTTTTTTCCTTCCCCTCCCCCATGGGTTTCTGTTAAGTTTCTCAGGATCCACATAAGAGTGAAACCATATGGTATCTGTCTTTCTCTGTATGGCTTATTTCACTTAGCATCACACTCTCCAGTTCCATCCACGTTGCTACAAAGGGCCATATTTCATTCTTTCTCATTGCCACATAGTATTCCATTGTGTATATAAACCACAGTTTCTTTATCCATTCATCAGTTGATGGACATTTAGGCTCTTTCCATAATTTGGCTATTGTTGAGAGTGCTGCTATGGACATTGGGGTACAAGTGGCCCTACTCATCAGCACTCCTGTATCCCTTGGATAAATTCCTAGCAGTGCTACTGCTGGGTCATAGGGTAGGTCTATTTTTAATTTTTTGAGGAACCTCCACACTGCTTTCCAGAGTGGCTGCACCAATTTGCATTCCCACCAACAGTGCAAGAGGGTTCCCGTTTCTCCACATCCTCGCCAGCATCTATAGTCTCCTGATTTGTTCATTTTGGCCACTCTGACTGGCGTGAGGTGATATCCGAGTGTGGTTTTGATTTGTATTTCCCTGATGAGGAGCGACGTTGAACATCTTTTCATGTGCCTGTTGGCCATCCGGATGTCTTCTTTAGAGAAGTGTCTATTCATGTTTTCTGCCCATTTCTTCACTGGATTATTTGTTTTTTGGGTGTGGAGTTTGGTGAGCTCTTTATAGATTTTGGATACTAGCCCTTTGTCTGATATGTCATTTGCGAATATCTTTTCCCATTCCGTTGGTTGCCTTTTAGTTCTGTTGGTTGTTTCCTTTGCTGTGCAGAAGCTTTTTATCTTCATAAGGTCCCAGTAGTTCATTTTTGCTTTTAATTCCCTTGCCTTTGGGGATGTGTCAAGTAAGAAATTGCTGCGGCTGAGGTCAGAGTGGTCTTTTCCTGCTTTCTCCTCTAAGGTTTGGATTGTTTCCTGTCTCACATTCAGGTCCTTTATCCATTTTGAGTTTATTTTTGTGAATGGTGTAAGAAAGTGGTCTAGTTTCAATCTTCTGCATGTTGCTGTCCAGTTCTCCCAGCACCATTTGTTAAAGAGACTGTCTTTTTTCCATTGGATGTTCTTTCCTGCTTTGTCAAAGATTAGTTGGCCATACCTTTGTGGGTCTAGTTCTGGGGTTTCTATTCTATTGCATTGGTCTATGTGTCTGTTTTTGTGCCAATACCATGCTGTCTTGATGATGACAGCTTTGTAGTAGAGGCTAAAGTCTGGGACTGTGATGCCTCCTACTTTGGTCTTCTTCAAAATTACTCTGGCTATTCGGGGCCTTTTGTGGTTCCATATGAATTTGAGGATTGCTTGTTCTAGTTTCGAGAAGAATGCTGGTGCAATTTTGATTGGGATTGCATTGAATGTGTAGATAGCTTTGCGTAGTATTGACATTTTGGCAATATTTATTCTTCCAATCCATGAGCACGGAATGTTTTTCCATTTCTTTATATCTTCTTCAATTTCCTTCATAAGCTTTCTATAGTTTGCAGCATACAGATCCTTTACATCTTTGGTTAGATTTATTCCTAGGTATTTTATGCTTCTTGGTGCAATTGTGAATGGCATAAGTTTCTTTATTTGTCTTTCTGTTGCTTCATTATTAGTGTATAAGAATGCAACTGATTTCTGTACACTGATTTTGTATCCTGCAACTTTGCTAAATTCATGTGTCAGTTCTAGCAGGCTTTTGGTGGAGTCTATTGGATTTTCCATGTATAGTATCATGTCATCTGCAAAAAGTGAAAGCTGGACTTCATCTTTGCCAATTTGGATGCCTTTGATTTCCTTTTGTTGTCTGATTGCTGATGCTATAACTTCCAACACTATGTGAACAACAGCGTTGAGAGTGGACATCCCTGTCGTGTTCCTGATCTCAGGGAGAAACCTCTCAGTTTTTCCCCATTGAGGATGATGTTAGCTGTGGGCTTTTCATAAATGGCTTTTATGATCTTTAAGTACATTCCTTCTGTCCCAACTTTCTCGAGGGTTTTTATTAAGAAAGGTTGCTGAATTTTGTCAAATGCCTTTTCTGCATCGATTGACAGGATCATATGGTTCTTCTCTTTTCTTTTGTTAATGTGATATATCACGTTGATTGATTTGCGAATGTTGAACCAGCCCTGCATCCCAAGAATGAATCCCACTTGATCATGGTGAATAATTCTTTTTATATGCTGTTGAATTCGATTTGCTAGTATCTTATTGAGAATTTTTACACCCATATTCATCAGGGATATTGGCCTGTAGTTGTCTTTTTTTGCTGGGTCTCTGTCTGGTTTAGGAATCAAAGTAATACTGGCTTCATAGAATGAGTCTGGAAGTTTTCCTTCCCTTTCTGGAATACCACATTTCTTTAGTGAAACTGGGAACACTGGTAATCAAAATAGGTGATATGGGAAATCCTGAGTCTTTCTGGGCCTTTAAAAAATAGTTCGCACTATGACCTGCTGATAAGGAAAATAAATAACAATTTGTCTCATATGCTCTCTTTGAGAGTCATACTTCAAAATATAAAAACACCTTAGGTCTGGTGGTGATACTGCAATATCAGAACAAAAAAGAAAATTATAGGTTTTCAGGGTGCCTAAGAACATAAATTTATATCAGTCCATATTAATTGTAATTGAGCTGTCACCTACTATTTATATACTGTACTGATTAGCTCTAGACTTAAGTTAGATATGAAAAATAAAATTTCAGAAGAGACTACTAAAATAATAGAATGTATGATGTCTAAGGCAGTAAAGAAAAAATGTACTAACAAAAAAAAATCCAAAAGAAGGTAAGAAATGAGAAAAGTAGAGCCTCAAAAACACAATACAAATAGAAAGCACAATAGTTCACATGCATTAGTATTCATAATAAGTGAAAATGGGCTAAACTTAGTAGTTAAAAGATATTGTCATATTTTTTAAATCCAGCCACATGCTAAGGAATAAGTATGCAGAAACTTGGAAAGTAAAATATGTGAAAATATACCATATAAGCACTACCCAAAAGGAAGTTGGCAAAGCCAAATTAATATCAGACAAAATATATTTTAAGACAAAAAACATTATTAAAGATAAAAATAGGTGAATGGTTAAATAAATTGTACATCTATATCATTAAATACTATTTGCTAATGAAAAGGATGAACTATTGATACACACAACAACTTGAATGAATCTCAAGGGCATTATACTGAGTAGGAAAGAGAAAAAAGCCAATCTCAAAATGCCACATACCGTATGATTCCATTTATATAACATTCTTGAAATGAAAAAATTATAGAGATGGAGAACAGATTAGTGGTTGCTAGGCATTAGGGATGGTCGGGTGGAGAATGTGTGTGACTAGAAAGAGGTAGCACAAAGGAGATCTTTGCCGTGATAGAACAATTCTGTATCTTGATTGCAGTGGTGTGATAAAATAGTGTAAAACTATGTACACAGTGTACTAATGTCAGTTTCCTAACTTTGTTATTACACTATAGTTATGTAAGGTGTAATCATTGGGGGAAACTGAATTGTATGGAAGACGTCTCTGTACTATCTTTGCAACTCCTTGTAAATCTATTATTATTTAAAGATAAAGGTTTTGTTGAATGATAATAAAAGGTTCAAATCACAAAAAAAAAATAATTCTAAATGCATGGGAATTACCCTATGACCCAGCAATAGCACTGCTAGGAATTTACCCAAGGGATACAGGAGTACTGATGCATAGGGGCACTTGTACCCCAGTGTTTATAGCAGCACTCTCAACAATAGCCAAATTATGGAAAGAGCCTAAATGTCCATCAACTGATGAATGGATAAAGAAATTGTGGTTTATATACACAATGGAATACTACGTGGCAATGAGAAAGAATGAAATATGGCCTTTTGTAGCAATGTGGATGGAACTGGAGAGTGTGATGCTAAGTGAAATAAGCCATACAGAGAAAGACAGATACCATATGGTTTCACTCTTATGTGGATCCTGAGAAACTTAACAGAAACCCATGGGGGAGGGGAAGGAAAAAAAAAAGAGGTTAGAGTGGGAGAGAGCCAAAGCATAGGAGACTGTTAAAAACTGAGAACAAACTGAGGGTTGATGGGGGGTGGGAGGGAGGGAAGGTTGGGTGATGGGTATTGAGGAGGGCACCTTTTGGGATGAGCACTGGGTGTTGTATGGAAACCAATTTGACAATAAATTTCATATAATGAAAAATAAATAAATAAATAAATGCATGGGAATTTAATAAGGTAACCTCAAAATATATAAAGAAAAATGTTATGGAACTATAAAAAGAAATGAACAAACCAACAATCACATGAGAAAATTCAACATACTTCTGTAAAGTATTCAAAAGACAAGGAGAACAAAAAATAGTAAAGATATAGAATAGTGAACAATGCAATCAACAGGCTGATTTAATGGACATATACAGAATCCTGCCCCAATAATAGGAGAATACACTTTCTTCTTAAGCTACATAGAAAATTTACAATAATTAATCATGTACTTGACCATAAAGCAAGTCTCAACAAATTTCTAAGAATCACTATCATAAAGATCATCTTATCTGACCAAATGAAAATAGGATAGAAAACAATAACAAGATAAGATTTTTAAAAATCCCATGTGTTTGGGGTTTTTAAAACATGCTTCTAAGTAATTCATATTTTTAAAAAGGAAACATAATGGAAAATTTTAAATACTGAAAACTGAGTAATAATTAAAATACTGAATATCAAATTTGTAGAATTCAGTAAAAATAATATTTCAAGGTGAATTTATGTTCTTAAATTTTTATGGTATACAATATTTTTCATATAGGTAAATCTACAGAGACAGAGAGTAGAATTGTGGTTGATGAAGGCTGAAGGGGAAGTAAAGGAGAGATGGAGAGTGACAGCTAATGGGTTCAAGGTTTTGGGGGGAGGTGATAAAAATGTTTTAAAATTTATCATGGTGATGGTTGCACATCCCTGTGAATATACTAAGAAATGTTGAATTGTACACATTAAAAAGTGAACTGTTTAGTATGTGAATTATCTCTCAAAGAAGCTGTTATTATTTTAAAATGTTATGTTAGACTAAAAAAACAACAAAAATCAATAAGCTAGGTATCCAAATTAAGTTAGAAAAAGACTAAGAGAATAAATGTAAAGACAGAAGAATGAAAAAGACAAGAGCAAAAGATAGATCAAATAAAAAGCAAAAATACATTAGACAGTATTACCAGAGACAAAAGTTCTTCCTTTTAATGGTATAATAAAAAAGGCAAATCTTTGGTGAGAGTAGTCAAGAAAAAATATAAATAAACTATTAGCAATGAACAAAAAGACATAATATTGCAAAAGCAGAGATTTTTAAAGATAATATTATGACTAACTTTATGATAATAAATTTGAAAACAGGGACGAATTTGATGAATTCCTTGAAAAATAGAACTTACCAAAACTGACTCAAAAAGAAAAAGCCAAAGATTCCTATAACCACTGTGGAAACAAATACGTAGGTTAAAAGTCCCTCTGCCCCTCAAAACAAGCCCATATATAATTGATAATTCAAGTCTTATACAAACTCTTCCAGAGAACAGAAAGAAGTAATACTGTCCAATATATTCTACAAGACTAGTATTAACCTTTATATCAAAATCATAAAAAGTCAGTATGAAAAAGGAAAATTGTACATGTCTCACTTATAAACATATATGTGGAAATTTACAACAAAATACAAGCAAGTAGAATCCAGCAATGTACAAAAATATATCACGATCAATATTGGAAAGCAAAATTGGCTTAAGGTTAAAAAAAATCTATCAAAGCTTAATTGACACAGTCTAACATTTATATGAAGGTATTCACCTTAAAAGAGTTATGTCAATTTTGAGAAATAAGGATTAAGAGGAGATACTTATTCAACCAGATAGTAAGATATACTACAAAACCATATAGATTAGTCAAGGTAACAAAAGGCTATGCTGCATTAACAAAGGAACCCCAGAATCTCAGTGAAATAAATAAATGTTTATTTCTTGTTTACATAAAATTTAATAAGGTTTGAGCAACTCTCCAGTCTTCCATGCAGTTACTCACTGATCCAAGGTTTCTTCCATCTTTTGGCTCCTCCATCTTAATACATGGTCTTTTTTACAGGTGTTTAAACTACCTTGGCCCAGAAGTCATTTACATTGCTTTTGTTTATAGTACCTTGTCTGAGTCTGGTCACGTGGTCCCAATCCAAGCGCAAGGCAGGCTGGGAAAGTAGGGAAGTACAAAGATCATTTGGTCAGTATTAGCTGTCCCCGCCATATCACAGTAATAAAAGCAATATGGAAGAGATAAATAGATAAATGAAAAGACATAGAGACAGATGTAAGTAAATATAGAAACCTAATATAGTATAAAATTGGCACCACAAATCAATGGAGAAAGGACGAAGAGTTTAGTACATTATATTGGGAAGACTGGCTCACTATTTGAAGAAAAATAAAACTGGACTCCTGACTAGCACCAAATATAAATCTGGACACCAGAGGATGAAAGAACTAAATATGAAAGTTAAAATTATGAAGCTAACAGAAGATAATAGAGAAGCATATCTTTGTGGCCTCGAATTGGATAACAGTGTCTTAAACAGAACCTGGGAACTATATACCATATGGCAAAAAAGATTAATAGATTTGATTACATTAAAATGAGAATTTCAATAAAGGACACTATGAACAATGTTAATAGATAACAGATGAAAAAAAAACATATTTGCAATATGTTAAACTAACAGAGAATTAGTATCCAGCATACATAAAGTACTCCTGCAAATCCAAACGAAAAGGACAGGAACACACCACCCTAAATTTGCAAAATATATAAAAAGTACAATCAGATAAGAGGAAAACCAAAATACTTAGAAATACACGGAGGGGTGCTTGGGTGACTCGGTTAAGGGTCTGACTCTTGATTTAGGCTCAGGTCATGATCTCAGGGTTGATGAGATTGAGCCCTGACTTGGGCTCTGCACTAACGTTGTGGAGCCTGCTTGAGATTTTCTCTTTCTCCCTCTCTCTCTGCCCCTTCACTGCTTGCTCTGTCCCTTTCTCAAAATAAATAAATAAACATTAAAAAAAAATACATGAAGAGATGTTCAAACTCATTATTAATCAGATAATTGCTGATTACAATACAATTAGAAATGTATTTACACCTATTTGGCTGGCAATTAGAAAGCTGAGACATACCAATTGTTAGTAAGTGTCCACAAATATAGGAACTTCAACACATACAGCTGATTAGATTTTAGACTGGAGCTGCTAATCCAAAAAACAGTCTGGCAGTACTTAATTAAAATAATTATATATATTTCCTATGGCCCAAAACTCCATTTATTTTACATATATTCCAGAACAAATCTCACATAGGCATGTAAGGGAACATGTATGATGACATTCATTACAGCGTTTGAGGTAGTAGGAAATCGGAAGCAGTCTAGATTTTGTTTCTAGGAAACTGAAGTAGATTAGAGTAGATGAACACTGTGGTATATCAAACAACAATTAAAAACTCCAGATTAGGGACACCTGGATGACTCAGTCGGTTAAGTGTCTGACTTGGGCTCAGGTCATGATTTCATGGTTTGTGAGTTCGAGCCATTTCAGGCTCAGTGATGTCAACTCAGGTCCTCTGCCCCCCTGTTTCTCTGCCCCTCCCCCGCTCACTCTGTCAGAAATGAATAAACATTAAAAAGAAAAAGACTACAGATTAGATGTACACAGAGTAACATGTAACATATTTTCTAAAATACTGCTGAGTGGGGAAAAGAAACAATGAGAACCACAGTACCATACCGTTATCTAAATTAAAATATCAGAGTCAATCTCCTGAGCAGATGGGGACAGGCCCTGAGCTGGGGTGGCATGTATCCCAAAGGGACCTGGGCCATGCAGGGGAGAGTGACCTCCTGTGCTCCTGATGACCATCCCTCCTTGGCAGTGATGGGGTCCAGACCCATACCCCATCTCTCCTCTCTGTTTTACATGAACATGAGGAGCAGCAGGTTTTTTTATTTATTTGGTCCAAAATCACATGTAGGATTTGGGAATGTGGATTTTTAAACAATTTGTTTTCTTTGGTTTAATGGAGGATATACAGACCAACCAGAACCAAGTGCCAAGAGGGCAGGAAATGGTCTGGTGGTGCCGCCTGGTCTGCATGCTTGTGTACAGCTTGGGCTGGACTGTGCAGCTGGTGGTCATGGGCAGAGTTAGGGGGTGATCTTTGCTCAGCTGATAACTGCCATGCACTGTACCACACATGTCCCCAGAGCCTTCTGGAACCATACACATTCAGGGCATTTCTCCCTCCAACCAGGGCTTGTCTCCCAACTGACTGGCCTAGTCTCCTCCAGGTATGGTTCCCACCTCCAGGGTCCCCCTCCCAGCCTGAGTCCTGCCTCCAAAATCTGGAAGAAGCCCCCTATAGGGTCTGGCTGAGCTCCCACCTTTTCCCTCCCTGGTCCCTTTCCTTTCCTGTCCAACCCCCAGTTGGGGTTGCTGCCTGGACTAACCACGTGTGGAGCCAGGACATCCTAGTAGGCAGCCTTTGTCGCCTGCTGCCCCAGGGGTGCTCTAACAGCTCTCCTTCTCCCCGGATCAGCCCTGGCTCCCTGCCTCCCCTCAGCCTGCCATGGGGACCCATCAGCCTGGCCCCACTCCGTGGAACCCAAAGTCTTATTGTAGATAACTCCAGGTGACATTTCTATATTTATAGCAGTGTTTAAACCCCACGTGTTTTACACAGAGAACCACTCTCTCCAACCCCTGACCTTTTCCCACCCAACAAAAGGTTTTCAGAATCCTTAAGTTTTCTGGGGCAGGTGGAAACAGGATCATGGATTGTGTGTCGGCTGCAGCAATGATTACAATAAGCAGCAATGGGGAGGAAACACAACATTTTTTAAAAAATCATTTTTAAAAAAGATTTATAAAACAATTTTTTAAGATGTTTGTGATTTGCTGACCTTGCTGTAGATGCCATGTTACCAATGATTTCCTGTGGTGGGGGCTTGTCATTGTTTACTCATTTATTTACCAACTTCTGGCCTAAGCATGACAGTGGGCACTATACCTCTGCCCCAAGTTCTGGCAGGGCTCAGCACTCAAGCTCTGTGATATAATTTGGCAGGGACCTGTTCCTTACACATTTACAGTTACCTCATTTTTCCCATGTATGTATTTGAGATAATGTTAATATACAAAGAAAAAATGATTCTTAAAGCTTAAGTGTGTTTTTTTTCCATTCTGTGGGATTCACATTAGCTTATAGCATTTAACATAACTAGTATGTTGTATTTTATATGTGTATTTACTGATTGACATTTTGACAGATTTTTACTTTTTAAAAGTGAAAGTTGCTAGTTCTGCTTGACCAAGTAGTACAATCATAATTTTTTATATATTGTTGCTAATTTCAGAGGGATATTCACTAATAAATGTATTATGCATAGCAAGTATTCCCCCCAAAATAAAAGTAAATAAAAATTCATGCATATAAAATAATTTGAGTTTTAAAAGAAGTCAAACAAAAATATGCACATCAAATATATTAGGTCAGTAGTCTCCAGAGTGGAGGATGGAAGTGAGGAATAGAGATAAAAGGAAACAAAGTAGTAAATGAATGAATAAAGAGGGAAAGATTTTGATTAGACCAATGCAAATAGCATGGTATGAAGGAAGGAATATAGGAATATAGTTAGTATAATCCTCATCATCTGAAGTCTAAAAAAATAAATAAGGAAAGAAATCCATTAATGTCATAGTAGCTTAAAAAGCTACAACTGTTGTAACAAAAGACTCAATAGTATGCCTTTTTAGAAAATTATTTCCCACTCACAAAAGAGTCTCAAGTTAATGTTCCAGATCAGTAGTGAGTTTTTGCTGCAAATGCCTATTCAGGGTCCCAGGCTCATTCCATCTTATTATACTCCACTCTCTACTAGGTACTCAGCATTCTCTCCATTCATCTGGTAGATAGGAAAAAAACAGCACAGAACAGGCATGCAGTTTTATGAGAGAAAATTTGGAAATGACATACATCACTTCTGCAACTCATTGGTCTAAACTCAGTCTTATGGCCACATTCATTCATAAGGGACAACTGATCATTGTCATCTAGTTGGGTGCCCAGGAGGAAGCAGACAGCATGGTTATAGGGGAGCACTAACAAACCCTTGCCACAATGGATAAGAGCTTTGTAAAAGGAATTATAAAATGTCATTAAAAGATATTAGTCATTCAGGATGATGGTTACATTGCCTGCTTTTCCTGACTCTGGGTAACTTTCTTTCAAATGTCTTCAGACTCATTGATACCTTTCTCAGGGCTAGTCTGATCCCCAGGCCCCTCCCTCAACCTTCAACTTTACAGGAAGTAATATTTTCCATTTCCTCAGCCACCATGTCCATCCACTAAAATGGGAATGTGGGTGGGCAGGAATTGGGATTAGAGAGTGGGCAAGAGGTCAGCAGTAGAGACAGGGAGTAAACATGAGATTTTTATTTCCTCATATTTTCCAGTACTATTGCAGCCTTTAAAAATAAGCACCAACATGCAATCATTTTCACCATCAGAAAAAAGGCAATGAAATTATTTTCACTGAAAAATCAACAAGAAATCAATATGAAGAAAAATCTGTCATGAAAATATTTTCCAGCCTAAGAGGGAGGCATAGTCCAACTAATATTACTAATATATACCAACTAATATATAAAAATTGTATAATTTTTCTATATAAGAAGTGTTAATAAACATGCTAAGATATTTAATAAGTTTTTAGACTGAATCCTTCTGAACAACGAGATTCAGCTCTGGGCAAAGGGAAGAGCTGTGAGACTGAGACAGCTCAGAGTGTGGAGTGTGAGGGATGCAGAGATGGTTTGATCCTTCCTGTCCCGTCAAGAGTGAGAGAAGGTGCTGTCCCCTGGCCCCTTCCTATATTCCAGAGCCTATCATTATTTGCATTCAGGTAACTGACTCTGCTGCTGGCTCCAAGGAATTACATGAACAAGTGATGAAGGTGGTGACCTAAGTAAATGCCTTTTGACCCTCTCCATCCCTCTCCCAGATTCCGATAGAGATAATTCAGTCCCAGCATAGATGGGTGCATTATTCCTACCAATGGAAACCAGAATGAGATTCCTCCTATGCCTTTACAGCTGAGGGTTTCCATGAAGCCTAAAGAAGTGATTGCTGTGGGGCAATCCCCAAAAACCCACTTGTTCTCAGTCCTTATTCATGATACCTAAGTAGAAGCTGCCTTGAATCATTTCTTCTGCCTCCCACCTAGCCTGAGGAGTGCAGTCTGGCAGGTCTTTCATCCCCAAACTCCAGAGAACCCAGGAGGAGCCTAGCCGTGCTGCAAGTTTTCTGCCTGCCAGTCCACCTCCTACCTGGTGGCCCCTAAGCCAGGCTTAAGCTAGTATCCAAGGAATTCTCACCCACTGACCATACTGATTAACCTAGATAGACCAAGTGTTCTTAGCCAAGTAAAAGCACCCGGAAAGTGTATGCAAGATTGTGTGTTGGGAGTGAAAGGAGGGTGTATGTGGATTTTTCAGGAGAGAGAATATAATTACCAACACATTGTTAATGGTAAGTATGACCCTCAAAGGTATTAGGAATCAAAATAAATAGAAGGTATGTTTATATTTTTTTCTAAATGGGATGATTTTTACTTTCTTTTAATAATGAAATTAATACAGTAATTGTGAAAAGATTCCAAAATGCAGAAATGTATTCATTTATTCATTTAATAAGTCTTTATTTAGTGCCTATACAAGTTACTGAGAATACAATGGTAAGAAAAACAGACTAGGCCTTTGCACTCATGAAGCTCACAGACTAGTGGAGGATATACATAAACCAAGTAATCACACAAGTGTATGTATAATTATAATTTCATAGAAGTACAGAGAAGGAATAGAACACAGACATAGAAAAGTATACACCAGGGGCACCTGGGTGGCTCAGTCAGTTAAGTGTCTGACTTTGGCTCAGGTCATAATTTTGTGGTTTGTGGGTTTGAGCCCCGCATCAGACTCTGGGTTGACAGCTCAGAGCCTGGAGCCTGCTTCAGATTCTATCTCCATCTCTCTCTGCCCCTTCACCACTCGCACTCTGTCTCTCTCTCTTAAATATAAATAAAACATTAAAAAATTAAAAAAATAAAATAAAAGTACATACCAGAAGATCAAGACACACTCTGAGGCAGTAGATATGGGAAAAATTCCCTAAGGAAGGGAATTTGAGTTGAAATAAGAAAAGTATAGTCAACTAGGCAAAAAAGACAATATAAATGTCTTGTAATCTCACTGCTACAGAATACCATAGCTAACACATTGTGGTATATCCTTCTAGCTATTTTATTATTCATATACAAATCTGTATGTACATATATGTGCATATATTTTTATGTAATTGTGATAAAGCCTAGTCTACAAATTCAAGTATTTAAGACATCCGACTTTTATTTTCTATAGCAATACTCATAATTTCATTTTTGTCTTCTCACTACATGGGGGTGACCAAAATGGTATCAGTTCAAGATCTGCTATTTCCTCTATGGTTGTGTCTAAGTTCAAGGATACTTATAGAGTGCCTTAGAATTATTGAAAGGAAAGACACCATGTGGTTCTGGTGTCATCTACAAAATTTACCATTCTCATTCCTTCCTTGTGGCCCCTTTGGACATGATGGCTGTCTATTTGCTTCTGTGCCATCCTTGATTGATCAAGACTTTCTCTGCTGCTTCCTACCTTTGCTATGCTGGGATATAAAAAGCTTGATAAGACCCTATACTATCTGGATTGAAGTAATATAAAGCAGCCACCTCCACCACCACCCCAGATGTCTCTTAAGAGACATGACCATAAGTCATATATACAATTCAATCCAACAAACCTATTTTAGAAGCTTCCAGTCAATGGCAGACTGAACTGACTCAGAAAACTTCCCTCTTCCCACTTGAAACTCACAGAAATAATAGAATATGCATCCCCTCTAAAAATAGTAATATAGTCAAGCTCATAATCATGAAACAGAAATCCCCAAGAATCAGAAATAACTAACAACATTGAGCGGGAGATGAAGACAAACAGATGGATATTGGTTTGAAGGGCTGGGAACCAGGATTTTAATTCCGCATAATGACAGAAGACAATGCTTCTAGGCAGTGGAAGGTAGGAAGCTGGTACTGAGCTACTGTCTAAACCCAGACCCCACAGAAGCACAACCAGTACATGAAAATGATGACTAAAAAACCTTTCCTCACAGCAAAAATATGGCTTTGCTTATCTTTTATGTGAGGGTGTTGGTAGATAAAGAGCCCCCTGGGAGCAATCAGAACCTAGGCCAACTCCACCCATCAGTATGGGACTGAATTCAGTTCCTACATTTTAGATAACCCAAAGGATACAAACCAACAAAAAAATAATCTGGAACTGGTGAAATGTGTATGGCACTGGCAGAGGTTAAACTCAAAAGCAAAGAGATAATTAAGACATCAAAACAGAGATCTCAAAAAATTACCTGAAATGAGCCCCAAAAGATGAAATGGTACAAAATATAAATGAGACGTTAGACTACATGGCAGAAAGAATGTAAAGTATTCAAATATGTCTAGAATAATTTCCAAAAAGAGAAACTAGAGACAATGAGGAAAAGGCAGTCTTTGAAGAGACTGTGGCACAACTGAAGTAAGACATGAATACTCATATTGAACACACTGAGTCTTCAGCAGGCTGAATACAAATAAAACTGTAACCAGGTACATCTTTGTCCAGAGCACCAACTATACCTAGTATGATATTTTCATGTGTTTGGGCCTTGGGAAATCACAAATCCCTTCCATAAACCTTTCTTGAAAAGAGGAATGAGGAAAATGGAAAAGTAAGAAATATTGTGTAAGAGAAAAACAAGAACATAAGTTTATATCTGAAACATAATCTATCATATATGCATACATGTAAAATGTATATATTTATAATCTCCAGTGAAATATTAAATCTCTGCTTTGAAAATAAATAAGAAACCATCTTCAAGGAAAGGGAGAAATGGCACTCTTTTTCCAGGATTTCAGTAAGTGAGCACTTGGAAATGTTCAATAGTTTTCAGTATCTGTCACCTCATCCCTTAGCAAATAATTGTATTATTTTCTTCTTTCTTACTCTTCAGAGGTTTCCCTTGGAGACATAAGCAAGATGAGCCCATTGGGAAACGGTATCAGCTATTGGTCAATCCATGGTCTCTATGAAACTTATTTGCTTGCAGTCTGTTTTCTCCTAGACACTAAATTCTGAGCCCAGCTCTTTTAAAGTACAGCTAATCAAAGCACAATACAATAGTTGTATTTTAGTGTACTAATAGAACACTGTGTTAATTTGATACATTGCAAATGTGCAAGGGATTGGGTAGACAGAGTAAGAGAACAGATAAATTATGGGTAACAGTCTAAAGATACTTTATGAAAAATATTCAATCTACTATTAGGTAGGCATCACTAGGTATGTCTAAGAAACAGTGTTTGAAGAAAATGTGACTATGGTGAAGAATAAACACAGAATCATAAAATTGATTTCAATAAAATTTCAGTCATATCTCAGTCCTGCCTCCAAGGGATAGCTCCCAGAAGACCTTTCTTGGAGTTTTTCATTCTCCAAATTTCTCCAGTCCCTTGTATTACTTCCATAAGTGACTATTCATATCCATTGTCTGTGCACTGCAAAATTTAAAATATGTCCCACCGAAATAGAACTATTGAAGGAGTCAGAGATAATCTTTAGCAAAATAAATAATAACAGCACTGAAAGGATTATAATTAAAGCAAGAAAAATAATTTCTGGGATTAAAAAGCAAAATTTTCAGATGCCTGGGTGGCTCAGTCAGTTAAGCATCTGACTCTTGATTTCAGCTCAGGTCATGTCCTCACAGCTCATGAGATCAAGCCCCATGTCTGGCTTCACACTGGCAGGGTGGAGTCTGCTTGGGATTCTCGCTCCCTCTCTCTCTGCCCCTCCCCTGCTTGCACACACATGCTCTAGCTCTTTCACTCTCTCTCTCAAAATAAATAAATAAATAAATAAATAAATATTTTTTAAAAATTTGAACACTACTTTCAAGTTTAAAAACTCAGATTAAATGAAGGAGGAAATATATTTTAAAAATGAGACAATTTATAAGCACACCCTCTTATCTTAACAAAATAAAATCAGAAATAAATAATAAAAGATCACCATAAAATGTAACTGCCTGATTATATAGTTCTCTAAAATAACTAGTGGGTCAAAGCAGAAAGTAAAACTAAAGTTGTAAGCTATATGGAAAGCAAAGAATACATCATATCAAAGCCTATGGAGCATGACTAAAGCCGTACTCCATGAAAAATAAAGTCTTAATTACCATTATGATTCAAGAAGACCATATAAAGGGAAATAAGCACTCTTCTTGAAGAATTACATAAAGATAAATACAACAAAACATATCCAAAACTACAAGAAATTATAAAAGTTAAAGATAAAAATATGACCAAGATAAACAATTGTAAAAGTGAAAAATCCAAAACTGACTCTTTGAAAAGACCAATAAAATAGACTCTTCATGAGTACAACTAAGTGAAAACAGAGGGGAAGCAAAAGTATACACATTATGAAGAATAATGGGTTTAACTATATAAATGTGATTAAAAATTATAATTTTACATACATATCTGACATCAAATTAAAAACTCTAGAGATAATGGGTGATTTCCTAATAGAAATTACCAACATTAACTCAAGAAACAGAGGATTTGAGTACAGAAATTACTAGAGATTGGAAATGTGATTATAGATCTACCACTAAAAAAGTAACCAGAATCAAATGATTTCACAGTTCAGTTCTATCTAACCTTTAAAGAGATAATATCCATGTTACTCAATCTCTACTAGAAAAGAATAAAAAAATTGAAAATTCACTAAAGAATTTTATAAAGCTAGCAACCCTAAAACCAAAATCTGTTAAAAATAGTACATAAAAGAGAATTATAAAAAATACTAATAATAAATATGAAATCAAAATATTAACAAATTATAAAACATATAAACAAATAGAGCCCAGAAGGTTGGCAAGAAAAAGCTATATCATGATTTAATAGGGATTGATCCACAAAGGCAAAAATGTCAAAATTAAGAATTCTACCAATATAATTAATTTCATAAAAATATTAAAGGAGAGGGGCGCCTGGGTGGCGCAGTCAGTTAAGCGTCCGACTTGAGCCAGGTCACAATCTCGCCGTCTGTGAGTTCGAGCCCCGCGTCAGGCTCTGGGCTGATGGCTCAGAGCCTGGAGCTTGTTTCCAATTCTGTGTCTCCCTCTCTCTCTGCCCCTCCCCCGTTCATGCTCTGTCTCTCTCTGTCCCAAAAATAAATAAAAACGTTGAAAAAAAAATTTTTAAATATTAAAGGAGAAAAAGTATGCTTCTTTCAATAGATATTGAAAAGTGATTGGGGAAAAAATCAGCATATACTCCTAATGGATACCAACAGGAACAGAAGGGAATAACTTAAATATTAAAAGCGCTTTTTACCAACAATCAATAGTAATCCTCATTCTAAACATGAAATGTCAGAGTCATTTCCACTAAATGGGAATAAATCAAGGTTATCCACAATCTTTATTTTTATTCAACAGTATCTTTGGAGATTAAAGCTACTGCAATAAGATAAGAAAATAAATAATTAGTATAAAATTGGGAAAGTTAAAACTAATTTCAATTTACAATAGATATGATTGTGTTTGTCTAAAACACAAAGGACTATTTAAAAAGTACAAAGTTAATAAGCACATTTGAAGAAGTGGTGCAACATAAGATAATACAAAAAAAATAGCTTTCATCTATTCCAGCAAATTTTCAGGGAGTATGACGAGACCATGTGCTAAAATTATTTTCTTATTTCTTTTGCTTAAAAGGATATATTGTTGGTGAAAGGAGTAACATCTATTAAATTCATCCACAGAAGGTTTTCATCAATTGCTACTTCAGCCAACTGTGTTGGTGTCAATGTCCCACTGGTATCTACTTCATTTTTTATTACATTTTTTATTTGTACTCAAGTGTGTTTTATAAACGTAAAT
Organism: Felis catus; assembly: GCF_018350175.1. Classification (NCBI taxonomy): domain Eukaryota; kingdom Metazoa; phylum Chordata; class Mammalia; order Carnivora; family Felidae; genus Felis; species Felis catus. The sequence goes on along the minus strand of NC_058386.1, from coordinate 81,289,862 downwards.
CTCTATCTATTCCAGATTTTATAAGAATATTACTTTATCTTGTTAGTGTCCACCAAAATGTCTTAATTCATAGTGTTCAAGCTCTCTAGATCTAACAGTTCGTTCCATGTTTCAAAAAGATCAGTTTCTTATCTTTGGTTCCAAGGTAAATATAACAATATATAACAACTCTCCTCCTTGGAAGATTGAATTAGCTAGCATATTTTCAAATTATCAGATACACTGATTAGTTCATCCACTGTCATGTGTCCCAAGACAATATTAAGATTGCTTTGAGTGAAGTGTTGTCATACTCACAAAGTCATCTGCTAGACTGCCTTTTACAAATTCTTATGGCATGCTCATACCCCAAAGCACACTGTATTTATCTTTCTGGTGTTTTAAATGTCTTCATAATAGACCCATAACACAATGAATTACTAATTTCACAACCCAGTACTATTAACTTCATCTTTAATAAAAGCGGCTCTCTAATACAGGAATTCACCAACTGTCCTCGGTATATCATACTTCAAAGATAGCAAAAAGAACAATAATGTTTCCATTTACAGAGAACAATAACATTTTGTACATAGCCTATGACTGATAACATATGAAAAATTCTGCCAAAAAGTGGAGGAGACTATGGCATATTCAATGTCTGGGGCTGGGAAAAAGAAGTAAAATTACTTCTCTATTTCATACCACTCATAAAAGTACATACCAGAAAGATTAAACACACACACACACACACACACACACACACACACACACACACAATTTTTTTAAGTTTGAAGAAAATATAAAAAAATTATTTTAAAACTGTGGGGTGAGAAAAGTCTGCCTCAGCATGATCCCAAAACTAGAGACCCTAAAGGGAAAGGTTGAGTGATAGGACTACCTAAAAATGTAGATCATCTACACAGAAGGACATGAACAAAGTTAAATGAAGTAAGAGATGCATGGAAAGATACACATGATTTGTTTTAAGTGAAATAAAAGTTGCAAAACAGAACAATGGACGATCAGTTAATTTTCTGTTAAAAATGTGAATACATATATCATTTATGTTTCTATATGCATAAAACATATTAGACTTGTAATAGTAGCTAACTGTAATGATGGGTAAGAAAAAGGCAGTTTTATGTTTCACTTTATATGTTTATCTGTTTTAATTTTTAATAAGCATGAGTTATTTCTATGGTTTAATAAAATAAAATAAAGAAGATTAAAAATGAGTTCATTGTGAAAAATAACTTCTCAGAGTTCTGATAATTCGCAAATCTGTCTCAAAGTGGTAGTCAAATGCCCAGTTGGATGCATAATGTTGTCCACCAATGCAAAGTCTATACTATGGCCTTCTTCCCCAGACACTAATTTTCTCTGGGTTGAAACAAATCTGGGACATCTATTAGTAGTTTAAGAACAGCTTAAAAACATCGGGGCGCCTGGGTGGCGCAGTCGGTTAAGCGTCCGACTTCAGCCAGGTCACGATCTCGCGGTCCGTGAGTTTGAGCCCCGTGTCAGGCTCTGGGCTGATGGCTTGGATCCTGGAGCCTGTTTCTGATTCTGTGTCTCCCTCTCTCTCTGCCCCTCCCCCGTTCATTCTCTGTCTCTCTCTCTCTGTCCCAAAAATAAATAAACGTTGAAAAAAAATTTTTTAAAAAGAACAGCTTAAAAACATTCCAGGGTGTTATTAACATCTTAATACTTCCCCAATTATAAACATATCCACCTAAACAAACATAATCGTATATGTGATATACATTTATAGACATTCAAAGTTATGATATTCATGAATAAGGATTTAAGCTTTATATTGGAAGAAAATCAAACAGAATTTATTGAATTTTCACAGATGACATGGTACAATTTAACAATTCCATTTTTGGGCTGTAAATTACATGGGTCAGTTTAACAAGAGGTGAAGACTGATAATGTTAAATACTAGTTGATTATAATGAATCATTGTCCAAATCAGTTTGAATGGATTTACAATTTATAAAATATTTTAAATACTGGTGGTTTTATTCATTCTTGCCTAAATTCCACTTTTCTAATATCAAAATGAGAATCCTTTTAGCTCATTTTAAATGATAAAAGAAAGTAAAAATTAAAATTTTTGCTTTATGAATCAATTTCATTATGTCTGCATTTTCACTGCAGTTTATTGAACGAAAGCCACAAAAATTAGCATGAACATAGTTAAATCACATTTCAGTGAACAGAAGACTGAAATGGAAATGGAAAAAAATAATTAAAGAGCTGACAATTAATTTTGCTTGGGTTTCAGAAAAATTTAATAACAAATTATCATTACTCATCAAACAAAAATAATCCAGAAAAGAGAGACACTAATCAACATGTAGGGAAGAATGTATTGCACCAATACCAGTTTCCTCCTGCTATAAAAGTATACATCTCTCAAACTCTGTATGAAAGCTAATTGATAATATATCTTTATAGTCATAGTATATCTTTTATAGTCATAAAACTGCCATCCACTCATACTCTGCCTCTGTCAAAGGGGTATCCAAACAGACAAAATTTAGATTTGTGTCCAGGAAGAAATATACTCTAACTATTGAATATAAGTATTTGATTTCAGTAACAAGTCAATCCCCACAGCAGACATGGATGTACCAGGTTCTTCTGCTTTGATGGCACCAACATTTAGCTAACATCAATTTGTCCTGATTCCCTGAGAACTAAATAAATAATCATTTGATGGTAATTCGGTTTCTAATGTAGACTGATTTCAGGGACAGAATGTTCTGAGCTCCAAACACTAAGAATCTGGTCTACTTGGTAACTATTTTTCTTACAGTAACATAAATTATCACTATATATATATATATATATATATATATATATATATATATATATAATGGAATATATATATATAATGGAATATATATATATAATGGAATATATATATATATATATATATATATATAATGGAATATTACCCAGCCATAAAAAAGAATGAAATCTTGTCATTTGCAACGACGTGGATTGAGCTAGAGTGTATTATGCTAAGAGAAATAAGTCAATCAGAGAAAGACAAATACCATATTATTCCACTCATATGTGGAATTTAAGAAACAAAACAGATGAACCTAGGGGAAGAGGGGAAAAAGAGAAGGAGGGAAAACTATAAGAGACTTTCAACTATAGAGAACAAACTGAGGGTTGATGGAGGGGAGGTGGGCAGCGGATGAGCTAAATGGGTGATGGGTATTGAGCAGGGCACTTCTTGGGATGAGCACTGGGTGTTATATGGAAGTGATGAATCACTAAATTCTACTCCTGAAATGAATACCACACTGTATGTTAACTAAGTAGAATTTAAATAAAAACTTGAAACAAACAAACAAACAAAAAAGAAATGCTCGATAAACAGGGGGCTCTATGCCCAAAGATCTTGTATTATTACTCTTTCATTTTTTAAAATATAAATGGTCAATAGGGCCAGAGAATTACACTAAGCCCAATCTCATTGGTGGACTGAATTATATGTGCATGAACCTGTAAGGATAAAGTAATAAGGCTTCCTGCTCTCCTCACCTCCTTTCTTCCTACACTAAGGTCTATCACCAAACACACAAACTGTCCAAACCCTTAACACAAGGCCTGAGGGGAACCCAATGCACAGGGTCAAATGTGGAAGTATATCATTCTGAAAAATAAATATTTGTTATCCTGCTTAATACAACCCCTCAGGGCAGGACAGACCAGGGGCTACTATCTTAGTTTACTACACACCAAGATGGCATGCAAGATAGTTCTGGTTTAAAGGCAAAGAAGAGCCACAGCTGAAATAGAGAAACCAGAAAAAAACCTTTAACTTGGGATGTGATGTAAAATGAATGTACAAAGATAGCATTGAAAATAGTCATAATCATTCTTAGAAAACCCATTTTCAAGAGAACTTAGCAGAGAAATTAAACAAATGGAAGCATAAACACACAATTTTCCTGAACCATATCAATTTGCTAAACCTACACGTGGAATGTTTATTGAGACAAGACAAGTAAACTATGAATTTTAAAAACGCCACTTTCCTGAGCCTTGAAATATTGTGCTTTAGGTGACAATTTACAAGAGAACTATACTTCATTTTTGTAAAATTACCTTTGGACACATTTTACTGGGATAGACCCACTTAAATTCCTGAAATTGTTAGATGATAACAAAACCAAAATATCCTCCAAGTTCCTAATTTCCTCAGTTTCCCAGGAGCTGCCATCATCTCTAAAGACAGGACACTGCCTCCTCCATGCCCCCATGATCTGCCACTATCACGGCCACAATCCTAGAACTATACCCTTCCCAAAAAGATTGAGAGTGGCAACCTCCAGTGTGAAAGCATCAGGACACTGGCATGTGGCTTGGCTGGCCATGTGGCCTGCCTGGACCAGGCTGTCACACATCTGTCTCACACAGCACTTCCCAAAGTCTGGGCAATTTGGTTCCAAATAATACCAGGTGTGGGACATCAAAAGTACATGCCATGCACATAGGGCTGTGCCACGCTAAGACTAGTTCCTCCTCAGTCTCTGTTCAACAAGAGTTCCAGAAAATTTTTGGCATCCACTCACACCCTAGGTCGCCACATTACCACAGCAATGACAATTCTGTATTAAATGCCCACTGTTGAGTGACCTGGTGTCATGGAAATTAAATGGTCACAGAAGCACAAAGAGACTATGCAGCCAGTTATCTTCCAGAAGGAGGAAATAAAGATATAAGTGGGAGGGAAGGAGAGGGGGAAAGAATGAGAGGGAAGGAGGAGAAATCTGCCAGAGCAGATGGATGCTAGTCAGGCCTGTGCCCCTGCCACATGGTGGCTTTTTATTACTTAACCTCATTTTCACCCACATTTCAAATGAGGTTAAGTAAAAAAAAAATCACTCAGCACCCCAAATTCAACATGGCTTGATGTGAATTTTTTTTAGATGTTCAAGCTACACATCTGGGTCAGAAAACAAGTGTGTTCTCATTGCCTCTGTTTTCTCAAGTATCTTCAATGAATATTTTTTAGGAGCAAATTAGAAAGATTTTAAATCAGGCTCTGAAAATTTATATACAGTATCATCTAATTTTATGTATACAATATATAGAAATATGGATAGTGAAAGTGTCTGAAAGGGTATACACTCAGCCTCAATTCTGTGCTTCTCTCCCCAGCTGCCACAGTTCCTTTGGCACCCCTCCACTCTTATACTCTGCACCTCCTCTCTGGGAAACCACATCCACTCCCATGTCCTCAATTACCATTCATCTTCTGATGGCTCCCAAGTCTTTATTTTTCCTCTGAGTGCCAGTTAAATCCATTCAAATGATAATAGGCTGTCTCCACCTGGATGGCACATAGATTCCTCAAACTCAATTTATTTTAAGTGTATTAGCCTTCCCCTCCCAAATCTTTTTCTCCTACCCAATAATAGAGCAAGAAAAAAAATGTTACTTGCCTTTTCCCTAATCTATCCTTAAAACTGGTGTCAAATGAGTCTCCACTTTTACTTCATTCAATAGGGTCCTCGTATGCAACAACTTTAAGCCAACCAGTTCCTGACCCTTTTGTCTACTATAGACAACATTAAGGTAAGTATATAGAAGCCTGGGGCTGAGAGCAGTTGGTAACTGAATGGAGGATTTTACCCTTCCCTGATCTCACTTGGAATATGTTGCGAAAGCTGGTGAGATCATGTCTGAAGAAACACTGAGCCCTTGGAAATAAGGAAATCTTATTCTTTGAGAAATTATTTTAACAGTTGTCTTGGAGGAATCACAGAACTCTACACAGTAGTCACTTAATAAATGCTAACTTTTATTGTTGTTCTTACTTATTAAATGACACTGACACATGGCAGAATGCCCCCAACAAAACAAAGGCCACCCCAAAAAACTATCAACCCTGCATTCTAGGGAATTAAGAGTGCTTATTTTTCTTAATTAACTGCTCTGTACCAGAACATTCAAAGTATTTTGCATGTATTTAATTTAATCCTCATGACAAGCCCCATCTTCATCACTCATCTATCATTTCAGAGAGGAAACTTCACGCCATCTCATTTTTAATCTAAATTCTTTTTTTCCACTCAGTACATGCTCCAATCACCTGCTTCATTGCCAACACTTTCTTTTTCAATAATTTCCAAAAAAACAATACTCATTTTATATAAATAAAAATATAAAGATGAATAAAAAATAAAAAAGTAAAAGATCACTCATTATCCTTCCACTCAAATTTAGCCAGTTACTTTTGGGGTATCTATAATTCCGTAATTGTTAGTGTCTACTTTAAAATATGTCTTATTATCTTCAAAAAGGAAAAGGAATCATTCTATGAATACTGCTATCTAAACTACCTTTCTCATTTAACAATGCAGGATGAATATCTTTTCCTGGCAACATGGATTTGGATCAACATATTTATCTTATATACTGTGTGAACATTCCTGAATTTATTTCACCATTCTGGTGTGCTAGACACTTAGTTGTTTCCAATTGTTACTGTTTTGGACAGTGCTGGGATGAAAAGCCTTGTCCATAAAGCCTTTAGCCAATTATTCAATTATTTCCTTAGGACAAAAGAGTAACAAACTTTAAGGCTTATATGTATTACCAAATGGCCCTCCACAAATCTTGGGCAAACTCAGTGTAAACTTATTCCTACCACAAGAGTTTGATAGGATCCATTTATCCACACCCTCGCAGATGCTGCACAGTTGGTGAGAGAGGAATCTCTATATGAATTCCAATTGTTCTTTCTAGTCAAAAATATTTGACTCTTGGTGTTCAGTGGGATAATATTCAAACAACTCTCCACAAACTGGCTTCGTTCAGCTTTCCAAATTTATTTACTTCCATTCCCCACACTCTCTACTCTAAGTAAACTAGTATCCTCACTGTCATAGGAAAAGGGTTCCTACCTCCATGCCTTTCTCACCCTAGTGCCCCCTCACTCCAGCTCTTGGAATGCCCTAACTACGTACACCATTCAGGACTCATTTTAAATAGCCTCTTCTTCCATGAATCTGTAGCTGACTACTGTATCCCACAGAAGCCTTTGCTTCCTCAGTGCTCTGAGACTGCACATTTGACAATGAGTATATGGTCCAGATATTGTTATCTATTTGTTTGTATTTTTCTTACCTCTCCAACTATATTATAAACCAAAGGACAAGGCTGGTTTCTTTCTTTCTTCTTGTTTTGTTCAGCATTAACACACAACTTTATTGATGATATACAAATCAAGTTAATGCAAATGACAGGAGGGAGCTTACTTATGAAAAACTAGTTCACTGTCACGCAAAAGAAATAGTAAAAATATTTCAATCTAGGCAGCGAGATAAAAAGCAACAAACATGTTTTCAGAACAGGTAGTGATATTCATTCATCCAGCTTAGACCTGAAGATCAACTCAGATAAAAATCAGCATTGATTATACAATGATATTCATCACTCAAAATTGGCAGCTGAAAGGATTCCTTTACCATATAAACAAGGTGGAGAAAAGGAATAGTTTACAATGTGTGTTACTTCTAAACTACAAAATTAAGAATTTATTCCTGGCTCTTTGGGAACATATGCTCAGCCAGTTTGGCCATGAATTTTCCAACTTTTACTTTCACCAAAAAATCATGGTGACTTTCTATCCCCAGAATCTTATCAGCACACACTTGAAATTCTTTTAAAAAGAAGAAAAGTGAACCTTCACTGAATTGATTCTGAGCAGATTCATTTTCTTCCCATTTAAAATTGTCATTTATGTTCTCAAATATGACCAGAAGTTTAAGAATAACCTCTTTGTTCTCCTTCTTATTAAAGAGGGAACCAAGTGAAGATGGTACTTGGGCCCTGAGCAGTTCTCTAGTCATGGCTGGATTTTCAGCCAAATTCAAAAGGAGTTTCAAAACCTGAAATTTGGTTTCTTCATTTCCTGCTGAAAATAAACGAAAAAAGTCTGAAATGGAATTAGCAAGCATGTGCTGATATTCATTAGTAACAGTCATATTTGTGAGCAATCTTAGTCCAGCCAGCTGCACCGATGAGTTCAAGCGAGAAGTGATTGTGTCATCACACACTTGATTCATGTATATCTTAAGCCTACGCTGATTTTCAGCATTCACACTCAAGTTATTCAGGACAATTAAAGCCTTTTCCTTAACTATGGGATCCCGAGTATTGAGAATCTTTGCAACAATTGGGAGACCACCTAGATCACGAATAATATCTCTGTTAAATGCATAAGCAGCGTTGTTACCCAGAGCAATTAAAGCTGCTTCAAGAATATAAGGCTTTTCAGACATCTCAACCAAGCAAAGAACTTTCTGCAGCTCTTGAGGGGACAAAATAGTATCATCTGAATTGGGGGAAGCCCGTTTCTGAACAGCCCGACGAGCCCGAGTAGCCCTGGCCCTTGCTCTGGCCCTTGCTCTGGTTCCAGCCTCAGTCCCAATCCGGGCCCAAGGTGGGTACCACACTATACCCTTGTTTTCACTGTTGTCATCATCATCATCAGACCAGTCATTGTACCTGGCCCCAGGACAGTCCCCAACATCATCCACATCCCCAGACCCACCCTCAGCCATTTTCTCCTTGTTCTGTTTTCTTCCCCGGGTCAGTCTATAAATGCAATAGCAGGCTCCAGCCCCAATCACTAGTCCCGCAGTCACCCAGCCTACTTTCCTGGCGTAGCCCATGCAATCGTCCCTGACAATAGCAGGGACCAAGGAACAGAGTATTCACTCAGGCTGGGAGAGGAGCACTATGGGCCTGGGTGCAAGGCTGTGGAAGGTGATCGTCTTCAGCCACTTCAAGGACACAATAGCTGATACTGGAGGTGGACCTGGGAGTGGAGGAAGGAAATGGGATTTGAGTTTCTTTTTTGTGTTGCCCCACACAGAGAGTTGCACAGAAGGACGGGAGCATAACAAATGTGTAGCTGGTATGAAATGTAGATTGTTAATAAACCCTCTGTATCTTCCTCATTTCACCCTCCCCCTACCCTCCCTAACCCACCCTCTTCCCAAGCCTAGATAAAGGCTATGGAGCCCACAGTCTCTGCTGAGGCCTCAGCACCCCAACCTCGGGTGTACCCAGGGAATGACACTGTTACACTAACCTCCTCCAGACAGACAGTTTGTCCCTTCTTCCCTTCCCTGGAGGTGTGCCACGCCCAACAACCCTTGCGATCTGCAGAGAGACCACAGCCGGTGAGAACTAAGGACTTTGATGGATTGACTGTTCACATCCGTAGCTTTCCTGATTCACCATCCAGGCTGTTAGATTTTTTTAACCTCTATGCCCTCCAAAACATGCACAAGCCTGTCCCTTCCCTAACCTGAAATGGGAGGGATGTTAGGAAAATAAGGTAGAATTGAGTGAGCTTATCCAACTGCGGCTGATTTCCAGCCCCTCCCCCATTCCAGGCAGCCCCCACGCCTACACCGACCTCTACTGATCCAAGGAAACTTCCTCCCTCTCTTCAAGTGGTGCCACCTGCTACAGCAGACCTGCAGGATGACAGATCGAAAACATCGGACTAAGTACTGTTGAGAGAGGATTATGAACAAACTCTCTGATAGGTTTCCATACTGTCATTCTCCTCCACCCCCACCCCCACCCCCACCCCCGCCCCTGCGACACACACATACATACACACACACACACACACACACACACACCCTGAACGCCATTTCACCACAGTCCGGAGAGTACAAGAAAGACACTCAGACTCAGCCCTAACCTAGATCATTGCCATCTCTGGCTTCTCCCTAACCCCACCACCGCCCCTCTTAGGGTCTCCAGATAGTCTTACCCTCAAATCGACCTTCACCAATTGGGGTTAATTTCCTTCCTCTTCTCTTGCCTGGTGTAGTGTCGCAACCTACGGAAAGACTGGCAATCCAGGAGAGGCTTGGACCCCCTAGACACAGAGCCATGGTCAGGAAGACACAGCCACAGTCAGAAAGACGGAAAACGGCTGCTACTAGAGCTCTTGGTGGACGACCAGTCCCCAGAACATGAAACTCTTTCCTAATTCAGAGGCCTGGTTGTCAGAGGTTTCCCACCCCTATTAACCACTCTCAGCGTTCTGCTGACACATCACTTTGCACCTTCCCCCTCCCCAAATGTTCAACCTTTCCGCCAGCACTGTCCTGAAGGACTGGGGGCCAACACCCAGGCCACAGCTCCCTTTCCGGATTACAGCCTCGGCTCCCAGCAGATTTCCAACTCCGGATCTCTGTGCTCCTCCCCAAACAGCCCCCTGCTCACCATTTCGTAGCATCAAAATGGTCTGCGGGCGGGACAGATGTCTTGGAAAGCCGGCGGGGAGAGGAAGAGACGACGGAGGCGTCTCAGGACCCGCGACGGTCTCCGCCCTACGCCCTCGGCCATCCCCACCTTATGGAATCTCCCAGGCACTGACCTGCAAGAATCCAGGACAATTTCCTTCTCCTCCACCTCTTTCCCTCTGCCGCAGGCCTGCTAGCCCTCAGGGCAATGGGGAGCTGGTACTCAGACGGGAACAAGGACCAGAACAAGAAGGACTTCTGCACACGTCAGCTCTTGGTCACGTGAGACCTACGTCATCCACCAACTCGGGTCCCTAATTTCCCCTCCCACCAGCAGTGCGGCAGAAGAGGGACCGCCCCCCTCTATTCCCTCCCCCATACCAGGCCTTGTTACTCTTTCTTCTTTGCTAACCCCATTTCCCTGTAGTTGTGTTTGCCTTCCTCGGATTACCAGGAAGGGACAGCATCTTCCCCAGGGGCTACTGGCCACTTGTACTTTTTGAAAAATTGCCTCTTCCTTCCCCTAAGCTCCTGGGACAGCAACCTCTCCTTTAACCTCCCCTCCTCCCAGCTATTAATGTCTACCATTTCCTCTGAAGTCTAGTCCCTGATCTCAAATGAAAAAGCCATCAGAAAAGGAGACTTGTAGTGAGAGCGTGTTTTTTACTTTCTTAACACATTTCTGTTCTTTTTGTTCTGCCCTCTCCCGCCCCCAACCTGCATTCTTTTGTGAGGAAAAAAATACTATAAAGCTATTTTCATTTGAGAGAAAAAAAAAAAGAGTGGGAGTTGGAGAGTGATGTTGGGTGATGGCCTCCAAAACCCCACATTTTCTCATTCGTGGGGAGTGTTACACACCTCACTCCAAATCATCTTGATGTCTTCTGAGGCCTAACACATAACACAAACCCTAAATGAGCCCATTGAAGTGTCTAGAATTGCATAAATCTCCTGATGAGGCCAGTCTTCTAAACAGGAGAGCTACACACTTACACTTGCATCAGTCAGCAAGAAAGAGGCGTGGAGCCCTCAGAAGCCAGTAACACAGAAAAGATTGAGTAGGAATCACAGCTACGTAGTGGATATCTGCCCAAAAAGGCATGCACACTGACAAAGTAAGTAGCATAAAAGAACATTACAAAATATACTTGAGTACAAATAGGAAATATCACCTTTAAATAAAATAAGTGTTAGAGAAACACTGAGACCTGAATTGCCTGAAATCAGCATCTAGCAATTAGTGTAAAACAATTTCACTGACTGATTTGGTGAACTCTGTGATTCACCTGTCAGCAATAATAGAACTTTTTTATACGGGGAAAAGTAATCAAATAATGTCAGAACATGGGATCTACAACGGAATATTCTTTAATAGTTCAGATATAAGGCTATTATCTGAGTATAACTTTTATAATCCACAGACAATATGGAAGCAAATCAAGAAACTGGAAAGTTTGGGAATAGGCAAAACTCCACAGAAATCCTTGTCAGGGTAACTTCCAGGAGGAAGTACTTGGATATGACTGAAATTTAGCAAACAGAAACCAAATCAGCTATGTGATACTGTATTTGGAGAAAGATCACATGCAGCGTGGGGCTTATTCAAGAATAGGAATGTATGAAAAGAAGAGTCAGAGAAAAATATTGGTAGTTCCCACCCAAGTGCTGTCTGGGGAGAGGGAGTCTTGGCTAAGATGAATGGAACATTCAGCTTTCCTTGGCAGAGCCATCACCATAATGTGTAAGAGTATTTCAAGCTTCCTTAGCTGAAAGCCACTTCTTAAGGTGAACCAATGACCTTGATCTGATTTCAGGCTCACCAAGCAACCTTCTGAGGTTGTGGCTTCCCAAATAGTAGCTTGCCTACAGGGAGAATGGACTGGTAAAACTGACAGAAACCTCCAGTACCCCCTGACAGTTGAATTTCTCAGGGTAAATTATTCATTTGTCACTCCTATTGAGACTTAGCTTCCCTTTTGTCCCACTTACTGGGAGAGAATGCAGAGATACATGGGTTTGGGTATTCAGATCTCGATTTATACATAAGTCTCTATGAATGGGGTTCTTTCCTTGATAGAGGCCTTTGCTTTCAGATAAAGTCAGGGGTTGATCATACAACAGTGAGGACAAGACACTGAACTATATATACAGCCTTGTGGAATCCTGTCAGGAAAGCCAGGTAACTCTGGCTTAGAATACAATCCTGTGCATCACCATTTCCAAAATGTACCTCTCTAATGTTTAGTCAATGTGAAAATTACAACTAAGACATCCTGTGGCACATAGGCCCCCAGCATCTCAGTCATAGCTGGACAATGGGTTAATATCCAAAGTAGTTAAAAGGCTCTTGCAAATCAATATCTGAAACAATTTACATTTATCCCTGTGAAAAGAAAGTAAGTGCATATTACGTTTTACATACCCTTTCATTTTCCCCAGCAAAAGGGTGAGCATTGTGCCCAAAATAGACCAACTCAATACTCTCCTACTAAAATTTAAATCTTGAATACAGATTTAAGAAAACACTGAAAATCAGCAGAATTGTGGTATACTGAAGAGACTATCTGTGAATTCCTCCTACCTATACCCTTCAGAGCTGACCCTGATCTTTGACATTCCCTCATTGTTTCCATTAACCAAGTTTGGTTTCTGTTGCTTGCAACCAAACAAAGTTAACTAAAACAAATTATTTAGTACAAAAACAAATAACACAGTACATAAAGTAATACAGCTTTTTAAAATAATCTTCTATAATTTTTTTTCTCACTCTCTACAATCCTATTAGTGTTTCCATCTGGGGATCATTTTGTGTTTGGGGCACTCTGTAAGACACCTATCACATGTGACTACATACCAAGTTGAGCCAAAATGTTCCTTTTGGCAGTGGCTTCACATAGTCTTCTTCAGGCTCAGGAACTTTTAACAGTCTTGTCTGAAGAATTGCTTAAGGATTTTCCTCTTTTGCTTTTGAAATGGTATGTCAGGCAAACAACCTGCCCTTAAATAGTTATAATGGAAAGCAAAGTAGATTTTAAATATTAGTTTCTAGGTTCCTTGGTAAGAATTGTGGATCTGAATGACAAAGGAGTAAGATAACTGAAAGGGTTATCATTCCCATGTTTTATAGGAAGTTTTAGAGATGGAGTGGACTCAAACAGGAAAGGTCTGACAGACTGGGAAAATGATGGTCAGGATAGTTATATGTTGGAATAAGTGGAAAACATACCAAAGTAGGGGAGGGAGATATTTTATACTAGTAAGGAGAGGTAAGAGTGGCACTTTTGTCCTTGAAGCTTTGTTAAGCTTTACATACTCCTAAGTTCTTTCTAATGTATATGGTCAAAACAAGCAAAAGCCATTTATATAAGTACTTAGCAGCCAAAAATTGAATGATGAACAGTTAGATTTGTTAGTAAAACTCCATAAATGGAATTCACTCGTCTAGAAGAAAATAAAGGGAGACAAAAAGAACAGTATAAGGAGATGATGCGAAAGAAATGCTGTAAGGGTTTTAGAGAGAAATGGCATAATACTGGTGAAGGAATTTAGACTACAAAAGTTTTGAGGAAGACCAGAAAGTTGTGGTGTGCTCTTGACTTCTGAATATTCACCAGCAAGGCACTCTGGGCTCCCTGACTCACCTCCTGAAAGGGCCTCCCCCACATAGGGGCCCCTTACAAGGGGAGCTTCCTGCTGGGGTGTCTTATTTCAATGTTCTAAGAAAGAAGCTGCCTGAAGGGTCTATATTTAGAGTATGACTCCCTGGCAGGGACAGCTGAATGTCTGGAGACTAGTTTCTGCATACTTTGTCCCTGAGTTCTGGGATTATTCTGGGATTATTCTGAGGTACAGTGAAATTGTCACAGAAGGCAGCGAGTGAAAAGGCTTCTTTCTCCTGGCGACTGCTTGGGATCCTGTAAACTGCGCTTTTTGTGAGGTAAAAATGACAAAGATTTCATTTACAGACCCTCACCACTATCTACACTGGAAAGTGCTGAACACAAGCCGCTGCTAAGGTGACATATAGTACATGAACAACAGATCCCTGAGATATCTCACCAATGTTGTGATTAAATGAACATTCCACCTGCTAGGCCTTATTTCCATCAGTGAGTGGGATAACAGGGAATTCTTTAATTTATGGATTTCTTATGGGTTACACTACAAAACTTGAGAATAGATTTTGAATAAAGACTTTTGGGTGAAAAACAGGCTAATCTGTGAAGTTACTAATTTCTAAAGTTCATCTAAACAGTAAGATTAATCTGAATTTAGGGTCTGCATAAAGTATGTCCTTTGAAGCCAGAAGGAAAGCCATTCAGCAATTTTCTATGAAGTTCTCAGCCATCTGACACTTAATACTATGAGTTCAGCCAAAGAAAGGGAGAGTGGTTCATGTATCAAAAATGACCACGATTAAAACACTGACCACCTCACTATACATTCATTTTATCCATCAATCTATAAATCATATTGAAAGCACACTAGTTTTGTTTGCAAGGATATGTTTTTAAATTTTAATATGCTGTTTGAAACCTGCTATTTCCTGTGAATTTAGTAGAAAATATTTTCAACAGGGTATAAATTAACTTAATCAAATCAATGAGGTCTTCCTATTACCTGGAAAATCTTGTTTATTACATATATATGTATCTACATATGTACATAACTTAAATTCTTTTTTCTCCAACTGAAATAGATTTATTATATTTTCTGGTTACAAAATAGTGTAGCTTGAGTCAATAAAAAAGAAAGCATGAAATAGAACATAAATGTATCAAAAATATTAATAAAAACCTCACAACTACTTGAGCTTCCTTTCATGCAACTCCCCCCAAACCCCCGAATTTTGGTGCAGAAACCGGATGTGCAAAGGAGTAGAAAAAGAAGGTATGGGAGCAGGAGTTTCAGAGCCAAGGAAAAGATAAGAAATTTCCCCCCAGAAGAAGTATAAGTAACAGCTGACCCAGGAAAAGATGCTGCCCCATCGTGTAATTAGAGAAAGGCAAATTCGACCACCAGAGAGCCAAGGCCACGTCTGGCTTAACGGTATTGTTATAGAGGAAAAGAGTGACAGGGCCCCGTGTGAAGGGGGGAGGTACGGGGCAGGCTGGCGCCTGCCGCACTGCTTGTGGGAGTGGAAATTGGGGGCCAGAGCTCATTCGTGACGTGGTGGTCACGTGACCAAGAGCTGCCTAGAGCAGAAGTCCTGCTAATCGCCTCCATCTGGGTACCAGCCCCTATTACTCTGCAGGCGTGTGGAGGAAGAAGGAAACTAGTCCCGGACCCCGAGGTCGGTAGGAGCCCGGGCTCTGCTTAGAGGCGGCGGGGGTAGGAGAGGGCCAAGGGCGTCACGAATTCAGGTTCGAGCTGATCCGGGTTGTGTCCCCTTCTCGCCTATTTTCTAAATGCCGGTGCCCCCCTCCCTCGTGCCCATTTAGTAGAGAGAACTGGTGGACTTTGGGCGGGTGGTTAGAGGAGTGAATGGCGGTTCCAGAGACTCCAAAGAAAGGTGCCACAATTAGGGCACTCATGTCCCGAGTGCTGCTCCGTCCACCAAACACTCTGTCCCCTGGGTTCCCTGTCTGTTTGCAGGTTTGTAGGTCTGTTGGCCCATAGGACGCCTCAAAAGTCGTCCTGAGGGAAGGAGCAAACTGCCTTGGGACCGTGCAGGTCGGTCTGAGGGTGGGATGAGCCCTGGACCCTGGGTGGGGGTTGGTGATGGGGGTGGCGGAGGAGGAAGGGCTGGGAACTGCGCGGGCCTGGTCGAGTCGCCCTCTCCTGGCCCCTTCTTTCTCCACACCCCCTCCCATCTCAGTGCAGGGAAAGGGGTGTGGCGGCCTTTGCTGGGGAAATGGCGGATGATATGGGGGGAAGGGGGGAAACCCCCGTTAGAAAAGTCAGGAGGGTGTGAAAAATATTTTAAAGTCAAAGGCTGAAAATTCAGAAAAGCAGGTATTAGGACCTGTGTTCTCAGTGCTGATCCATCCAACCACACTTTCAGTTTTTCAGAGCCGGCTATCTGTCTTTCCATCTGTCCTTCTGCCAGACTGTCCATCAATCTCTGTGGAAGGAGCACTGACAACCGAAGACAAGGGAAGAAGAAGGAATTTACCTGACTTTGGTAGAGGTTGGTGGGGAAAACTGCCTGTGAAGCTTTGTAGGTGGGGGTGTGTGACAGAGGAGACTACCTGAAGGTTTGCCTCTCCATGTCACCACCCTCCTGGATAGCATAGCACAGCCCTATCTCCTGCCCTTTTCTGTAGGGCCTGAAAGCATAATGGTTGGTCCCAATGGTACATAGAGAATAATAAATAACAAAGAAACAGGTTACTAATAATCCAACTCTCTCAACCAGAACTCAAACTCTACCCTGTTTGTGTAGTGAGGCACAAATTCAAACACAGAACAAGGCCCTGATACTATTTCTCAACCATAGATTCATCACAAGAGAGCTACAGGAACCTGAGAGAGGCTGAAGAGGACTACACTCCACCATTACTCACCCTGGCCTTAGCATCCTCTTCAATCAGGTGGAACAAGTCCCTCTCCCATCCTACCCAAAGACTGGCACAGACCTGAGCATGGGCCGAGCTCGGGAAGTGGGTTGGATGGCAGCAGGACTCATGATTGGGGCTGGTGCCTGCTACTGTGTTTACAAACTAACATTAGGAAGAGATGACAGTAACAAGTTGGAGGAGGAGGAAGAGGAATGGGACGATGACCAGGAGCTGGATGAGGAGGAACCTGAGATTTGGTTTGATTTCACAACTATGGCTCGGCCCTGGAGTGAGGATGGGGATTGGACTGAACCTGGGACCCCTGGAGGCACTGAAGATAGGCCTTCAGGTGGGGGCAAGGCCAATCGAACACACCCAGTAAAACAGCGCCCATTCCCTTACGAACATAAAAATACTTGGAGTAATCAAAGCTTTAGAAATTTCAGTTGTGTTCCTGACCTCTCCAAGTGTCCTTTCATTCAGGGCAAAATGTGGTTTGCTCAGCCCAAGGATGCTGGTTTTTCATCTATCCACAATATCAATAGTCATTTGGCCAGCCTTTCCATTGTTGGAAACACGATCCCCACTCCTGACCCCGCTATTAAGGAGAAAGCTTTATGTGCTCCGGATAACTTGAATGCAAGTATTGAAAATCAGGGCCAGATTAAGATGTACATCAATGAAGTGTGTCGGGAGACTGTGTCACATTGCTGCAACTCGTTTCTGCAGCAGGCCGGATTAAATTTGTTAATAAGCATGACAGTTATTAATAACATGCTTGCCAAGTCCGTTTCAGACTTGAAGTTTCCTTTGATAGCAGAGGGAAGTGGATGTGCTGAGCTTCAGGTTTTGAAACTGTTGATGGGTTTGTCTGAAAAGCCAGTCTTGGCAGGGGAATTGCTGGGTGCCCAAATGCTGCTCTCATTCATGTCCCTCTTTATGAGGAACGGAAACAGACAGGTTCTCCTGGACACCCTGGCCTCTTAAATGGCCATCTCGAACAGAATGGAACTGAATCTGCCCAAAACCCTTCTGGTGAACACACACATGTGTTCTCACTCAAAGAATCTGCAGTGGTTGCTGTTGAAGATCCAGTCTTAGCCCATCACCACATCACGGGGTGAAAGTTACACTCGTTAAATCGAGGACCACATTCCTATTGGCCAGGCAGGGGTTCCCACAGGGCTTGGAGTAACTTCTTGGTTTTGCAGTCTGCAGGCAATGTGCATTGTCAGTCACTCCCTTGTGGCCTTCTTCCTGTGGTAAAGGGATCATTCCAGCTGCCAGCTGTGGATACAGAACATCCTATTATAGCATCATGAGGGATGCCCTGCCCGTGGTGGTCTCCCTGTCTAAGCGGGACCATTTTGTGGAGACCAGACACATATCGGAGCTTGTGCTGAAAATGCTTTTGCTGCCGCCTAGGTTGAATTCTTTCTCATTTACTGCTTCTTCTTTGCGAGCTGATGGATGGTGAACCTATTCATCAAAAACGTACACCCCCCTTTTGTGTGCTGTACTGACTTAACCTTACCCACCCAAACCTACCATTTGTATGTATCATCAATAAAGGTGTGTGCTTTGATTGGCAAAAGCGAGACATGGAACTTGCCCTTGAGTTTACAGTCTACATGAAGAGGCAGACAAAAATACGCGACCAACCGACACCAACCCACGCTAACTGGGGGCCTTTGCTCCCTGACAAATGCATGCTTATCAGTGCTCACAGGAGGTGGGGTAGAGGTGGGCTGCAGCGCTCAGGATAAGCCTCAAGAAGGGCCTGGAGGGCTGGGGGTGGGAGCAGGGGAGTGGAGGTGGGGTTAGTGGAATCAGGATGGAGTGTTGGGGAGGACTGAAAGAGACAACACTTTTGAAGCAGGCGGCACAGTGCCTGGCACCTGGAGCAGAGAAATCCCTCGACAAAGGTGTCTTTCCTTGACTGCCAGCCTAAATAGGAAGGTCAGTATCCTTGGGGTGTGTGTACACGTCCTTGGGGACCACTGGACAACCCATCCCTGCGCATGTCACGCACTAGTATAGCAGTAATGGTTGCCGCTCTCCGAGTGCCCACTTTGTGCAGTTCCGTCTCTCCTGCAAAGCGGCTGTTAAACCTACCTCCAGGCCCCCTCCCTCCCTTGGGACCCCAAGCCCAGATTCCTGGCAGAGCGAGAAGTGTTGGCCTCTGCTTCCTCTGGGGGAACCTCCTTTCTGCCCTTTCCCTGGTACCTTCGGTGAAACCCAAGAAGGGGCCAGCAGAGCCTTCCATGAACTCCCCATTGGGGTGGTAGGGCAGATGTTGAGGGTGGTGGCAGGGTATGACAGGTCCATGGGGAGACATCTCTGTCGCCTCCATCCAAGCTCCTGGCATCCCTAGGAGGAAAGGAGGAACCCAGCCCTGTGCACTGAACCACTCCGTGGATCTGGGCAAGTCACGTTGCCGCCCCTCTCAATACTGCCAGACCCCTCCCAGCAGCACCTTGGCCCCTGCATCACCAAAGCCAGGTTCTCTGACAGCTATTGATGTGTCAAGCGATGGTCCTCTTCCTCAGAGCCCTGGCCAACAGGCTCAACAAGAAGCTTCCCTTGGGCAGAGCTGCTTCTGTGCCTGGTCTCCATGGGATGCTGCTCTGGGCCACTGTGCCCTGCACATCAGCACTCTGCGCATGCTCTGCTTTCGGACTGCTCTCCTCTGCACAGAGCACAGTTTTACTTTTTTTCCCTTCTCCCGGAGTTTGGGTTGCAGGTAGATTACAACTCTAAGACTTGTATCCATCCTCCCTGTGCTTCGGCCTGACTAGCAGGCACCGGCACCTGCCAGACCTGCACCAGGACCTGCACACACTGTCCTGGGAACTGCAGGAGTCCAGACAACTCAGGATCACTCAGCTCTGTGATGCTGCCTGCCCACGGCTGTGGGGATCAGGCCTCATGGTGCAGCGAGGAAAGCAGGGTGGCTTGCCTAGATCTGTCTGTCTGTCTATGCAGAATCCAATTTTTAATGTTTTAAGTGAAATTGCACTAAGTTTATGGGTTAATCATTGGCAAGAGTTGGCATCTTTATAATTTCCCCATCTAGGCACATTTATTTAAATCTTCATTTTCTTCAGTGAAGTTTTCTTTATAATCATCTTTCCCATTTCTTTTTGGGTTTTATTCCTATGTATTTGTCTGTTTTTGTTCGCTTGTGAATAGGCATGGTGAATAGGCATTTACCTTCTCCTACAATGCTATTCTCCTTCAACTCCACTGTTCTTATTCCATGTGCCAACACACTAGATATATGTGTGGTGTCTGCTGCTTTTGGAACAGCAATAACAAAGGAGAATGATCAAGTGCTTCACCATAGTTACTCCTAAAGAGGAAGGAAAAGGAAAAGGACAAGATTTAAGTCCTATTGTTCCACAAATGCTCTTTTCCAGGAACTCTCCCTATAGACCCTTTCATTATTTATTTATTTATTTATTTTACACTTTTATATTCTCTTGCTCCCTCTTCCCTGGGGTGGAGTAGTTCAAACTGGTTATCCTGGCTTATTCAATCATGGTTTTTTTTTTTTTCAATCCTGGCAAGGTCTCCATTAAGTTTAACCATGTTCTATTGTTCTTTGTTCTTGGATATATCGATATGGGATGATTTTGAAGGAAGGAAAGGTAGTTTAATGGCTCAAGTTATTACCACAAATAAGTATTTCAAATAACCATGTCATATATCTCCCTTTGAATAAATATTTGCATGTCACTAAGACCAATGGTTAAGATATATATATATATATATATATATATATATATATATATAGGACCTGAAAAATGCATGGCAGAGAAGGAAAATTCATCTGAAAAAAAATGTAATGGTGGTAACCCAGATGGAATAGAAATTAATACTTAACAGAAACTGGGAGAGGAAAGAAAAAGAAGGTGGGAGGTAATATAAATATATTGGTTTTCTTATCCTTTAGTACCTGCAGACAAATATACCATCTAAAGCAGAGAAACCTGGCAATAAGTGTTCAAGTATATTCAGTAGGACAAAGGGAAACACTCAGAAATATAAATTAATCAACCCAAATTTGGTGTATAAAAAGAGGAAAGAGAGAAGGGAAAAGGAAAGATAAGGAAATATGTATGAACATTTAATCATTATTTGTAATATAAAAGAATGGGGAGTAAAACACTAAATATCCACACATAGGGGACTGACAAAATAATTATGACATATTTATGCAATAAAGTAATATTCAGTTATAAACTAAGGTATATGTAGTAGTGATATCAAAAGATTTACAAGATTATATGTGTGTGATTATATGTGATTATATGTATGCATATACATATATGTTTTCTCTAGAATGGTGCACAAGAAACTGGTAACAATGACTGGGTAGTGGTGACAGAGAGGTGGGAAAGAGATTTTTTTAATATTTATTTATTATTTTGGGGGAGCGCAAGCAGAGCAGGGGCAGAGAGAGGGGGACAGAGGATCTGAAGTGGGCTCTGTGCTGACAGGCTGACAGTAGTGAGTCCGATGCAGGGCTCTAACTCATGAACCACCAGATCATGACCTAAGCAGAAGTTGGATGCTCAACCACCTGAGCCCCACAGGTGCCCCGGGAAGGAAATTTTTAATGCATATTCTTTGTTATCTTTTAAACTTTGAACCACTAGGATGTGACTGATTTTTTTAATAAATTAAATTTAAATTTAAGATGAAATGCGAAGAATTGGTTGACCTGTCTTTGCACAGTCTTGTGGATATCATGTTATGTGAGATGCATGATATATGGTTTGTAGAGCTTCCTTTCTCTACATACAGCGTTCCTTTTCTAGCCCCTGAGGACTGAGGCAAACATATAGGGCAGTGTCCTATATGTTGCCCACTTGGTCCCCTGCATCCATGCTTATTCTTAACCTTGGTCTGGTGCAGTCCCTTTAGCAAGTAAAACTTGACAATACTATATAAATAGTTAACTAAACTATATATAATTCCCCCTGTAAATAATGTTCTCATATAGCTCATTCACCATTAAGACTACTTAGGATTACAACTTCACACCAAGAGAAGCAAGCTACTGGGGCGCCTGGGTGGCTCGGTCGGTTAAGCGTCTGACTTCGGCTCAGGTCACGATCTCACACTCCGTGAGTTTGAGCCCCGCGTCGGGCTCTGTGCTGACAGCTCGGAGCCTGGAGCCTGTTTCGGGTTCTGTGTCTCCCTCTCTCTCTCTGCCCCTCCCCTGTTCATGCTCTGTCTCTCTCTGTCTCAAAAATAAATAAACATTAAAAAAAAAATTTTAATAAAAAAAAAAAAAAAAAAAGAGAAGCAAGCTACTGCCTGTACCATGCTCAGGAAATGGAGTTCTCAGGGCTCCTGTGTGGCTCAGTCGGTTAAGCGTCCGACTTCAGCTTAGGTCATGATCTCACAGTTCATGAGTTCAAGCCCTGAATTGGGCTATGTGCTGACAACTCAGAGCCTGGAGCCTGCCTTGGATTCTGTATCTCCCTCTCTCTCTGTCCCTCCCCTGCTCAAGCTCTGTCTCTGTCTCTCAAAAATACATAAATGTTAAAAATTTTTAATAAAAATAAAAAATAAAAGAAACAGAGTTCTCAGGACGCCTGGGTGGCTCAGTCGGTTAAGTGTCTGACTCTTGATTTCAGCTCTGGACACGATCTCATAGGTCCTGAGATCGAATCCAGAATCAGGCTCTGTGCTGACCAAGTAGAACCTGCTTGGGGATTCTCTCTCTACCCCTCTCCCACTTGCGCATGTATGCTCTCTCTCTCTTTCTCTCTCTCCCTCTCTCAAAATACACAAGTAAACTTGAAAAAAGAGAAACTTAGACTTCTCAATGCTAATTTATAAAACTCATAGCAATCAATTTAAAGTTTGGCTAAATTCCAATAACTTTCCTTCCTTCAAAATCATCCCATATCGATATATCCAAGAACAAAGAACAATAGAACATGGTTAAACTTAATGGAGACCTTGCCAGGATTGAAAAAAAAAAAAAAACCATGATTGAATAAGCCAGGATAACCAGTTTGAACTACTCCACCCCAGGGAAGAGGGAGCAAGAGAATATAAAAGTGTAAAATAAATAAATAAATAAATAATGAAAGGGTCTATAGGGAGAGTTCCTGGAAAAGAGCATTTGTGGAACAATAGGACTTAAATCTTGTCCTTTTCCTTTTCCTTCCTCTTTAGGAGTAACTATGGTGAAGCACTTGATCATTCTCCTTTGTTATTGCTGTTCCAAAAGCAGCAGACACCACACATATATCTAGTGTGTTGGCACATGGAATAAGAACAGTGGAGTTGAAGGAGAATAGCATTGTAGGAGAAGGTAAATGCCTATTCACCATGCCTATTCACAAGCGAACAAAAACAGACAAATACATAGGAATAAAACCCAAAAAGAAATGGGAAAGATGATTATAAAGAAAACTTCACTGAAGAAAATGAAGATTTAAATAAATGTGCCTAGATGGGGAAATTATAAAGATGCCAACTCTTGCCAATGATTAACCCATAAACTTAGTGCAATTTCACTTAAAACATTAAAAATTGGATTCTGCATAGACAGACAGACAGATCTAGGCAAGCCACCCTGCTTTCCTCGCTGCACCATGAGGCCTGATCCCCACAGCCGTGGGCAGGCAGCATCACAGAGCTGAGTGATCCTGAGTTGTCTGGACTCCTGCAGTTCCCAGGACAGTGTGTGCCACAAAGCAGACACGGGAAACAGAAGAAGCTTATGATCCTACAGATGACAAAGAAGCCCATTGGTGGAGGATCTTATCCCACTCAAATCTGTAAGATTGATTTCCTAGCAATTGCTTCAGCTGGTATAACCGGAGAACACGATTATTTTCTTCCTTTTGGCCACTAAATGCCTGTGTGCACCACACATTCTGTGAGGGAAGAAGGGCAGAGCTTCTTAGATGATGATGGACATTCCACTGGATGGGACGAGGGCAGAGAGTGTGACATCTAACACAAGGGTGCAGTGTGAACTTCCTCATCTCCCTTCACATCCAGCTCCCTGCCTCCTCTATCCATCATGGTATTTGATTAGTTTTTGCATCATCTTGGACAAGAGGAGGGACTTGTCAACTTGAACGAGGGAGGCTCTAAGAAGTGCATCAACCAAAGGCACCCTCCCGTGGTTTCCTCACACCAGACTCAGAAAGCTGCTCACCTGTCACTCAGAAGAGGCCATTCTGGAGCTGTGAGACTACAGTGAGTGATGCCAATAAGGAGTACTATTTTGAACTGAACCCCTCCTTGTTCAGATATGTTTTGAATTTTTATTACACGGGTAAGCTACATGTCATGGAGGAGCTGTGTGGGGTTTTTTTTTCTGTTGCAGTAAGGGCTACTAGGAAGGCAAGGAAGAAAACTATGAGAAAGATTGGGACATGAAAAGCAATGATGTGAGTACAGGCTCTTCTGAAGACTTTTCTCTGAGAAGGAGCTGGAGAAGTTTGATAAGCTGCAATTTGGTCAACTACAGAAGAAGATCTGGATTTGAATGGAAAATCCAGCCTACTGCCTGTCTGCCAAGCTCATTGATTGCCATCACCTCCTTGAGTGTGGTGCTGGCCTCTGTTGTGGCCATGTGTGTCCACAGTATATCAGAGTTCCAGAATGAGGATGGAGAGGTAGATGACCCCGTGCTGGAAGGCTTGGAGATTGCATGCATCACTTGGTTCACCTGAAAGCTTGTCATCTGGCTGCTTGTTTCTCCCTTTCAAAAGAAATTCTGGAAAAACCCTCTGAATATAATTGACTTCATCTTCATTATTCCCTTCTATGCCACCTTGACTGTAGACACCAAGGAGGAAGAGAGCGAGGACATTGAGAACATGGGCATGGTGGTCCAGATCTTCAGGCTTATAAGGATTTTCCAAATTCTCAAGCTTGCCCAGCACTCAGTAGGACTTTGTTCTCTAGATATCACATAGAGACACAGCTACCATGAAGTTAGGCTGTTGCTTCTCTTTCTCTCTGCGGGCATTTCCGTTTTTTCTGTGCTTATCTACTCTGTGGAGAAAGATGACCACATCTCCAACCTCACCAGCATCCCTATATGTTGATGGTGGGCCACCATCAGCATGACTACTAGGGGCTATGGAGACAACCACCGAGTCACCTTGGCCAGGAAGCTTATCGCCAGCACATGCATCATCTGTGCTATCACTATCAATGGCCTATCACCATTATCTTCAACAAGTTTTCCAGAAGCAGAAGGACATTGATGTGAACCAGTGCAGTGAGGACCCACCAGAGACATGTCACAAGCTACCTTACTTTAACAGTAGAGATATTTATGCACAACAGATGCACTCCTTCATCACCAGTCTATCTTCTATGGGAATTGTGGTGAGCAATCCCAAGTCTACATATGCTTCAAGCACTGAAGACAATGAGGATGTTTATAACATGGCATCCTTGGGGAATTACACTGCAACATGAGCAGGGACATTTGTGCCTTTATCTTGCATTCTTTCCTGATGTTAGGGTAACACAGCTTTATAAACTTCAATGGGTTCGTTAAAATCATTAAATTCTCAGTGTGTACCTTACAGCCATACTTGGACATTCATTGCTCCAAGATGGTAGAATGTTCTTTATTTTTCCACAGTAAAGTGAATTAAGTGCCTTGTTCTAAAATTTATGTTTTACAAGAAAGAGTTGTGATATGATTTTGGGAAAAAAGGTGAATGGTATTGGGTGGAACTTATTGCTACGCCTTATGTATCATTCTGTGTTTGTCATTTACTCAATTGAGCTAAGTGTGAATTACTGATAAGAAGAATCAAAGGTCCAGTGACTGAAGACTACATGCTTGTTAAGATCCACAAAAGGAGACAATGCATGTAAATCCATGTCCATATTCTAAACATGGGAATTTGGAGCACACTTGCCTAATTCTGTATGGGAAAAAATTGGATTTTGCAATGAATGACATTAGTGTAACTCATTATACATTTAGAGAAAATTAAGATACAAAGTCTACCTCAAACTACATGTACAAAAACACACACACATTACAAATATACGCTACTAGTAGGTTAAAAAAAGAACCTAACTCTAAAGAAGTTCTTTCTTTAACTCTAAAAAGAAAAACTGTATTTATATTAAAAGGAAATATAGGCAGGGTGCCTGGGGGGGGGGGGGGTTCAGTCAGTTCAGCATCTGACTCTTGATTTCAGCTCAGGTCATAATCACCAGGTCGTGTGATCAAGCCCTGTGTCAGGTTACACACTGGGCATGGAAGCCTACTTCTCTCTCTCTCTCTCTCTCTCTCTCTCTCTCTCCTTTCTCTCTGCCACTCCACCCCACTTGTTCTCTCCCTCTCTCTCTAAAAAAATATTAAAGAAAAAAAGGAAATATAGGCAAATGCTTTCTAGTAAATGTGGGATGTGAAGACTCCTAAAAAAATATCACAGTTCAATACAAAAATTGACAGGAACAGACTAGTTAAAATTCCAGATTGATGAAATATACCACAATAAAAATAAAAAATCAAGGACAGTGTTGAGAGAAACTATTGAGCCATGAATGCAACAGGTGACAATAGGCATACTTCAACAGTGGCAAAAGACTACCATGTGCAAAGTGCAGCAAATCTAAACATAGAAAATGAACTTGCTTTTCTCTCACACAAATAAAGTAATTTTGGTGAGGGAAGAAACCAGTCCCCACTTTCCCGTGTTGTTAAAGTAGGCTGGGGGACGGGGTTCGTATGTTTCCTGTGAGCCAGGATATGTCCTGAGAAGGAACCTGGGACAGAGGCCTGCTCACAAGCACCAATACATACCTCCCTGCTAACACACACACCACCTGCCATAGGGCCCCCCAGTGAGCTGAGGGTCCCCGAGTCAGTTAGGAGTTCCTGGGAGAAAGGTGTGCCTCAGGACATAATTCCCACCGGGAAGCCACAGAGGGGATGCTCGGCTGGGTGCATGAAGATCCCATATGTGCCACACTGCAGCGTGAGAATGGAGTGCTAAATGGTGCTGGGTTAATTTGCTACCCCTTTGGGGAAAGAAGTCAAGTTGGATCACACCTCCTACCTTTCACAAAGGTAACTTCCAAGTAGATCTGTGAGACCCTTCAAGTGTAAAAGTATGAAGGAATTAGGAAACCCTATAGGAGACTCTTTGTAATTGGGGCATGAGGGAGGACATCCTAAGCCACACACAAAAACAAGAGGCAACGAGGGAAAAGAAGCCTGCCTTCCAGGTAACAGGAGGTCAAGAGCAAGAGAGGAGGGAAGTGACAGGGTGTGAGGTGATGCATGCAGCATGTGTAGCAGACAAGGGACTGGCCAATCCTCTGCAGGACTGTCCTGGACTGTGGTGTAACACCCATCTGCATCTTAGACCAACTGGTGGCCCGCCCCCGGAAAGGAGCCTGGAGCCAGCACTAGCCACAGTTGTCAAACTCTAAGCTGAATAGTGCTGTGGCGGCTTAGAGATTGACTTGGTGAGGGCTGTGCCTATCTGTCGGTGGCACATCAAGGTGAGGGGATTATGGCTGAAACTGCTTTGAGAGTGGCACATAGGGCTCTGGGGAAGGATGCAGACTTTGAGACTGGAGGCATCCGCTGGGAAGCTGGATGTCTGCAACCTCAGGAGCCACTTAATGGGGGCGGGGGGGAGGTCAAATCACAAATTTCCCAGGAGAGGTAGCAAGCTGGGGAGGGCACTGGGAGCTAGTGTGCAAGCCAGTACCCACAGGCACCAAATGTAGACGTAATCATGAGATGAATAAGAAGCAGAACCAGGGCTTTTTGGGAGCTGGAAGGCAGTCTGTGGGGGCAGTTCCAGATTTAGCCAAGAGGCAGGCAAGGCTGGGGTGGGCCCCATCAAGGCAGGGCCCTTCCCCACAGAGTGTGACAATCTCAAGCATCGATGACCTTATCAAATATTTCCCATGGGGAAGCCCAGAAAGAATCTGTTAGTTGCAGCAGGCAGGTAGGCAAGTTTGGTGCCCGGTGGTCCCATGCTGTTTCATTCTGAATTAGGTATGAGAGGGGGCACCATGGTCTTTCTAGTGCTGAAAGCCTCTGTATGTCTTAATCAGGCCCTGAGTGGCAGGCATGCTCCTGAGTCCCCTCCCCTGCCTCTAGGGCTCCTGCTCTGGCACAGCAACCAACCAAGGGATGAAGGGCAGACCAGAGGCCTGAGCTTCCAGACACAGGGAGTGTTTTCTGGAGGGCAGTGCCAGCAGACGCAGAGGAGGCTCTTGAGTTGGGCCAAAACCACACCATGGAGACCCTTCGATGCCAACAGGCTTCCCAGGGACAGAAAGTTGCTCAGGAGATGGGCAGAAAGCCTCCAAGGCCCTCCCTGAGTTAGAAGTCAGCCATGGCCTAAAAATGCCAAGTGCCTGCCTTGGAGATGGAGGACAAGTGCCTGTGGCAGCACTCGACTGTTGATTTGGCAAAGCAAAGAGGAGAAGGGAGGCATGTGTTAACTTGGGGCCCCAAGCCAGGAGGAAGGAGAAAATCTTTTCTGCCCTTGTGCTGAGATTAAAGAGAATGAGCATGAGGGTGTCACTGAAGACAGCATTGGCCAAGCAGGCTCCACTGGGACAAGTGGGTGTGGGCGCTGTCTGCACGGCCATTCTACTTGGGAAATGGATTGCCCAGTCCACCTGAGGCTGGTTTGGGAGAAAGGGGTGGTCGCATTAGCAACTCTTAAGCAACATGGCAGGGCCCAGCAGCCAGCAGAGGAATAGAGTTCCTGGGGGGTGAGCCCTACTGGGGCGTGGTGTCACAGCAACCACAAGTCACATGCTGGCCATCCAAGGTGCCAGTGCCTGGGAAGAAGCAGTGTCTCCATTGCATGTTGGAAGATTCTGGGGCACCTGGCAGGTGCCGGTGCCTGCTAGTCAGGCTGAAGCACAGGGAGGATGGATACAAGTCTTAGAGTTGTAATCTACCTGCAACCCAAACTCCGGGAGAAGGGAAAAAAAGTAAAACTGTGCTCTGTGCAGAGGAGAGCAGTCCGAAAGCAGAGCATGCGCAGAGTGCTGATGTGCAGGGCACAGTGGCCCAGAGCAGCATCCCATGGAGACCAGGCACAGAAGCAGCTCTGCCCAAGGGAAGCTTCTTGTTGAGCCTGTTGGCCAGGGCTCTGAGGAAGAGGACCATCGCTTGACACATCAATAGCTGTCAGAGAACCTGGCTTTGGTGATGCAGGGGCCAAGGTGCTGCTGGGAGGGGTCTGGCAGTATTGAGAGGGGCGGCAACGTGACTTGCCCAGATCCACGGAGTGGTTCAGTGCACAGGGCTGGGTTCCTCCTTTCCTCCTAGGGATGCCAGGAGCTTGGATGGAGGCGACAGAGATGTCTCCCCATGGACCTGTCATACCCTGCCACCACCCTCAACATCTGCCCTACCACCCCAATGGGGAGTTCATGGAAGGCTCTGCTGGCCCCTTCTTGGGTTTCACCGAAGGTACCAGGGAAAGGGCAGAAAGGAGGTTCCCCCAGAGGAAGCAGAGGCCAACACTTCTCGCTCTGCCAGGAATCTGGGCTTGGGGTCCCAAGGGAGGGAGGGGGCCTGGAGGTAGGTTTAACAGCCGCTTTGCAGGAGAGACGGAACTGCACAAAGTGGGCACTCGGAGAGCGGCAACCATCACTGCTATACTAGTGCGTGACATGCGCAGGGATGGGTTGTCCAGTGGTCCCCAAGGACGTGTACACACACCCCAAGGATACTGACCTTCCTATTTAGGCTGGCAGTCAAGGAAAGACACCTTTGTCGAGGGATTTCTCTGCTCCAGGTGCCAGGCACTGTGCCGCCTGCTTCAAAAGTGTTGTCTCTTTCAGTCCTCCCCAACACTCCATCCTGATTCCACTAACCCCACCTCCACTCCCCTGCTCCCACCCCCAGCCCTCCAGGCCCTTCTTGAGGCTTATCCTGAGCGCTGCAGCCCACCTCTACCCCACCTCCTGTGAGCACTGATAAGCATGCATTTGTCAGGGAGCAAAGGCCCCCAGTTAGCGTGGGTTGGTGTCGGTTGGTCGCGTATTTTTGTCTGCCTCTTCATGTAGACTGTAAACTCAAGGGCAAGTTCCATGTCTCGCTTTTGCCAATCAAAGCACACACCTTTATTGATGATACATACAAATGGTAGGTTTGGGTGGGTAAGGTTAAGTCAGTACAGCACACAAAAGGGGGGTGTACGTTTTTGATGAATAGGTTCACCATCCATCAGCTCGCAAAGAAGAAGCAGTAAATGAGAAAGAATTCAACCTAGGCGGCAGCAAAAGCATTTTCAGCACAAGCTCCGATATGTGTCTGGTCTCCACAAAATGGTCCCGCTTAGACAGGGAGACCACCACGGGCAGGGCATCCCTCATGATGCTATAATAGGATGTTCTGTATCCACAGCTGGCAGCTGGAATGATCCCTTTACCACAGGAAGAAGGCCACAAGGGAGTGACTGACAATGCACATTGCCTGCAGACTGCAAAACCAAGAAGTTACTCCAAGCCCTGTGGGAACCCCTGCCTGGCCAATAGGAATGTGGTCCTCGATTTAACGAGTGTAACTTTCACCCCGTGATGTGGTGATGGGCTAAGACTGGATCTTCAACAGCAACCACTGCAGATTCTTTGAGTGAGAACACATGTGTGTGTTCACCAGAAGGGTTTTGGGCAGATTCAGTTCCATTCTGTTCGAGATGGCCATTTAAGAGGCCAGGGTGTCCAGGAGAACCTGTCTGTTTCCGTTCCTCATAAAGAGGGACATGAATGAGAGCAGCATTTGGGCACCCAGCAATTCCCCTGCCAAGACTGGCTTTTCAGACAAACCCATCAACAGTTTCAAAACCTGAAGCTCAGCACATCCACTTCCCTCTGCTATCAAAGGAAACTTCAAGTCTGAAACGGACTTGGCAAGCATGTTATTAATAACTGTCATGCTTATTAACAAATTTAATCCGGCCTGCTGCAGAAACGAGTTGCAGCAATGTGACACAGTCTCCCGACACACTTCATTGATGTACATCTTAATCTGGCCCTGATTTTCAATACTTGCATTCAAGTTATCCGGAGCACATAAAGCTTTCTCCTTAATAGCGGGGTCAGGAGTGGGGATCGTGTTTCCAACAATGGAGAGGCTGGCCAAATGACTATTGATATTGTGGATAGATGAAAAACCAGCATCCTTGGGCTGAGCAAACCACATTTTGCCCTGAATGAAAGGACACTTGGAGAGGTCAGGAACACAACTGAAATTTGTAATATCTTAAGCATCACGCAAAAAAAATGTGATCATTTTAATTGGGGAAAGAGTGATTCTTCCCTATTGGGACATTGTCCTCTTTGGGAAGCCCTGTTTTATGTTTTGTTTTGTTTTATTTTTTTTTGTTTTGAAATAAAGACATTCTCAGACAAAAAATATATACCAGTTGCAAATTCAAGTATGCCTGGCTGGCTCTGTCAGTGGAGCATGCAAGTCAGATATATATATATAAGATATAGAGATAGATAGAGATATAGATATATAGTTAGATATAGGTATAGATACAGATACAGATATAGATATAGATATAGATATGAGCAAATTCATACTAGAAGAAATCCTAAATGTTGTTCTTCAAGCATAATGAAAATTTATCTTTTTACAAAGCAGGAAGAAAAGAACTACAAAGGAAAATGTAAATATATGAGTCTTGACTATATGAAATAATTGTAAGAATTCTTAAAATATTGAAATATAAACAGAAATAGGTTGGAAGCATATAGAAACTTTGAATGCATGACAACAATACCATATACTTTGAGATGAGGGTAAGTGGAGTTGGCATTTTAAGTCCTGTGAGTTGTCTGAGAAAAGGGAGAAAAGGATTGATTCATAGAAAACTTTGAAAAATCAAGAATGCATGTTGTAATGTATAGGGTAATCACTAAACAATAGTGAATTAGTACAACTATCAAGCTAGTAAAGAGGAATAATAAAAAATTGAATAAATCCTAAAGAAGATAAGAAAAAAATTGGGACATAGAGTAGGCAGGTCAAATAGAAATCACTGAATAAGATAAGAGATTATACTCTAAATGTATCAGAAATTACATTAAGTTAAAACAGAATAAATGCTTCAGTTCAAACATAAATATTAAAATATTGGATACAAATAACAAAACACAACTATATGCTGTTCAGAAAGGATACATCTAAAACTCAAACATACAGAAAGTTTGAAAGTGTAAAAATGTAAAATATATACCATGAAAGCATTAACTAAACAAAAATTGATAAAGATATACTAACATCAGGGGCACCTGGGTGGATCAGTCAGTTAAACGTCCAACTCTTGATTTCGGCTCAGGTCATCTTATCGTTGGTGGGATCAAGCCCCGCATCAGGCTCTGTACTGACAGCATGAAACCTGCTTAGAATTCTCTCTACCCCTCCCTCTCTTTGCCCCTCCCTCCACTCGTGCTCACTCACTCTCTCTGTCTCAAAATAAATAAACTAAAAAAATACTAATATCAAATAAAATGGGCACTATCTCAAAAAGCATTACTAGAGATAAAGAGGGATACTCCATGAGGGAAAATGTATAATTCACCAGAAAGATGTAACAATTCTAAATTTGTATGCATCTAATAACATAGTTTCAAAATATATAAAACAGAAATGGACAGAACTACAAGAAATAATAGAGATCCCCAATCACAGTGGGAGATTTTAACATATCTCTTTTTATAGCTGACAGGATGAGCAAATAAAAATAGCAGAGACATAAAAAATTTGAACATGACTGGCAAAATTGACCCAATTAATTCAAACCTTGGTTGGTATAAAGCTATACTCAACAATTACAACTATATGTTTATATATTATTTTTAAAAACATACAGAATATGTATAGGAGTACCTGGGTGTCTCAGTTGGTTAAGCGTCCAACTTCGACTCAGATCATGATATCATGGCTCATTGGTTTGAGCCCCATATAGAAGTCTGTGCTGACTGCTCAGAGCCTGGAGCCTGCTTCAGATTCTATGTCTCCCTCTCTGCACTTTCCCCGTTCTCTCTCTCTCTCTCTCTCTCTCTCTCTCTCATAAATAAACTAAAAATCATACAGAATGTGTATAAAAATTGATCATATCCTAGGCCATACATCAAGTTCTAACATTTCACAAAGATTAAAGTCATACAGAGTATGTTTTCTAACCATGGTGCAATTAACTAAAAATCAATAATAACAATGTAATAACTAAAATCCACGTATTTTTTGGAATTAGGCAATACACTTCTAATAACATAAGGGTCAAAGAAGAAATTACATCTAAAATTAGAAAGCATTTTGCATGGGATGGTAATGAAAATATTATGTTCAAAGTTTTGAAAGATGCTCTGCTTCTGTCTATAATGGCCTACTAATAGAAGACTAATCCCCCCCATTTAGAAGGAAAAGAAAACCTGAAAAATTCATTGTTATTATATTTAAATAGATTAAATTACCTAAAGACATCAGAAAGCTTCCAAAGCAGCCAGGATTGAGGTACCAAAATCCTGGAAAGAAGGGAAATTTAATGAGGTGAACTGACATTTGGCACCAATTTTCCCCTTGAGGCATTGACCAGTCCATTATCAGCATTGGTGAAGAGGCTGAAAAAGAAGCTGGGAAGATACAGAAACCTGAATAGAGCTTTTAGTAATTATGCAGAGTTAAGGAGTCAAAATCCAGAGCACAAAGCCAACTAGACAGCCAGGGTTTGATGGGCTAATATCCTGGAGAAAAGGAAATTACAAAGAAATGAAATGGGTAATCTGAGTTAATTTTCTCCTTGATGCATTCACCAATTCTTAATAGGTATAGAACTCGAAGCGAAGAAGCCAAGTAGAAATAGGTAATTAAGAGTTTTGGAAGATAAACAGAGCTATTGGCAACTTCAAAGTGCAAGAAAGATGAAAAATTGGAGTTTGGGGACTTCCAAGATTGGGGGAACTGATAAATTCCCCAGGCTGTCAGTTAGAAGCCCTGAAGAATTACACACTGGCAGTAAGGGTGACCTAGAAATAGAATAAGTCTGACAAAGATTGAAATCCAACCTCAAAATAGTTTAATTCTTGATTTACTTAAGCTAATTTACTCCTTTGTATACTGCTTTCCCAAAGCAAAAGAAAATCCTCTACAAATTAAGAAAATTTCATCTAAATTTTCTAGAATTTTTCTTTCATAATGTTTAACATTCAAACGAAAGCACACGAGAAAAATGACAAATAGAAATTATTTTTAAAAGGAGAAGCCAGAGGGATCCTGGGAAGATGGCGGTGTAGGAGGACAGATAGGTATTGAGAAGGATAGGTATTATCTCTGATTTGAATGTCTTGTAGAATTCCCCAGGGAAGCCATCTGGTCCTGGACGCTTATTTGTTGGGAGATTTTTGATAACTGATTCAATTTCTTCACTGGTTATGCGTCTGTTCAAGTTTTCTATTTCTTCATGTTTGAGATTTGGAAGTGGGTGCGTGCCTAAGAATTTGTGCATTTCTTCCAGGTTGTCCAGTTTGTTGGCATATAATTTTTCATAGTATTCCCTGGTAATTGCTTGATTTCTGATGGATTGGTTGCAATAATTCCATTTTCATTCATGATTTTATCTATTTGGGTCATCTCCCTTTTCTTTTTGAGAAGCCTGAATAGATGTTTATCAATTTTGTTTCTTTTTTCAAAAAACCAACTCTTGGTTTCGTTGATCTGCTCTACAGTTTTTTTAGATTCTGTATTGTTTATTTCTGCTCTGATCTTAATTATTTCTCTTCTTCTACTGGGTTTGGGGTGTCTTTGCTGTACTGCTTCTAGTTCCTTTAGGTGTGCTGTTAGATTTTGTATTCGGGATTTTTCTTGTTTCCTGAAATAGGCCTGGATTGCAATGTATTTTCCTCTCAGGACTGCCTTCGCTGCATCCCAAAGCATTTGCATTGTTGTCTTTTCATTTTCATTTGTTTCTATATATTTTTTTAAATTTCTTCTCTAATTGCCTGGTTGACCCATTCATTATTTAGCAGGGTGTTCTTTAAGCTCCATGCTTTTGGAGGTTTTCCAGACTTTTTCCTGTGGTTGATTTCAAGTTTCATAGCATTGTGGTCTGAAAGTGTGCATGGTATGATCTCAATTCTTGTATACTTATGAAGGGCTG
This sequence comes from Felis catus, assembly GCF_018350175.1. Taxonomy (NCBI): domain Eukaryota; kingdom Metazoa; phylum Chordata; class Mammalia; order Carnivora; family Felidae; genus Felis; species Felis catus. Next base: position 81,254,915 of record NC_058386.1, on the reverse strand, counting down.
TTTTGTGACCCAGTATGTGATCTATCTTGGAGAATGTTCCATGTGCACTTGAGAAGAAAGTATATTCTGTTGCTTTGGGATGCAGAGTTCTAAATATATCTGTCACGTCCATCTGATCCAATATATCATTCAGGGCCCTTGTTTATTTTTTGATCCTGCGCCTAGATGATCTATCCATTGTTGTAAGTGGAGTATTAAAGTCCCCTGCAATTATCACATTCTTATCAATAAGGTTGCTTATGTTTGTGAGTAATTGTTTTATATATTTGGGGGCTCCCTTATTCGGCCCATAGATATTTATAGTTGTTAGCTCTTCCTGATGGACAGACCCTGTAATTATTATATAATGCCCTTCTTCATCTCTTGTTACAGCTTTTAATTTAAAGTCTAGTTTGTCTGATATACGTATGGCTACTCCAGCTTTCTGTTGACTTCCAGTAGCATGATAAATAGTTCTCCATCCCCTCACTTTCAATCTGAAAGTGTCCTCAGGTCTAAAATGAGTCTCTTGTAGACAGAAAATAGATAGGTCTTGTTTTTTTTTTTTTATCCTTTCTGATACCCTATGTCTTTTGGTTGGAGGATTTAGTCCATTTACATTCAGTTTATTACAGAAAGATATGGTTTTAGAGTCATTGTTATGTCTGTAGGTTTCATGCTTGTAATGATGTCTCTGGTACTTTGTGGACCTTGCAACATTTCACTCACACAATCCCCCTTAGGATATCTTGTAGGGCTGGTTTAGTGGTGATGAATTCCTTCAGTTTTTGATTGTTTGGGAAGACCTTTATCTCTCCTTCTATTCTGAATGGCAGACTTGCTGGATAAAGGATTCTAGGCTGCATGTTTTTTCTGTTTATCACTTTGAAGATTTCCTGCCATTCCTTTCTGGCCTGCCAAGTTTCAGTAGATAGATTCGTCACAAGTCTTATTGGTCTCCCTTTATATGTTAGAGCACATTTATCCCTAGCTGCTTTCATAATTTTCTCTTTATCCTTGTATTTTGCCAGTTTCACTATGATATGTCGTGCAGAAGATCGATTCAAGTTATGTCTGAAGGGAGTTCTCTGCGCCTCTTGGATTTCAATGCCTTTTTCCTTCCCCAGATCAGGGAAGTTCTCAGTTATGATTTGCTCAAGTACACCTTCAGCCCCTTTCTCTCTCTCTTCCTCCTCTGGAATCCCTATTTTACAGGTATTATTACATTTCATTGCATCACTTAGTCCTCTAATTCTCCCCTCATAGTCCTGGATTTTTTTATCTCTCTTTTTCTCATCTTCCTCTTTTTCCATAATTTTCTCTTCTAATTCACCTATTCTCTCCTCTACCTCTTCAGTCCGAGCTGTGGTCGCCTCCATTTTATTTTGCACCTTATTTATAGAATTTTTTAGCTCCTCCTGACTGTTTCTTAGTCCCTTGATCTCTGTAGCAATAGATTCTCTGCTGTCCTCTATACTTTTTTCAAGCCCAGCAATTAATTTTATGACTATTATTTTAAATTCATGTTCTGTTATATTGCTTAAACCGTTTTTGATCAGTTTGTTAGCTGTCATTACTTCCTGGAGTTTCTTTTGAGGAGAATTCTTCCATTTCATCATTTTGGATAGTCCCTGGAGTGGCGCGGAACTGCAGGGCTCTTCCCCTGTGCTCTCTGGAGTAACTTATGTTGGTGGGTGGGGCCACAGTCAGACCTGATGTCTGCCCCCAGCCCACCGCTGGGGCCACAGTCAGACTGGTGTGTACCTTATCTTCCCCTCTCCCAGGGGCAGGACTCACTGTGGAGTGGTGTGGCCCCTGTCTGGGCTACTTGAACACTGCCAGGCTTGTGGTGCTGCTTCTATGGGATCTGGCATATTAGCCAGGGTAGATCTGCAAGGTGCACAGGGGCGGGAGAGGCAGGTTCAGCTCGCTTTGCCTTCAGTGGTCCCCTGGGGGAGGGGCCCTGGGACACCAAGAGGGAGGCAGACCCGTTGGAGAGATGGATCCATAGAAGCTCAGTGTTGGGTGTTTGTATGGTGCAAGCAAGTTCCGTGATGGGAACTGGTTCCCTTTGGGATTTCAGATGGGGGATGGGCAAGGCAGATGGCGCTGGCCAGCACCTTTGTTCCCCACCAAGATGATCTCTGTCCTCCAGGGCTCAACAACTCTCCCTCCCATTGTCCTCTAGCCCTTCCACTCTCCGAGCAGAGCTGTTGACATAACATGCCAGATGTTAAGTCCTGCTGGCTGTCAGAATACACTCCGTCCGGCCCCTCTGCTTTTGCAAGTCAGACTCAGGGGCTCTGCCTTGCCTGGCAGGCTGCCCCTGCACCGCCCTGGCTCCCTCCCACCAGTCCATGTAGCTCACACCGCCTCTCTGCCCTTCCTACCCTCTTGCATGGGCCTCTTGTCTATGCTTGGCTCTGGAGAGTCTGTTCTGCTAGGCTTCTGGTGGTTTTCTGGATTATTTAGGCAGATGTGGGTGGAATCTAAGTGATCAGCAGGATGCGGTGAGCCCAGTGTCCTCCTACACCACCATCTTCAAGAGACTCCTAAAAATTTTTTTTAAATAGTATTAAAAGAATGTTTCAATACATTTAAAAAGACATAGAGTATGTTGTCTGACTACAGTGATATTAAACTAGAAATCAATAAGTAAAAGACAACCAGAAAACTCTCAAATACTTGGAAATTAAGTAAATACTTATAAATAACATAGATTAAAGAAAAAATATGAATGTAAATTTAAACATATTTTGAACTAAATGGTAATGAAAATGCAAATTATCAAAATTTTGTGGAATGCAACTAAAGCAGTGTGTAGAAAGAAATTTATAGATAGAATCATAGTTTTTATACTGCATGTTTGTAAAGGAGAAAGGCTAGAAATCAATGATCTTAGAAAAAGAACAATGAATTAAACTCAAATGAAGATGAAGAAACTAAATAGTAAAGATGAGAGCAAAAATTAATAGAAAACAAGCATATGAGAGAGAAAATATTACATAGAACCAACTTTTTGCTTCTCTCTCATCTGCTTGTTTTCTATTAATTTTTGCTCTCATCTTTATTACTTTCTTCATTTTCATATTGAGTGTTTAATTTTTGTGAGTTCTGTAGCAATGCCTACTTTTTCATGCCTCATATTGGTTTTCCTGATAGAAAATATCAGGAATAAGAAGCAAAATAACAGGAAAATCAACATCAGGCATGAAAAAGTAGGCATTGCTACAGAACCCACAAACATTAAACATTCAATATAAGGATAAACAGATACAAGCAAAGATGAAAATTTGATTAGTGCTGTACTTAATTTTCTAAATTGAATAGGTAAAAAAAAAAAAACAATTTCCCACAAAAAGACACTTCAGCTACAGGTGGCTTCACCAGTAAATTTATCCAAATATTTAAAGAAGAAATCAAATTAATTTTATAGAATTTTTTTGCAAAGAGAAAAAGAGGAATAATCAAGATTCTCCACAGAACAAAACCAATAAGTGATAGATATAGATATATAGATATGGATATATATGCAGATGAAATAGAGATAGATACACAAAGAAAAAGAGAAAGATTTTATTTAAAGGAATTGGCTCTGGCAATTGTGGAAGGTGTCAAATCTAAAATCTATAGTGTGGGCCAGAAAGCTAGAGATTCAGGAAAGAGGTGATGTCCCAGCTTGAGTCTGAAGACAACCTGGGGGGGCCTGGGTGGCTCGGTTGGTTGAGCGTCCAATTCTTGATTTTGGCTTGTGTCATGATGCCGGGGTCACGGGATAGAGCCCTGTCTTGAGCTCGCACTGAGCATGGAGCCTACTTAAGATTCTCTCTCCTCTGCCCTTACCCTGCTTGCACTCTATCTCTCTAAAGTAAAAAAAAAAAAAAAAAAAATCTGAAAACAGAATTCCCTCCTCTTCAAATGACCTCAGTTGTTTTCTCTTAAGGCCTGCAGCTCATTGGATTAGGCCCACTCACATGATGGATAATGATCTGCTTTGCTCAAACTCTACTGATTTAAATGATATCTGAAAAATAACTTCACAGCAACATCCAGACTTGTGTTTGGCCAAACGTCTGGGTACTATGGCTTAGCCAAGTTGACACATAAAATTATTTATCACACTACCCACTCTGTGTTATGATCCAAGAATAAATATGATACGAAACCTGAAAAAAATATTACAAAAAATTAAATTAAAGGTTAATCCCTCTTATGAAAATAGATACAAAAATTTCAAACCAAGTAAAAGCAAACCAAATTGAGTGATATACAAAATAGATAATACATAATAATCAAGTTGGGTTTCATCTAAAAACACAAGGTTAAATTAACATTTAAAAATCAATCAACATAATTTGCCACATTATTATAATTAGAGGGAAAAACTTATATAAATGTCTCAATGGATGCAGAAAAGGCATTTGATAAAATTCAACCCCCATTCATGATTTAAAACTTTTAGGAAACCAGGAATAAAGGGGAACTTCTATAATTTGATAATCACCATCTGCAACAAACATAATAGTTAATATTGAAATATTGAGAGCTTTCCACTTGAGATCAGTTAACAAGAAAAAGATGGCCACTATTACCACTTTTATTCATCACCATACTGGGGAGAGTACAATAAGAGAAGAAAAAAATAAATAAAAGGAACAATAGCTGGAAAAAAATAATCATAACTCACATACAAAATGATTGCATATGTAGAAAACCCAAAAGAATCTATAAATAAACTGTAAAAATTAATAAATGATTTCCACAAGTCCACTCAATACAATGTCAGTATATTTTTAGAAATCAGCTCTATTCCCATATACCAGCAGCGAACAAGTAGGATATGAAAACTTAAAAACATCTGGGGTACCTGGGTGACTTGGTTGAGCGTCCGACTCTTGATTTCAGCTCAGGTCATGATCCCGGGGTTGTGGGACTGAGCCCTGCATTGGGCTCCGTGCTGAGCATGCAGCCTGCTTGAAATTCTCTTGCACACTCTCTCTCTCTAAAACACAATAATAATAATAAATTAATAAATAAAAATAAAAATGAAGCCATCTAAAATAGCATTGAGATACCATCATATCCTAGGAGTCGTTCTAACAAAATGTGTACAAATCTGAACTAATATGAGTGTAAATTGGCATTTTTTAAAAAAATATGGAGATGCAAAGCACCAAGAATAACCAAGAGAATTCTGAAAAAGAACAATAAAGAGGAGTCATACTACCAAGTATTAAGATGCACTATAAAGCTACAGTAATTATGACAGGATTCAAACACATTGATGCAAGGATAAACAAATAGACTAATGGACAGAGGTGCCTGGGTGGCTCAGTCAGCCAAGTGTCTGACTCTTGATTTCAGCACAGGTCATGATCTCACTGTTTGTGAGTTCGAGCCCCACGTGGGGCTCTGCACTGACACTAAAGAGCCTGCTTGGATTATCTCTCCTTCTTTCTCTGCCCCTCCCCCACTCTCTCTATATATCTCTCTATCTCTCTCAAAAATAAATAAATAAGGATTAAACAAAAATAGACTAATGGACAGAATCAAAAGTACAAGGACAGACCCATACATATATGGCAACAAGTTGTCACAAATATGACACTGTAGTGTATGTAGTAGAGAAAGGACAGTCTTCTGAAGAAATGGTGCTGAGTCTATTGGATATCTTTTTATAGGGAAAAAATATAATCTTGACACTTACTTCATGTCACATACAAAAATAAATTCCAGGTGAATTGTAGATCTAAATGAGATAAGGCAAAACAGTAAACCTGCTAGAAGATAATGTAGATAATCTCATGACTTTATGGTAAGGGAGAATTTGTTTGAGAAGAATAAAATAAATGCATGAAAATATTGATAATTTTCTTCTTTATGAAGACACTGCTTTGTAAGTGAAAAACAAGCCACACAATCTTTTTTTTTTAATTTTTTTTAACGTTTTTATTTATTTTTGAGAGAGAGAGAGACAGAGCATGAATGGGAGGGGCAGAGAGAGAGGGAGACACAGAATCTGAAACAGGCTCCAGGCTCTGAGCCGTCAGCACAGAGCCCGACGCGGGGCTCGAACTCACAGACCATGAGATCGTGACCTGAGCTGAAGTCGGACGCTTAACCGACTGAGCCACCCAGGCACCCCAGCCACACAATCTTAATAACAATATTTGACATATGGATGGACCTAGAGGGTATTATGCTAAGTGAAATAAGTCAGATAAAAAAGACAAATACCATATGATTTCACTTATATGTGTAATCTAAAAAGACAAAACAAAGCAAAACAAATAAACGAACAAAAAAGCAGAAACCACAAAGAGAACAAACTGGTGGTTGCCAGAGGGAAGGGGTGGGGGATGAGCAAAATGGGTAAGAAGGAGTGGGAGATACAAGCTTCCAGTTATGAAAGTCATAGGAATGAAAGGTACAGCATAGGGAGTATAGTCAATGGCATTGTTTGGTGACAGATGGTAACTACACTTGTGGTGAGCATAACATAATGTATAGGCTTATTGAATCACTATGTTGTACAACTGAAACTAATGTAACTATGTGTGTCAATCATACTTCAACTTAAAAATACTTGGTGATGGGGGCGCCTGGGTGGCGCAGTCGGTTGAGCGTCTGACTTCAGCCAGGTCACGATCTCGCGGTCCGTGAGTTCGAGCCCCGCATCGGGCTCTGGGCTGATGGCTCAGAGCCTGGAGCCTGTTTCCGATTCTGTGTCTCCCTCTCTCTCTGCCCCTTCCCCGTTCATGCTCTGCCTCTCTCTGTCCCAAAAATAAATAAACGTTGAAAAAAAAATTAAAAAAAAAATACTTGGTGATGTAAAAATAAATAAAACGATGGATTAATCACACCAGTGATGTGTATGTGAAAATTCTAAATATAATAATTATAAATGCAACCCAGAAGTATGGCAAAGAAATAATACACTATAACAAATCAATCAATTGCTGCAATAAGAACTCAAAAAATTATCTCAGTCCCAATGTCCCTCTTACACTTATTTCATTTTATCCTTATATTATTTCTCCATTTTTTCTAAAAACTTTTAAAATTTTCAAAAGTTCAAAAGTGCATTTTACCCACTTTGTCAAACAGGATGTCACTCTCCTTTGCAAGTGCTAGCAAAAATGTCTTCATTAGTACTGCTCACGTCTTCAAGACCTAATAGCATGTTTTGTGTTCCTAAAACATCAATGTCCTATACTTGGTTGCAAGGCAAGATGACAATGTGTAATAACTTGGACAACAGAATTAGGCAGCAGATTTGAAAATGCTTAAATGCACTGATTAATTCATTCGTGGTCATATATCCTGAGATAGGAGGCATTATGAGTACTTCACTTGCTGACTCAGAATTTTTGGTCCAGACCCCCTTCTACCAATTGTAGAATTTTCATAGCCCAAATTATAGTGTATCTTATCCCCATGGTGCTTTAGCATCCTTCATAATGGACTCATAACACAATTACTAGTATCACATTTCCCAATTCAATGTATGTACCATCAAAGTTCCACTTGGCCCAACTGCATCCCCTCTCCATTACTGGGCCCTGCCTTACTTCAAATCCAGAGGAAATACAGCAATTATCCTTTCTGCCACTGCCAATGCCACTGTGGTTCAAACCACAGCTTGAGGAACGAGTTAATGTAGTGTCACATAGCAGGAAAGGACTATTGCTGCTGCAAACTAACCAAACTACACACATGGAAACACAGTAGAGTTAATGCTCCAAAGGGTGAACTTTGACAAATGGAGACTAGCTAAGATCCCTTGATAATGGCTTTTCTAAGAATGATGATGACCATTTTCAATGCTACCTTTCCATATTCATTTTGTATAACATCCCAAGCTAAAGTTTATTTCTGGTTTCTCTGAGCTGTGGCTCTTCCTTGCCCTTAAACCAGAACTATCTTGCTGCCATCATAAGGTGTAGAAAACTAGGATAATGGTCCCTGGTCAGCTCTGCCCTGAAGTGTGATATTAAGCAAGATAATAGACATTTATTTTTTGAAATGGTATACTTCCATGCTTGACCCTGTCCATTCAGTCCCCCTCAGGCCTTTTGTTAAGGGTTTGGACAATGTGTGTGTTTGGGGATAGGCCTAGGGGGAAGGAGAAGGGTGGTGGGGAGAGCAGGAAGCTTTATTGGGTGGTAACTATCCTTACAGATCCATTCAGTCCACCATTGAGATTGGGTTTAGTGTAACTCTCTGGCACTGTTGACCATTTATAATAATACAGGATCTTTGATTAGGCATAGAACCCCCTGTTTATTAAGCATTTCTAAGTTTGCAGAAGGTATAACATATTACCAAGTGGGGTAGCATTTCTTTTTGAAAATAAAAGAATGATGAGTTATGTTACTATAAGAAAAAAAATTACAAAGTAGACCAGATTCTTAGTGTTTGCTGCTCAGAACATTCACTCCCTAAGGTCAATCTACATCAGAAATCAAATTATCATCAGATGATTAGTGCTCAGGGAATCAGGACAAGCTGACTTAGCTAGATGTTGGTGCTGTCAAAGTAGGTATATCTAATTCATTTAGTGTTGCTCATGTGTTTCCCCCTATATAGGTGATCAAATCCTTCAAATTTTCCCTTTATGGATTCTAGAGATTTGATCACACTGAGGAAGGTTCTTCCTACCTCTAGGTTATAAAAATAGGCTCTTGTTCCCATCAAACTTTTTATAAACACAATTCAATGCTTTCCTTTTTAATTTTTCTGTTATATACAGTTTTGTGTATTGTGAAGTAGGTGTCTATTATCAACACTTACCTTTTTCTGACAGCATACTTTGTGGAAGGTTTTTGGTTACCTCCAAAACGTTAATTTTCTCCATAAGTAGAAACATTATTTTTTATGCTTGCTACTTTTGAGGGATGATGCACTGAGCTACTACAGTAATATCTTATATTACAGAAGTCATTTTCTTAAAAATAGAATTAATAGTTTGAGTAGTTCCTTAGTTCAAGACTAGAAAACAGGGCCTGGGGCAAAAGTTGACCTTGAGATGTATAATACAAGGGAAAAAGTGTGAGGGGAAAAGGGAAGTGAGACAAGGAAAGAGGGAAGGCAAATATAAGGAGGTAAGTTACTCATCTGGACAGAACTTTCCAACAAAAACACAGCTGATTACTTACATCACATGACGTCTTCAGTAAGGGCACATAAAATTATTGCATCTATGACAGTCTAAGTGGAAGGGATAGAAAAGAATTTACCTGTTAGCTCTCTTTAGTAGTCTCCATTGGTCAAAGTCCACCCCACAGGGTGAACTTAGCAGAGAAAATAACCAAACAGAAGCATAAGCACACAGTTTGCCTGACCATATCAATTTGCTAAACCTACACTTGGGATGTTTATTGAGACAAGACAAGTAAACTATGAATTTTAAAAAAGAAAGCCACTTTCCTGAGCCTTGAAATATTGTGCTTTAGGTGACAATTTATAAGAGAAGTATACTTCACTTTTGTAAAATTACCTTTGGACACATTTTACTGGGATAGACCCACTTAAATTCCTGAAATTGTTAGATGATAACAAAACCAAAATATCCTCCAAGTTCCTAATTTCCTCAGTTTCCCAGGAGCTGCCATCATCTCTAAAGACAGGACACTGCCTCCTCCATGCCCCCATGATCTGCCACTATCACGGCCACAATCCTAGAACTATACCCTTCCCAAAAAGATTGAGAGTGGCAACCTCCAGTGTGAAAGCATCAGGACACTGGCATGTGGCTTGGCTGGCCATGTGGCCTGCCTGGACCAGGCTGTCACACATCTGTCTCACACAGCACTTCCCAAAGTCTGGGCAATTTGGTTCCAAATAATACCAGGTGTGGGACATCAAAAGTACATGCCATGCACATAGGGCTGTGCCACGCTAAGACTAGTTCCTCCTCAGTCTCTGTTCAACAAGAGTTCCAGAAAATTTTTGGCATCCACTCACACCCTAGGTCGCCACATTACCACAGCAATGACAATTCTGTATTAAATGCCCACTGTTGAGTGACCTGGTGTCATGGAAATTAAATGGTCACAGAAGCACAAAGAGACTATGCAGCCAGTTATCTTCCAGAAGGAGGAAATAAAGATATAAGTGGGAGGGAAGGAGAGGGGGAAAGAATGAGAGGGAAGGAGGAGAAATCTGCCAGAGCAGATGGATGCTAGTCAGGCCTGTGCCCCTGCCACATGGTGGCTTTTTATTACTTAACCTCATTTTCACCCACATTTCAAATGAGGTTAAGTAAAAAAAAAATCACTCAGCACCCCAAATTCAACATGGCTTGATGTGAATTTTTTTTAGATGTTCAAGCTACACATCTGGGTCAGAAAACAAGTGTGTTCTCATTGCCTCTGTTTTCTCAAGTATCTCCAATGAATTTTTTTAGGAGAAAATTAGAAAGATTTTAAATCAGGCTCTGAAAGTTTATTTACAGTGTACCTAATTTTATAAAAGTCACTCAGTACCCCAACTTGAACAAATCAATACAAAAGTCATTATTATTTGCTCAATAGTCAAACTGCTCATCCTACCTGACACATAAGAGCACCAAGATAAATATTTTCTCTTTTTAATCTGAACCTCAACTATTGGCAATTCCTAAGACTTTACTCTTTCTTCTACACTTTACTGTGTGGTTATCTATAAAGTTATGGACTCGACATAAAGAATATCATCTCCATTTCTGTCTTCATCAAGGGGAGTTTTGTATAAAATATCTATGGAGGCATTATACAGACATTTGGTTCCAAAGAAAGCGATTTTAAAACAACCAATTGCTGGGGCACCTGGGTGGCTCAGGTGGTTGAGTGTCCAACTTCGGCTCAGGTCATGATCTCGCAGTTTGTGGGTTCAAGCCCTTCATCAGCCTCTGTGCTGACAACTCAGAGCTTGGAGCCTGCTTCAGATTCTGTCTCTCTCTCTCTCTCTCTCTCTCTGCCCTCCCCCGCTCTTCCTCTGTCTCTGTCTCTGTCTCTCTCTCAAAAATAAATAAACATTAAAAAAATTAAAACAACCAATTGCTCAAGTTTGGAAGGCCACTGACTCTACCTCTTACTGATGAAGTGATCTTGGGAAACTTACCTATATCCTCCAAGTGTCATTTCTTCTGCAATAAAAATATAATAATGTTTACTTGACAGGATTGTTGAGGAGATTAAGTGGAGGGGGTAGGAACTCTATAAATGCCAATCAGTGTCTGACAAATATTAGGTACTACCAACTTTTTTTTTCTTTAATATACATCTTGTAGATAAATGCGTTGCTTATCAAATTTGAGTAATATTATTCTTAAAAAGAAAGAAAACTCAAGGGCTTCTAGTTTTGTCTGAAATTATTATTGTAATCAGGAGAAAAGCAAACAAATTTATTCAGCATAAGTTCTACATGACATAGGAACCCTCATAAAAAAATGAAGATCCAAACAAGTGGCAAAATCCAAGTGTTTATATGGTAGGTTGAAGGAAAAGATGCAATTGTGTAAAAGTAGCTAAAATATGGGGAGATTAAAGGAAGATAAAATTTATTTTAGCAAGATCTTTTTGTACAGAAATATCTCAACCTTAACTCCCTCTCTGGTGATAAGAATGTGTCTGTCTTTCCTCCTGGTTTAGGGAATACAATTTTCACATAAGATTTTTCTTTTGGTTTTTGTTTTCTTTTGTTTTAACTTGTTTTATTTTTTACTTTTTTAAATTTATATCCAAATTAGTTAGCATATAGTGCAACAATGATTTCAGGAGTAGATTCCTTAGTGCCTCTTACCCATTTAGCCCACCCCCCCACCCACAACCCCTCCCGTAACCTCCAGTTTGTTCTCCATATTTATGATGTCTCTTCTGTTTTGTCCCCCTCCCTGTTTTTATATTATTTCTGTTTCCCTTCCCTTACTCATATGAGGACTTTAAGAGACAAAACAGATTACTTAAGGTTTTTATCTCCTGCCTTCCTGTGCCTATTTTTTCAAATGTTTTTAGCTCAAAATAATCCTTATGCCAAAGTGGCATATTCTACCAACCCTAACTCTTACATAAAGTTCAAAACAAAAAAAAAAACTTCACAAAATAAAAATAAACCAAGCCACAAAATTAAGAAAATTTAAATTAACATTACTGAGATTGATAATGTTGCTTTGTTGGCTCCAAATCACAATCTGTAATATGAATACGGTAGTCGTACAACCATTCCCTTGATGTTGACACCTGTGTAAGCACCAATTAAATTGAGATATAGGTCATTTCCAACTGTCCAGAAGGTTCCCTCATGCCCTTCCCAATCATTCCCCAAAGTAACCACTGGTCTTATTCCTATCACCATAGATTAGTTTTGCTTATTCTTGAATTTCATATAATGGAATCACATGATAAATGTTCTTTTGAATCTGGCTTATTCAACATTATATTTGTGTGAGTCATCCATATTGCCACATATAGCAGCATGCGTTCTTCCTTCTTGCTGTGTAGCATGTAAATATAGCACACTTTATTTATCTATTATACCGTTGATGGTCATTTGTTTTCTGTTTGAGGCTATTGTGAATAAAGATGATATGAACGGTCTAAATAAATAAATAAATAAATAAATAAATAAATAAAAACATTCCTTCAGTAAGGGGAATCTGATGACTCCCCCTCAACCCTCTGCCAGTTTCCTAACTCAAACTACTGCAAAACCTCTATCAGTACAAAATGATGTACTTATTATGGAGCAAATACATCCTTTATGTATTAAATACATTTTTACATTTTTCTCATTGACTAGAATTTCATTGATCTAAGATGCCTTTGATTATTAGATGCATCATTATTTTATGTACCACTACAAAAGGAAAAAAATACTTCTAATTAAAGTATGGCACAATGCTAAGATGCCATCAACTGTAAGATGCATCATAACTTTGGAGATCCCAAACTATGGGGGAAAGAAGTTATCTTATTTATGATCAGTGAATACAGTAGTGCTACTTTGTGCTATGACAATATTTAACAGAACACAAAAGTTGTCTCCCAAGTCACCAGTCATTCTCAAAACATCCCCATTTTTATCCTATCCTTCAAGCTCAGCTTACTTAAGTGCCTCCCTTCTCTATAAAATTTTCCCTGAGCACTGCTGCCTACAGAAGTTTTTGCACTGATGGGAGGGGTGTGGCCATGATCAGAGGTTCGTGGTTTTGTTAGGATAATTTTGTCTCGATACATTTTGCCTTTCTAAATCATAAACTCAAGGGACAAAATACTTTTTTCTGGTTAAAACACACAACTTTATTGATGAAACACAAGTCTAAGATTAACCAATGTAAACCAATACAAAAGTGTAGCTTATTTATAATTAGTTTGCTGTCAAATTAGGTAAAGGAAAGAGCAAAAAATACCTCAGTCTAGGTAGCAAGATGGAATCAATAAGTGTTTTCTTTATACAAGCTCTAGTATTCATTTGGCATCCTTAAAATGGTACAGCCTAAAACCAACCACCACAACCATCATCACTCTTGATGATCCTTCATATTCATTATTCCAAAATGGCAGCTGAAAGGATCTCTTTGCCATGTAAGCACAATGGCAAACAAAGAATTTACAAAATGCATTGTTCCCAAGTGCAAACTAAACAATTATCTCGATATTGTTCGGGACATACACCCAATTAAAGTTTGGTCAATACTTTTAGGACTTTTACTTTCACTACCAGATCATTGTGATTTGCTAATGCCTTGATTTTCTTAATACACACTCCAGATTCTTTGAATAAGAAAAAAAGTGAACTTCTGCTGAATTCTTTCTTAGATGATGCAAGTCCTTCACTTTTTATGTTGTCATTTATATTTTCAAATAGAGTAAGGATATTAAGAAGAATCTCTCTGTCCCACTCTTTATTAAAGAGGGAAATCAATTCTGATGGTACTTTACAACTGACCAGCTCTCTTGTCATGGCTGGATTCTCAGTAAAGTTTATAATTAGTTTCATAATCTGAATCTTGGTGAAGTAATTTCCCAGGAATAACAATGCAAAAAAGTCTGGAAAAGAATAGGAAAGCAAATGTTGGTAATGATTAGTCACAGTCATGTTAGTTAACAGTCTTAGTCCGGCCATCTGCACAGCTGAGTCCAAGCGGCAGATCATGGTATCATCACACACTTGACTGATATAGGTCTTAATCTTTCCCTGATTTTCAGCATTCACACTCAAGTTATTAAGGGCATTGTAAGCTTTTTCCCTAATAATAAGATCTTTGGTTTTTATCAGTTTTGCAATAATTGGAAGACCACCCAATTCACGAATGGCATTTTGGTTAAAAGAATATGCTGCATTGTTACCCAGAGTGACCAAGGCTATTTCTTGAATAAAAGGATCATTTGATCTTTCCAGGATGTTAAGAACCTTTTGAAGGTCAGGAGCACCCAGAATATCATCAATTTTATAGGGAAAGTTGAACTTGCCCCTACGAACAGGCCATGCTGTAGCTGGAGTCCTGGTGCTCTTACCTCGGGTTCTTCCCTTGGTTTTTCCACTTGCCCTACTCCCAGCCCTAGCGCCACTCCTGGTGGGGTGACAGCCTCCACCCCTGCCCCCTGGGCAGGGTAAACTGGGTGCAAGGGTCCTGTTCCCAGAGATGGTACTCAACCTGGCTCCCCTGCCCGCCTTTGCACTTGCCTGTTCCTTCAGGGTGCTGAAAAGGGCTTTGGCCTTGGCCTCTAGGCCTCCTCCACTCTGGGGTCCCAAGTGGACCTCTGCCTTTACATCTGAACCACTCTCAAGTACCATGCCCACCTCAGCCTTCACCTTTGAATCACCCTGAAGTCTAGCTTCAGACCCCATCCCAGCATTAGCTTTAGCTCCCTTCCCATTCTCAATCCTAGTCTCTACAATATCACTAGATTCCTCCTCATCATCTTCATCATCGTCGTCCCAGATTTTCTCATTCTCATCTCTTCCCCAGGTCAGTCTATATACACAGTAGCAGGCGCCAGCCCCAATCACCACACCAGCGGCCACGCAGCCAGCTTCCCGAGTACGGCCCATGCTGGGGACAATGTCTGAGCCGAATTCTTAACCGGGGCAGAATGAGATTGCTCTGGCCCGGAGGGGTGCTCCTATGTTGGGGACAGAGTTTTCAGCAGGCCCTGCTGCAGCTACAGGTACAGCGGAACCTAGGAATGAAAGAAAGATTTAAGGCGTCAGTCTCCCTTTTTGTGCCTTTGCATGCAGACAGACTGAACTACAGACCCACAAATGTAGAGAACATGACAGGGAATCAGGGCTGGATCATTGATTCCTCTCCTCTATTGGGGAGGTAATTTTGAAAAATTTCCCCATGTCCAGATTCTCCAACCTCATGTTCAACCATCCCACCCCAGTATGTTAAATTTAAGGTACCTAATCATTTCCCTACCTCCCTTACCCTAGATGTCCTGGGGGTAGTGGCGCCCCCACATACACCCATACAGATTCAGGCACTTTCTTCCTTCTCTTCCTTGCCTGGAAGTCCACTGGGTCCTGCAAAGCTGCATACAAATGGGTGGGGAGGAGGATGCTGAATGATCAAGGGACAGAAGGACCTCATCCTGGATAGATACACATCCCTTTCCTGCATCTCTGGCCCTCGCTCTGTGTACCCCAACATCACCCTCCCCTCCTCACAGAGCTGTGGCTTTGAAAATTATTATCTCCCTTCCCCATCTTCTTCATCTCTTTCAAGTCTCCACCGTATCCTCACCCAACCCAGGTCAGTTGTTTCCTTCAAAAGTGATGCCACAGCCCTTTCCCTGTAACAAATCAGATGGTGGTGGAGAGATTGTCTGGAAGACGGACAGACATAAAATGCACAAAGTTTTGGAGCTCACCCTTCCCTCCACCACCTCCAGCATCACGGAGGTTCCAGGACACTCCTCCCTTCACCCATTACACCAACTTCCACTGCTCTGGAGCAATTTCCTTCCTCTCTCATCTCAGTTTCTGTCTCCCCCATTAAACCTAAGGACTGAGAACTCTGGGACGTAGTGCTTGCAGGAAGGAGACAAACCCAGGATACAGTACTCCAAACAGCAATTTGAAGCAAGATCTCCCCACCCCCGTTTCAGGATTCCCGTGCCCCGCCCCCCAGCCACTTCCTTCTTTGTCTAATACCTGCAGAGCACTTTGTTTTCAACGCTCCAAAATGGTATAAAGAGGAGGAAAGGAGGGGGGGGGTGCAGAGGAGGTTCATGAGGCCACTGGGGTTTGCAGTCTCCACTTTTCTCCACCCCAGGAGTCCCAAATATTGCCACCACCCTCACTTTGGCCTACTTTTTCTGGACAATTGTCGTCTTCTTCCTGCTTCTACGGTTGAATTGGCCCTAAAGTGTGTCCATAGACACACATGCCACACGGCAGAGGCAAACGGCTTGCGGACAGAACAGCACTTCGGAAGGTCTCAATACCAGCTTTTCCAAATTCAGGACTCTGGTTGTCAAACGGATTTCATGTTTTGGTCTCTAATCCTTACCCCTACTTCTCAGGACTCCGCTGACATCAGCCCTCTTCAAGCCCAGCGTCCACTCACCCATTCCTGCCGCACCCACCCTCAGAGGTCGGCCATTTTCCCAGCAAAAACCACACCCCTTTCGAACAAGTAGAAAAGGAGGAGGCCGACGAGGGAGTATGGAAAAGTAGAAAAGCAAAAGAGCCTCCTCCCCGATGCATTCCAACCCCCAATGACAGCCATTTTCCCTGTAGGCGCCGTCACATCCTTCTTCCTACATAAAATAACAGGAAGGTAGCTGGAGTCAGAAATGGGCCCAAGTTAAGGCAAGGACCTCAACCATCCCCCACCCTTCCAGGGGCCGCGAGGCGATCCCACCTTTACACCGACCTCCAGGGATTCGGAGCAGATTCTTTACTCTTTTCCTCTGGGTGGTATACAGCGCCCTACTGAAAGACATGGGGAATGACAGATGCACAGCCCCCAAGATTCTGGCTTGGTAGATGGATGCACACAGGACTAGAATCTTAATATCTGCCCTTCCCGATTCAAGGCCCTGGCTGCCAAAGTTTTCGAATTTCCTCCCTCTTGGTCCGGGATGTCCCCAGGAATCCGGCCCCCAAGTCCACCATTTTTGTTCTTGGAAGGGCCAGGGATAGTGGAAGGGTGTTGAGAAAGTCCGCTTTGTCTCCACCCTCCGCTACCCACACCGTAGGGATTCCCCACCCCCGCCCCCAGGCTGCTCCCATCCACACACAGACCTGCTGGGATCCGGGCGGTTACTTCCTCCTCCTTCCCTGGCCACTGGCCCGCCCGCCCTTAGGGCAATAGGGAGCTGGTAGCCGGACAAAACCAGGACCAGGATTAGAAGGACGTGGGCAAACGTCGGCTGCTGCTCACGTGAGGGCCACGTCACCCGCGAGTGCAGGACCCCAGTTACCTCTCCCATCCCATCGGCAGTGCGTCAGGAACCCGCCCACCCCTTTCCTTCCCCGCTACATCAGGTCCTGCCACTCATTTTCTTCTGCCAATCCAGGAGACTGAGGAGAGCTGCTCCTTGTGGCTGGAATTTGCCTTTCTCTGGTGAACAGGGAGAAACTGCATCTGTTCCCCTGTCCATTGGTCTTTTTTTCCCCTCTTTGAGGAATAGTTCTTTTTCTTTCTCTACTCCCTCTCCAATTGCTTCTCCCATTCTCTCACCTTCCCCCACCTCCAGTCATTAAGGGCCAGCATTTTCCCTGCACCCCTATATGAAATGGAAGGAAAGATTTCAGAAAAGAACATACATTGTGGGAATATTTTACTTTCTTAAACTTTCCTGTCCATTATTTAAAATCAGTGATGCATTACTCTTATATTGAGAAAATAAAATGATGCTATTTTTTTAATTTTTTTTAATTTTTTTAAGGTTTTATTTATTTTTGAGAGAGAGAGAGAGAGACAGCACGAGCAGGGAAGGGGCAGAGAGAGACGGAGACACAGAATCCGAAGCAGGCTCCAGGCTCTGAGCTGTCAGCACAGAACCCGACCTGGGGCTTGAACTCACGAACGGTGATATCATGACCTGAGCCAAAGTCAGACGCTTAACCAACTGAGCCACCCAGGCACCCCCAAAATGATGCTATTTTTATTGGAGTGGAGAAAAATGTAAGAGGTAGGGAAAACCCAAAAGGCCTCATTAATTACATTATATTTATTTATAAGAAAAAGGTTTCTACCGGTTATAGCCAAATAGCAGCTTTCAAACCATACTAACTGGGTTTAAAATTGGAAACAAATTTTTCATACAATCTGAATTATTCCACAAAGAGATCTAATCTTTAGTGGTCTAACTTTGGCCACTTAATGTGAATGATCTACTTTTTCCACTTTTGGATCACCTTACAATTTGGTTTAAAAAAGCAACACAATCCTGTCTTGTTTCATTAAAGAAAGACATGTATTTAACGTCCTAAAGTCTTGGCTGACTGCTATGTCAACCTCTTATGATACAATGGCTGTTCTGAACACCAGCCCCTGGATTAGATTCCAGTCCACTGAGGTAGAGGCACCCGAGGGTGTGAGGAGTATAGAAATGGTCTGATCCTCTCAGCTTTGTCAAAGAAGGAGGGATGAAGGTGCTGCCCTCTCACCTCTCCAGTGTTCCAAAACCTCTCATCTTTACAGTTAGGCACTGATTCTGTTGGTCACTCCAGCTCAGAGCCTGGAGCCTCCTTTGAATTCTGTGTCTCCCTCTCTCTCTGCCCCTTCCCTGCTCATGCTGTCTCTCTCTCTCATTCTCTCTCTCAAAAATAAATAAAACCTTAAAAAAATTTTTAAATTAAAAAAAATAGCATTTTATTTTCTCAATATAAGAGTTATGCATCACTGATTTTAAAGAATGGACAGAAAAGCTTAAGAAAGTACACATGGACAGGTGACCAAGATGGTAAATGTCACCTTTACTCAGGTGACCAACTTGAGTAACCACCTTTGGCTTCTTCCTTTTTTCCCCTCCTCCCCCAAATCCTCACAGATGTAACTCAAGGATACACAGAAGGGACTGCTATTCCCACATACCCTTGCAGCTGCAGGTTTCCATGAAGAAGAAGTGATTGCTGGCTGGGGAAAGCACCCAGGTCTGCCTGCTCTGCCCTCATCCATGGTTCCTTAGTTAAAATTGCTCCTAACACTGCTGCTCCCACCTGGCTTGAGAGGTGGAGCCAGCTGGGCCTCTTGCCTCTGGCCTCCTTGCTGCAGGCACCCAGGGAGAACCAAGATCTTCTACAGGGTCACTGCCTGTAGCCCACACCCATTTTAGTCCTCCCTCAGCCAAATGTATGCTGAGGTCCAAGGGAGTCTCCTCACTGACCATACTGATTAGAGTAGGCATTCTTAACTGGCTGCCTCTGTGCTGTACCTGAAATTGTATCAAAGTTATGCATATACATATGTTCATTTTAGTGGCTAAAGGAGTCATAACTTTCAGCAGATTCTCACAGGCATCTATGACTTTAAAAAACAATAGGGCACCTGAGTGGCTCAGTGAGCTCAGGTCATGATCTAGTGGTTCGTGAGTTCAAGCCCCACATGGGGCTCTGCACTATTGGTGTAGAGCCTACTTGGGATTCTCTCTCTCTCTCTTTCTCTCTCTCTCTCCTCTCTCTCTCTCTGCCTTTCCACAGCTTGTGCTCTCTCTCTCTCCTCTCAAATAAATAAACTTTTAAAAAAAAGTAAAAAAGCCTAAGTACTTACCTAGGAAAAAAGATATATCCCTTGAACAGAAATCAATCTCTTCCTCTCTCTCTCTTCCTGTCTCACTCTCATTACATACACTTATTTTTTTTAATGTGCAAACAATGCAGAAATGTATAAAGTAGAATGTGAAAGTGCCCTGAAATTCATGTTCCACCACCAACCACTTTTAACAATTTCCACCTTTATTCATGCAAATACAAAAAATATATGTATGCCTTTGTCAAGTTCCAAGTTGAAAAACATACACAAAACGAAATGGTTGACATTTAGTGACATAAAGTGCAATGAATTCTCCACTTTAATTTGAGAACCAACATCTTTAAAAATTGATTTTTGTCCATGTTTACTTTTATGATCTTCAACAAATTTTATGTTTCTTTAGGTAGGTCATACTCATTACTTGCTAAGTTTATTCCTGGGTATTTTATTGTTTTTGTTGTTTTGAAGAATAAATTTCCTTTATTATTATATTTTCTAGCAGGTTATTGAATACCTAAGGAAACAATAATTATTATTTTTAATGACCTTTCATAATGTTTCTGATAGTTTTTCAATTGTTATATTTGTTTTTTCTAGGTATGCATACATAATCATCTGCAAATGATGATTTTTAAATTTTTTCTTTTCCAATCTATATATCTCTTATTCTTTCATTTCCTGGATGTACTGCATTGACCAGAACCTCCAGAACTATGTTGACAATAGCGGTGATTGAGGGTCTCCCAGCCTTGTTCCTTAGGTAAATGGAAATGCCCTTAATATTTCACCATTTAGTGTGAGTTTTCTGTTTGTTTCTGATGTGTTCTCCTTTATCTGTTTTTGTGTGACTGAAGGGTGATGTCTAAAAGCTACACTTTCATACCCCTTTGTATAAGACTGAGAAAAACTCAGTTGTCCACGTCATAATTATGAGATGGAGAGGGGACCAAGGAGAGTTAACACAAGTCCTGTGCTTATTGTGAGTAAAAACAGACACTCTGCCCTCATAGTGGAAACAAGACTTTAATGAAACAATTATACATGTATACAAATCGAAAAAAATATCATGAAAGAAAAGAACATTATTAATATATTAAAACAAGTGGCAGAATCTGGGGATCAAAGATGACTTCCTTGAGGGGGGAAAGGGAGTGAAATTTTGAACTGAGATGAAAGAAAGCAGGTGTTAACTAGGAAAAGAGGGGAGCAGAAAATAAGAATGTTCAAATTCGCCACATTCATGATAACCACTGTGATAACCCATATACCTAAATCCTAGGATAAATCATGTGAAAATCACTTAACTTTTCAATTGACTCTCCAGGTTTTGTTGTTGTTTTATATGTACAAATAACAACAATATAGATAGATGATAGATGATAGATAGATAGATAGATAGATAGATGATAGGTAGAAGATAGGTAAATAGATAATAAGTAGGTAGATACATTATATGTGAGTGTATGTACACATATATATTTTTTAAAATAATTTTGTATCATAAAATGCAAATTATTTCTTCACCTAATATATCATGTACATTATTTTATCAGATACAATAATATTCTACAGTGTGGATTTACCAAAATTTTACCAATCTATTACTGATTCACATTTGGCCTTTTACCAATATTTGCCTATTATAAAAATGCTGAAGTGGAGACCTTCGTACACATATATTTTGATAATTGTGGCATTATTTCCTTATGATAAATTCCTAGAAGTGAAATCATTGGGTCAAAGTGGATGTTCATTTTAAATCATATCCATGTTGCCAACTTTCACCTTTTAAATTGTGGTATATATATTCCATGTTCTGTTCCAAAAATTTTGAAATTCATTAATTATAAGTGAGATTAAACATCTTCTCATAGGTTTGTTAACCATTTGTATCTCTCTTTCTATGAATTGTCTTTCCCCATTTTTCCATTTAGGTTATTCATCTTTTTCTTATTAGTACATAAGAACTTTCTGTAAATCAAGGAAATGAGCTCTTTGACAATCATAAGTTTTATAAATATATTCCCTGTTTATAATTTTATTTGAACTTCTGCAATATGGAATTTTTAAATCTTTATGATACAAAATTTATCAATTATTTCTTTACATTTTCTGGGTTGTGTGTCCTGCTTAGGAAGTCGTGTATTTTCTTCTAATTTTTTTGTGTATTTTTAGTACTTAAATTTTTGGTCCACATGGAATTTTTTTTGGTGCCATTGCCTTTGTTACCAGTAAAGCACCAGCAATTTTACCCACCATTACTTTTGAACCATTTGTATAAATGTTAACATGGTGAATAAAGCAAATAACATCTCAATGTTATCGCAAATATATTTTTTCCAACTTTACTGAACACATGGAATTATTTTTTCAAAATAGTAAACTGTCCAATGCAAATTATCTAATAATCTTTCTCTAGTTCACTGATTTAAAATGTCACCTTTATGGGGGAAAAAAAGAGAGAGAGAAAGGTGCAGACCATAAAATACTCTTGTTTTAATTTTAAATTTATTTTTTTATTTATTGAGAGAGAGAGAGAGAGAGAGAGAGAGAGAATCCAAAGTAGCCTCTGCATCATCACCATGGAGCTTGATGTGGGTCTCGAACCTAGGAATAGTGAGATCATGACCTGAGCCAAAACCAAGAGTCAGGTGTTTAAACCACCTGAGCCACCCAGACACCCCCAAACAGATTCTTAACTCTAGAGAACAAACTGTGGGTTGCTGGAGGGGACGTGGGCAGGGGGTGGGGGAGATGGACTAAATGTATAATGGGTATTGAAGAACACACTTGTGATGAGCACTGGGTGTTATATGTAAGTGATTAATCACCAAATTCTACTCCTGAAACTAATATTAACACTATATGCTAACTAGAAAATTAATAAAAACCTGAAAGAATAAATAAATAAATAAATAAATAAATAAGTAAAACGTCACCTTTATCATAAACTAACTATCCACATATATTTGATATATTTGATTCTCTATTATGTTTCTTGAATGTTATTTTTTTCTTTTTATGTACCAAACTTTTAATTATAGTATCTTTATAATATGTTTTAATATCGGGGAGGGTAAAGCCTCTCTAATCACTCCTTTTCATAATTTACCTGCCTATTCACATGTGTTTATTTAGACATAAAATGTATTATTTTGTTACATTCCCTTAAAATCCTGTCCTTATTTCAATTTGGTTACATTTAATTTATAAGTTAATTGAAGGATAACTGGCATCTTTAAAAGAATATCTTACCACCCACACAGGTCAGAATGACTATTATTAAAAAGACACAGGGTGCTGGGTGGCTGATACCCCACTATTGATTTTGTCTCATGTCATTACATCACTGTTTCATAAGATTGAGCCCCACATCAGGCTCACGCTGACAGAGCGAAACCTGTTTGGGATTCTCTCTCTCTCTCTTTCTCTCTTGGCCCTCTCCCCTTATGTCTCTCACTCGCTCTCTCTCTCTCAAAAGAAAGAAAGAAAAAAAGGAAGGAAGGAAGGAAGGAAGGAAGGAAGGAAGGAAGGAAGGAAGGAAGGAAAAAGAAATAAAAAGAAGAAAAGAAAGAAAGAAAGAAAGAAAGAAAGAAAGAAAGAAAGAAAGAAGAAAGAAAGAAAGAGAAAAGAGATGAGAGAACAACTGCTGGTGAAAATGTGGAGACAAATGGAACCCTTGTGCACTGTTGTGGGAATGTAAATTGGTACAGCCACTATGGAAAACAGCACGGAGGATACTCAAAAAATTAACAGTAGAAATACTATATGATCCAGCAATTCTATGTCTGGGTATTTCTTTGAAGAAAGTGAAATCACTCAGAGATATCTGCACCCCCATGTGCATTGCAGCATTATTCACAATAGCCAAGACATGAAAACAACCAAAGTATTTATCAATGGATGGCTAGATTAAAATACACATATGTATTTATATTGGTATATTTTATTCATTCATTAAGAAAAGGAAATCCTTCTGGGGCACCTGAGTGGCTCAGTAAGTTAAGCATCCAACTTCAGCTCAGGTCATGATCTCACAGTTCATGAGTTGGAGCCCTGCGTCAGGCTTTGTGCTGACAGCTCAGAGCCTGAAGCCTGCTTCAGATTCTGTGTCTCCCTCTCTCTCTGTCCCTCCCCCACTCATACTCTGTCTCTCTCAAAAATAAATAAAACATTTTTAAAAATTTTTAAAGGAAATCTTTCCATTTGCAATAACATGGATAAACTTGGAGAGCATTGTGCTAAGGGAAATAAGTCAAAGAAATACAAGTGCTGTATGATATCACTCATATGTGAAATCTAAAAAAGCCAAACTCATAGAAACTGAGAGTAGATTGGTGGTTTCCAGAGGCTGGGGAAAGGGAGAAATAAGTAGACATTGGCATAAACTTCCAGTTTTAAGATCAGTAAGTTCTGGGGATCTAATGAACAGCATGGTGACTATAGTTAACAGTATTGTATTGTATACTTGGCAGTTGCTAAGACAGTAGATCTTAAATGTTCTCACAACTACAACAAAAAAGGTGTAATTATATGGTATGATGGATGTATTAACTAACCATATTGTGATATTCATTTTGCAATATATATGTGTATCAAATCATCACATTGTACACCTTAAATTTAGATAACATGTCAATTATATCTCAATAAAGCTAGGAGGAAAAGAATATCTTTCTACACCAGAACCCAGTTTTGCTAGTTGTCTTCATTAATTTTCCTTAGCAGCATTTCCAAATTAAAAAAAAAAAACTCCTAGAACATTACTTGGCACACTATAGGTTATCAATAAATACTTTTTAAATTAAATACACTTTGTTAAGTGTATTCTTAAGTACTTTACTTTTTACCATGGCTATTGTAAGTTGAATCTTTTCTTTATCTTACATTTTCTATTTATTCTTTTTATATATGAAAGTCGTTAGATTTTGCAGTTAATTTTATAACCAGCCTCTTTATGGAATTCCTAGTTTAAAATAATTTTTCACTGATTGATTCTCTTAGATTTGTTTCATTTGCAGTAATGATCATCTTGTCTCCTCCTTTCCAATATTAATATTGTATTCCCTTCTCCGATAATTGCATTAAGTAGTACTTCCAGAACAATGTTAAATAATTGTGGAAAAATTGACATCCTTGTCTTTTTCCTGATTTTTATGGGAATGCTTTTGGTGTTTGTCCTTCAAGCATGAGGGACTTCTTGGTGAGAGCTAGGGCCATGGAAGAGGGATCTTCTGTAGGAGCTGAAGTTTTGGCCTATCACTGCCAGTATACTTACTGGCAGTCACTGCCAATAAAACACAGCCCAAGTCAGTGATGGAACAGAAAAAAAAAATTGTTTTCTCTCTTCCTCCAAAGTTCTGTAAGTGTATCCCATTGGCCAAATCCAAAGAAGAATGGTGCCTGGGGATTATAATCCATAAGAGTCAGCTTTCTGGGGCATAGAAAAGGACTAAGGAGCAGAAAATTGATTAGGAATTGAGGTAAAATAAAGGATAACCAACCCAATCCACCTTTAGCCACTCAGCATCCATTCTTGCCCTTTACTCCAATAAAGAAACTCTCATCTCCAACAAGGAGGCAGAGACAAAAAGACCCATGAGCCTATGTACTATCATGGAGTAATGTTAAGTCATACTCTCCACTTGAAACCTGATTATAACAACAATATCTGGTATTTTTCACACATAAGAGAAATGAAGGAAAAAAATAATTATCAATAAAGGTACACCTAGCTGCCACAGTTCCCTTCTGTAGCTGGTCATGAGGCCAAAGTCAATAATCCATTTCATATCTCCTTTAGTTTTCCACAGTTCTTTCCCTGATGTAGTGACCCTAACCTTCAATCCTATCTTTATTGGATTTTTGCATTTTCACATTGACCAAGACTATTGGGCAAATGAGTATTAAGAGGTGCCCTAATGACTATACCTGGACTCCAAGCATACTTCTCCTCCTGTTCTCATTGTATAGAAACAACTCTATTTCCCGTGGTAATGGTATTCAATCATTCCAGGCAGTGCAGTAACCCTTTTCTCTGCCTCTCAGTTCAATAGCATGAGGAGACCAAAATAGCCAGGGTGCAGTTTCAGCTTTCAATTTAATGGAACCATGGCTTTATTCCCTGTTGGAAACATTCATTCCCTATAAAATAGAACTTTCATATCTGCTGAGCCCAAGGCTTTGGAGATATATATATATATATATATATAGAGAGAGAGAGAGAGAGAGGCAGGGGGGCACTCCCTCCTCCACCCCTTCATTCCCAGATTTGTGTATCTTCACTAAATGAGGGAAATAACACCATATATTGGTCACTGGTTTTCTTTTTTTTTCTTTAAATCCAAGTTAGTTAACATATAGTGTAATAATGATTTCAGAAATAGAATCTAGTGATTCATCACTTACATATAACATCCAGTGCTCTTGTTGTTACATATAACAACAAGTGCCCTCCTTAATACCCATCACCCATTTAGTCCATTCCCCCACCCAACACCCCTCCAGCAATCTTCAGTTTGTTTTCCGCATTTAAGAGTCTCTTATGGTTTTCTCCATCTCTGTTTTTATCTTATTTTTCTTTCCCTTCCTCTATGTTCATCTGTTTTGTTTGTTAAATTCCACATATGAGTGAAATCATATGATTTTTGTCTTTATCTGACTGACTTATTTCACTTAGCATAATACACTCTAGTTCCATTCACATTACTGCAAATGGCAAGATTTCATTATTTTTGATCACCAGGTAATATTCCATATCTTCTTTATCCATTTGTCAGTCAATGGACATCTGGGCTATTTCCATAATTTGACAATTGTCATGGTCACTGGTTTTAAAGCAGCTGTTGTATTCTTGTAGTATAGCAGTCTCAATCTGGAACATCTGATCCTATAACTAAGCCTTCAGAAATTCATTTTCTTTTCTATCAGGCAAGCTGCTTCTGCATGATGGAGTAAGTAATACAGACCAGTGAATCTTTGTATATGACTCCATTATTGTACTTTGTCTACCATTAAATGAGTTTCTTAGTCAGAGACAATGTTGTATAGGATAACCTGATGATGATTAAGGCATTCTGGAAGTCCATGGATGGTGGCACTGACAGAATCACTGTAAGCAATGAAGGTGAATGTGCATCTGGAATATATATTTATTTCCATAGGGAAAAATTTATGTTCTCACCACGATGAAAGGTGTCCCATATAATAATCCTACCACCATGGAGCTGAATGGTACCCCCAAGAAATACTGTCTTATTGTATTGAATGCTTTATCATCATCTTATTTTGTTGCCAGTTTGGGCACTTTTGTTGCTAGTGTTAGTACAAAATCAACTTTGGTGAGTGGAAGTCCATGTTATTAAGCCCTTGCATTGCCTTCATAGCATTGATGCTAATCTAATACAGATAGCACAAAAAATAGAGAATATTATTACAATTCTATTTACTACAGTGCTATATTGAATTTACTAATATTTTACTTTGGATTTTTGCATTTATATTTATGATTTAGATTAACCTCTGGTTTACATTTTTACTTCTATTCCTCTTTGTGTTGGTATAAGTCTTATGAAGCCGTATAGAATTAATTCAGTAGATTTCCACCTTCTCTTATGCTCTAGAACACCTTAAATTATAAAAAAGAAAAAAAATTAGAGGGATGAGGGAAGATGGCGGCGTAGGAGGACGCTGGGCTCCCGCGCGTCCTGCAGATCACTTAGATTCCACCTACACCTGCCTAAATAACCCAGAAAACCGCCAGAGGATTAGCAGAACGGAATCGCCGGAGCCAAGCGCAGACGAGAGGCCCACGGAAGAGGGTAGGAAGGGCTGTGTGGCGGTGCGCGCTCCACGGACTGGCGGGAGGGAGCCGGGGCGGAGGAGCGGCTCGCCGGCCAAGCAGAGCCCCCGAGTCTGGCTTGCAAAAGCGGAGGGGCCTGACGGACTGTGTTCCGACAACAAGCGCGACTTAGCGTCTGGGAGGTCATAAGTTACCAGCTCTGCTCGGAAAGCGGGAAGGCTGGAGGACAAAGGGAGGGAGAGCTGCTGAGCCCCCTGACGAAAGAGCTCAGTTTGGTGGGGAACAAAGGCGCTCGCCAGCGCCATCTCCCCCGCCCATCCCCCAGCCAAAATCCCAAAGAGAACCAGTTCCTGCCAGGGAACTTGCTCGCTCTGCACAAATACCCAACTCTGTGCTTCTGCAGAGCCAAACCTCCGGCAGCGGATCTGACTCCCTCCCGCTGCCACAGGGCCCCTCCTGAAGTGGATCACCTAAGGAGAAGCGAGCTAAGCCTGCCCCTCCTGCCCCTGTGCACCTTGCCTACCCACCCCAGCTAATACGCCAGATCCCCAGCATCACAAGCCTGGCAGTGTGCAAGTAGCCCAGACCAGCCACGCCACCCCACAGTGAATCCCGCCCCTAGGAGAGGGGAAGAGAAGGCACACACCAGTCTGACTGTGGCCCCAGCGGTGGGCTGGGGGCAGACATCAGGTCAGACTGCGGCCCCGCCCACCAACTCCAGTTATACACCACAGCACAGGGGAAGTGCCCTGCAGGTCCTCACCATGCCAGGGACCATCCAAAATGACCAAGCGGAAGAATTTCCCTCAGAAGAATCTCCAGGAAATAACAACAGCTAACGAGCTGATCAAAAAGGATTTAAATAATATAACAGAAAGTGAATTTAGAATAATAGTCATAAAATTAATCACTGGGCTTGAAAACAGTATAGAGGACAGCAGAGAATCTCTTGCTACAGAGATCAAGGGACTAAGGAACAGTCACGAGGAGCTGAAAAACGCTTTAAATGAAATGGAAAACAAAATGGAAACCACCACAGCTCGGATTGAAGAGGCAGAGGAGAGAATAGGTGAACTAGAAGATAAAGTTATGGAAAAAGAGGAAGCTGAGAGAAAGAGAGATAAAAAAAATCCAGGAGTATGAGGGGAAAATTAGAGAACTAAGGGATACACTAAAAAGAAATAATATACACATAATTGGTATCCCAGAGGAGGAAGAGAGAGGGAAAGGTGCTGAAGGGGTACTTGAAGAAATAATAGCTGAGAACTTCCCTGAACTGGGGAAGGAAAAAGGCATTGAAATCCAAGAGGCACAGAGAACTTCCTTCCGACGTAACTTGAATCGATCTTCTGCACGACATATCATAGTGAAACTGGCAAAATACAAGGATAAAGAGAAAATTCTGAAAGCAGCAAGGGGTAAACGTGCCCTCACATATAAAGGGAGACCTATAAGACTCGTAACTGATCTCTCTTTTGAAACTTGGCAGGCCAGAAAGAATTGGCACGAGATTTTCAGTGTGCTAGACAGAAAAAATATGCAGCCGAAAATCCTTTATCCAGCAAGTCTGTCATTTAGAATAGAAGGAGAGATAAAGGTCTTCCCAAACAAACAAAAACTGAAGGAATTTGTCACCACTAAACCAGCCCTACAAGAGATCCTAAGGGGGATCCTGTGAGACAAAGTACCAGAGACATCACTACAAGCATAAAACATACAGACATCACAATGACTCTAAACCCATATCTTTCTATAATAACACTGAATGTAAATGGATTAAATGCGCCAACCAAAAGACATAGGGTATCAGAATAGATAACAAAAACAAGACCCATCTATTTGCTGTCTACAAGAGACTCATTTTAGACCTGAGGACACCTTCAGATTGAGAGTGAGGGGATGGAGAACTATTTATCATGCTACTGGAAGCCAAAAGAAAGCTGGAGTAGCCATACTTATATCAGACAAACTAGACTTTAAATTAAACGCTGTAACAAGAGATGAAGAAGAGCATTATATAATAATTACAGGGTCTATCCATCAGGAAGAGCTAACAACTATAAATATCTATGCGCCGAATACCGGAGCCCCCAAATATATAAAACAACTACTCATAAAAATAAGCAACCTTATTGATAAGAATGTGGTCATTGCAGGGGACTTTAACACCCCACTTACAGAAATGGATAGATGATCTAGACACACGGTCAATAAAGAAACAAGGGCCCTGAATGAGACATTGGATCAGATGGACTTGACAGATATATTTAGAACTCTACATCCCAAAGCAACAGAATATACTTTCTTCTCGAGTGCACATGGAACATTCTCCAAGATAGATCATATACTGGGTCACAAAACAGCCCTTCATAAGTTTACAAGAATTGAAATTATACCATGCATACTTTCAGACCACAATGCTATGAAGCTTGAAATCAACCACAGAAAAAAGTCTGGAAAACCTCCAAAAGCATGGAGGTTAAAGAACACCCTACTAACGAATGAGTGGGTCAACCAGGTAATTAGAGAAGAAATTAAAAAATATATGGAAGCAAATGAAAATGAAAAGACAACAATGCAAATGCTTTGGGATGCAGCGAAGGCAGTCCTGAGAGGAAAATACATTGCAATCCAGGCCTATTTCAAGAAACAAGAAAAATCCCAAATACAAAATCTAACAGCACACCTAAAGGAACTAGAAGCAGAACAGCAAAGGCAGCCTAAACCCAGCAGAAGAAGAGAAATAATAAAGATCAGAGCAGAAATAAACAATATAGAATCTAAAAAAACTGTAGAGCAGATCAACGAAACCAAGAGTTGGTTTTTTTGAAAAAATAAACAAAATTGACAAACCTCTAGCAAGGCTTCTCAAAAAGAAAAGGGAGATGACCCAAATAGATAAAATCATGAATGAAAATGGAATTATTACAACCAATCCCTCAGAGATACAAACAATTATTAGGGAATACTATGGAAAATTATATGCCAACAAATTGGACAACCTGGAAGAAATGGACAAATTCCTGAACACCCACACTCTTCCAAAACTCAATCAGGAGGAAATAGAAAGCTTGAACAGACCCATAACCAGCGAAGAAATTGAATCAGTTATCAAAAATCTCCCAACAAATAAGAGTCCAGGACCAGATGGCTTCCCAGGGGAGTTCTACCAGATGTTTAAAGCAGAGATAATACCTATCCTTCTCAAGCTATTCCAAGAAATAGAAAGGGAAGGAACTTCCAGACTCATTCTATGAAGCCAGTATTACTTTGATTCCTAAACCAGACAGAGACCCAGTAAAAAAAGAGAACTACAGGCCAATATCCCTGATGAATATGGATGCAAAAATTCTCAATAAGATACTAGCAAATCGAATTCAACGGCATATAAAAAGAATTATTCACCATGATCAAGTGGGATTCATTCCTGGGATGCAGGGCTGGTTCAACATTCGCAAATCAATCAACGTGATACATCACATTAACAAAAAAAAAAAAAGAGAAGAACCATATGATCCTGTCAATCGATGCAGAAAAGGCCTTTGACAAAATCCAGCACCCTTTCTTAATAAAAACCCTTGAGAAAGTCGGGATAGAAGGAACATACTTAAAGATCATAAAAGCCATTTATGAAAAGCCCACAGCTAACATCATCCTCAACGGGGAAAAACTGAGAGCTTTTTCCCTGAGATCAGGAACACGACAGGGATGCCCACTCTCACCGCTGTTGTTTAACATAGTGTTGGAAGTTCTAGCATCAGCAATCAGACAACAAAAGGAAATCAAAGGCATCAAAATTGGCAAAGATGAAGTCAAGCTTTCGCTTTTTGCAGATGACATGATATTATACATGGAAAATCCGACAGACTCCACCAAAAGTCTGCTAGAACTGATACATGAATTCAGCAAAGTTGCAGGATACAAAATCAATGTACAGAAATCAGTTGCATTCTTATACACTAACAATGAAGCAACAGAAAGACAAATAAAGAAACTGATCCCATTCACAATTGCACCAAGAAGCATAAAATACCTAGGAATAAATCTAACCAAAGATGTAAAGGATCTGTATGCTGCAAACTATAGAAAGCTTATGAAGGTAATTGAAGAAGATATAGAGAAATGGAAAAACATTCCCTGCTCATGGATTGGAAGAATAAATATTGTCAAAATGTCAATACTACCCAAAGCTATCTACACATTCAATGCAATCCCAATCAAAATTGCACCAGCATTCTTCTCGAAACTAGAACAAGCAATCCTAAAATTCATATGGAACCACAAAAGGCCCCGAATAGCCAAAGGAATTTTGAAGAAGAAGACCAAAGCAGGAGGCATCACAATCCCAGACTTTAGCCTCTACTACAAAGCTGTCATCATCAAGACAGCATGGTATTGGCACAAAAACAGACACATAGACCAATGGAATAGAATAGAAACCCCAGAACTAGACCCACAAACGTATGGCCAACTCATCTTTGACAAAGCAGGAAAGAACATCCAATGGAAAAAAGACAGCCTCTTTAACAAATGGTGCTGGGAGAACTGGGCAGCAACATGCAGAAGGTTGAAACTAGACCACTTTCTCACACCATTCACAAAAATAAACTCAAAATGGATAAAGGACCTGAATGTGAGACAGGAAACCATCAAAACCTTAGAGGAGAAAGCAGGAAAAGACATCTCTGACCTCAGCCGTAGCAATCTCTTACTCGACACATCCCCAAAGGCAAGGGAATTAAAAGCAAAAGTGAATTGCTGGGACCTTATGAAGATAAAAAGCTTCTGCACAGCAAAGGAAACAACCAACAGAACTAAAAGGCAACCAACGGAATGGGAAAAGATATTCGCAAATGACATATCGGACAAAGGGCTAGTATCCAAAATCTATAAAGAGCTCACCAAACTCCACACCCGAAAAACAAATAACCCAGTGAAGAAATGGGCAGAAAACATGAATAGACACTTCTCTAAAGAAGACATGCGGATGGCCAACAGGCACATGAAAAGATGTTCAGCATCGCTCCTTATCAGGGAAATACAAATCAAAACCACACTCAGGTATCACCTCACGCCAGTCAGAGTGGCCAAAATGAACAAATCAGGAGACTATAGATGCTGGAGAGGATGTGGAGACACGGGAACCCTCTTGCACTGTTGGTGGGAATGCAAATTGGTGCAGCCGCTCTGGAAAGCAGTGTGGAGGTTCCTCAGAAAATTAAAAATAGACCTACCCTATGACCCAGCAATAGCACTGCTAGGAATTTATCCAAGGGATACAGGAGTGCTGATGCATAGGGCCACTTGTACCCCAATGTTCATAGCAGCACTCTCAACAATAGCCAAATTATGGAAAGAGCCTAAATGTCCATCAACTGATGAATGGATAAAGAAATTGTGGTTTACATACACAATGGAATACTACTTGGCAATGAGAAAGAATGAAAGATGGCCTTTTGTAGCAACGTGGATGGAACTGGAGAGTGTGATGCTAAGTGAAATAAGCATACAGAGAAAGACAGATACCATATGGTTTCACTCTTATGTGGATCCTGAGAAACTTAACAGGAACCCATGGGGGAGGGGGAGGAAAAAAGAAAAAAAAAAAAGAGGTTAGAGTGGGAGAGAGCCAAAGCATAAGAGACTGTTAAAAACTGAGAACAAACTGAGGGTTGATGGGGGGTAGGCGGGAGGGGAGGGTGGGTGATGGGTATTGAGGAGGGCACCTTTTGGGATGAGCACTGGGTGTTGTATGGCAACCAATTTGACAATAAATTTCATATATTAAAAAAATAATAATAAAAAAATAAAAAAATAAAAAAATTAGTGGATCCTTGATGATGTTGTGGTAGGAAGAATAATGTCTCCTCAAAGATGTCTACATATTGGAACCTGTGACTATGTTACCTTATATGGCAAAAGGAACTTTGCAGATGTGATTAAATTAAGGATATTGAGATAGGGAGATTATACTAGACTGGCTGAGTAGACCCAATGTAATCACAAGGGTCCTGATACGGGGGGGGGGGGGTGCAGAAGAGCCACATAAGATATGATGACAGAATCAGACATCAGAGTGATGTGGGCTATGAGCCAAGGAATGCAGGTAGCCTCTAGAAGCTGGAAAAAGGAAATGGATTCTCTGCTACAGCATCCAGGGTAACATAGCTCTGTCAACCCATTTTAGACTTCTGACCCCCCAGAACTGTTAAGATAATAAAAGTGTCTTATTTTAAGCCATTGAGTTTTCAATAATTTGTTACAGCAGCAGTAGGAAACTAATACAATATCGTTATTATTTTCAAAGAATAGAAATTTTTTATATTTACCCAGATATTTACCATTTTTCTATTGCTTCTTCATTCTTGAATTCCAGATTTCCCTCTGGTATCATTTCCCTCTAGGCTGTCGAACTTACTTTAGCATTTTTTTAGAGCATGTCTTTTGGCAACAAATTCTCTTGGTTTTCCCTCATCGAGGAACATCTTTATTTTCATCTCCACACTCTATTCCTGAACTGTAACTATGCATTGACAATTCTTTCCTTTAAACACATCAACCATGTTATTCCACTATCTTCTGACCTTCACTGTTTGTGATAAGAAAACCACAGTCTTTCAAATTGTTCCCCTATAAGTAATGTGTTATTTTCCTCTAGCAATTTTCAAGGTTTTTTTTCTTTACTTTTGGTTTCCAGCAGTTTGATAAGATGTATCTAAGCATAGTTTTCTTTGAGTTTATCCTGCTTGGGATTTATTGACCTTCTTGCATCTGTAAATTTATGACTTTCAAAGCATCTGGGAAGTTTTTGACAATTATATCCTCAAATAATTTTTCTATTCTAGGAAAGGAAGGCTGAAAAGAACAGGAAATGCTACCCTTTCCCAGCACCATTTCACAGAGCAAGAGTGTCACTCGGGGGAAAAAAAAAAAGTACCTGCCTTCTGCTCTGGTGCATCGGTTGAAGAGTTTGTCCCAAGAAGAAAGGCAGGGCACAAGGATGAAGAATGCTGAAGCTCTGCCTGAATGCTCTGTCTGCCTGAAAGGGCTGAAATAATCCAGAAATGGTAGTAGAAAATTCCATGCATTTTGACAGACACTGTCAAAAAACAATGGAGATCTTGGTGCAGAATAATTAAGAGGAAGCTAATACCACTAATACAAGAAAAATGTCAGAACAATCACAAGTTTCCTAGAGAGAACCAGGGAGACAACCAGTAAGAGCCCTCTTGAGATCATATAAAATTGTGGTGGTCAGGAAGATTGTGGTATATGCTAGGCTGTATCCCCTTGGGAAAATTAGAGAAAGACATGCAACAGGCTTGAACGGATTCCCCAAGCCATATAGAGACCCATAAACACAGGGCATAAAGCCTCACTGGCACAAAGAACTTAAACACAACCTCTGACCAAACACTGACTAAATCATAAGCTACTCTGACCCAGGGACAAATCCTAGAAAACCAAGATTAAAAATAAAATCACAGTCATCCTTGGCAGTCTGGAAAAATGTGTGAATGTCTATAGTCTTTCAGGAGCAATCAGAAAAAAAACCTCCAAGCTACTACTCCCTGGCTGAATGGGAGAGAGGCAAAATATGTAAATTCACTGAAATGTGAGAGCAGCTACACAGATATATAATGGTAAAGGGTAAATATCTAGGGGCGCCTGGGTCACTCAGTTGGTTAAGCGTCCAACTTCAGCTCAGGTCATGATCTCGTGGTTCATGTGTTCAAGCCCTGCATCAGGCTCTGTGCTGACAGCTCAGAGCCTGGAGCCTGTTTCAGATTCTGTGTCTCCCTCTCTCTCTCTCTGCCTCTCCCCTGCTTGCACTCTGTCTCTATCTGTCTCAAAAATAAATAAACATTTAAAAAGGGTAAATATCTAATTGGCTAAGGGAACTTAAGCACAACCTTTGTCCAATAAGTGACTTATGCTAACCCACGGGCAAAACCTAAGTAGCCAAGCTCAAAGATAAAAACAAGGGAAAAAGATATGAGCTGGGACATCAGAGATGCACATTATGAGTGTGGAGGAAGTAAACTTCACAGAATTAGTCCTACTAAGTCAACGAATAAACAAATAACTGATAAAATAATAACAATGACCACTGAGAAGAGCATCAGTATGCAGGGTTGCTATATTACCTAAAATGTCCAGCTCTCAACAAAATATTAAAATACATATATAGTATATAGTTGTAACTATATAGGTAAACATAAAAGACAGTATAAATGTATTTTTGTAACTATTTTTTTCTATTTGATTTGAAAGACAACTTCATAAAGCAATATGAATAAATCTATGTTGATGTACATACAATGTATAGAGATATGATTTGTATGACAATAATAGTGCAAAAGAGTGGTTAGGAATGGAACTATTAGGAGAAAAGATTTTAAATTAAGCTGGTATTGATGTCAACTTGATTTTTATAAATTAAGTTGTTCATTGTAATTTCCAGGACAACTACTAACAGAATATCTTTTTTTTTTTAAGTTTACTTATTTATTTTGAGAGAGAGAGAGAGAAGAGCAGAGAGAAAGGAAGAAAGAGAATCCCTATCAGGCTTCACATGCAGAGCTGGACATAGGGCTTGATCTCACAAACTACAAGATGATTACCTGAGCCGAAATCGAGTTGGAGGCCTAACTGACTGGGCCACCCAGGAGAATTTATTTTAAAATATAGTAAAAGAAATGGCAGGGGAATGAAAATGGCACACTAGAAAATGCCTATTTGACATAAAAGAAGGTAACAATGGGGGAATAGGGGAACAAAAAAGACATAAGACATATAGAAACAAATAGCAAAATGGCAGATTATACCTTATCAGTGATTGCATTAAATATAAATGTATTAAACACTCCAATCTGAAAGTGGAGATTGCAGAATACATTTTAAAAGTATGATCCAACCATACGTTGTATACAAAATACATGCAGATTCAAAGACACAAATAGGTTGAATATCAAAGGATAGAAAAAGTTATACATGTAAACAGTAACCAGAAGGGACCTGGAATGGTTGTATTAATACCAGAAAAATTAGGCCTTAAGATACACATTGTTATTAAAAACTAAGAAGGGTCATTTATAATGATGAAAATGTCAGTCCATCAAGAATATATGACAATTATAAATATAAATATGTGGACCTAATGACAAAGCCCCATAGTACATGAAGCAAAACCAGACAGAATTGAAGGGAAACAAAAATATATACAAGGAATAACAATAATATATAATATATGCCAATTTATAAGTATTACTCTGAGAGCTTAATCATTTAATTATCACAGCAATTCTATAAAATAGGTTTTGTTATTTCCATTTGAAATATAGGGAAAACGAGGAGGAGAAATGAAAAGATTTGCCTAAGATCATGTAGCTATTAAGTGAAAAGACCAGGATTTGAAGTCATGCTGTCTGATGGCTTGTCCAATAGGATTAGTGTCCTTATAAGAAGAAATACCAGAGAGCTCACTCTTTCTCTAGGTTCACACATCAAGGAAAGGTCATGTGAAGTCATAGCAAGAAGGTGACTGTCTACAAGCCAGGAAGAGATCTGTCACAGAAACCAAATTTACCAGCACCTAATCTTGGACTTCTCAGTCTCCAAGACTGTTGGAAAATAAGTTTCTGTTGTTTAAAACACCCAGTCTGTGGTATTTTGTTCTAGCAGCCCAAGCAGACTAATACAAGGACATTATGCTAAATTAAATAAGCCAGTCACAAAAGGACAAACATTGCATGATCCCACTTATAAAGTAGTCAAATTCATAGAGACAGAAAGTAAAATGGTGGTTGCCAGGGGCTGAGGGAGGGAATAATGGGGAATTATTATTTAATAGGTACAGAATTTCAGTTTGGGAAGATGGAAAGACTTCTGGAGATGGATAGTGGTGGCAGTTACACAACAAAGGGAATGTACTTAATGTCAATGAATTGTACACTTAAAAATGGTGAAGATGGTAAATGTTTGGTGTACTTTGCCACATTGTTTAAAAGGGAAGAAAAAGAATATATAGAGATATGTGTTGTAATATTTTCTTAAAATTTTTAAAGTTTATTTCTGAGAGACAGAGAGAGAGCAAGAGCAGGGGAGGGGCAGGGAGAAAGGGAGACAGAGAATCCAAAGCAGGATCCAGGCTATGAGCTGTCAGCACAGAGTCTGACACGGGGATCATGACCTGAGCCAAAGTCGGAAATTTAACCAACTGAGCCACCCAGAAGCCCCTTGATATGTGTTGTAATGCTGATGGGAAGCCATATCCTCAGTTTCAATTCTGCACTCCTCTCTGCCAAAGTCCCACTTGTGTTGAGTTTTCTTAGCATTATGTCCTCAGTTTTTCAGTCTGTATCCCCTACTGGGGCCACCTGACTCACTCTCTGGCTTTAGTTATCATCTAAAATACCTATCTTTGGTCAGACCTTTATTCTGAGCTCTAGATCCATACTCATCAAATAAACACTGAGCATCTCCACTTGAAAGTCCAATAAGCACCTCAAATTCATATAGTTTAAACCAGATTCATTCCATTCCCCTCTCAAATATGATCCTTTAGGTTTGAAACATAAAAATGAAGAGAAATATTAACACCCTTCCTGCTTCATCCTCTGCTCCAGATTGCAATCTCTCCCCTACGCTACAATGCCTTAAGGGTCAATCAGAACTGGGCCTTTTTTCCAAGAAGAACTGCATTTCATCTTCAAAAAGTGATGTTAAACTATTCCTCATATGTACATGATCCAGCAAGGCCACTGTACCCAAAACCTTAAGCCAACCCCTGAGCCCTGAGTCTGCTAAAACAGCACTAGAGTAAGAATCAGGACTTTGGGCCACATTGGAACCCAGAATTAGCTTATAATACCACTTAACTCCCCCAAATATCTAGGAGTGTCATCCACTTCTATCCTACTCTCAACACTGCCCTTAGAACTGGGCGTGAGGGGCCCTATCTAAATCCCATGTTTTGAAGAGTCCTGCATCTCTCTCTCTCTCTCTCTCTCTCTCTCTCTCTCTCTCTCTCTGTCACACACACACACACACACACACACACACACACACACACACAGAATAACACAAAGGACACAGGATCTCGTGCTCATTGTTGGCACAGTGCAACTTATAACCCTAAACATATGCACTTTGGCTAGTACTGTTCAGGCTCCAGGAAAGTACTTCTCCACACCTGTTCCCCTCTATCCTCTAAACAAAAGGCAACTGTGTCCAAATGTCATGAAGATTTGTAGACCATGCCACTGCTGACCTAAGAGGCAGACATTATTTCAGAAGGCAGGGAAGATTCAAGCAGTGGAAGCACTTATGGAAGAGAAGAAACAAGCTAACTTGTCAAAGCCTTCTTAGATACATGAATACAACAGGTTTCTGCTTAACAAACTATCATTTCCCAATAGTGTCCATTTTCTTGCTTATCTTTAATTTCCAGTCTGTGGCTCCAGAAGTAATAAAAAATCAGTGCAATATTTGCAACAGTTGCATATAGAGGTTAAAGAACATTTCACATTAAACAACACCTATTACTCTTGATTTTAGGATGGCTAGATTAGATAAATGATAGATAGATAGATAGATAGATAGATAGATAATAGATGATGATGATGATGATAGATAGATAGATAGATAGATAGATGTAACATATGTAAAGCATTGTCACAGATTGGATGTTCCAGGAGTCATTTTCTGAGACAAAGATGAGAGAATTGAAGATTTACTGGGGAGTGCTCCTGGCATCAACACTTATGGAAGGAAAAGGAATAAAGAAGCAGGAATTGGAAAAGGGAGAAATCAAATTTTAGTGTGCTCTCAATGGAAGGACTCAGCATACTTTGAAGGGAATTCTGAAGACAAAATGAAACTCCAAAACTATCTCAGTTAGGGGCAAGAGGGCCAGGCCTTTATACACAGCATCAGTGAGTCATTGGATGTGGGTCACCCTGACAATGGGATGTAATCTTGAACAAGATAACTCTCAGCTAACGTAATCCCTGAAGGCAACTAAGGGCTCTCTGATGGCAGAATTCCTAACAACTGAAGTAATAAGGCCTTTATTGCTAAAGGGAGCTCTGGGAAAGGCATTACAATGTCCACCACAGTCCACACCTTGTGCCTCCCAGATCCATTTCATATAAGTTCTGGGATCAACTCTTCCAGGAGTCTGGTGGACCTCTCTTCCTAGGAGAAACATTGGACAAACTACAACCTTCGGTACTGTAGCTGGTCTCAAAGCTGCAAATAATCATCTCCCACTTCAACTAACAGTTATAGATCCCCATCAGTCTTAGGGTCTTGGTAGTTTGCCTGGTAGTGTGACTCAGACCCTCCTTCCTGGTCACCACGGCTTTCTTAGGTTGGAGTTGCTATACTTGCTGATACCCACAAGCCAAGCCCACCAACCTATAAACAATGCTTGGGTTTTTCTTTCCTAGTCAGCTTGTCAAAAGACATTTCCCAAGGGGACACTGGTGTAAGGTGAATTAATGATGATAATGCAACAGTGGTAGCTATCATGGCGGATATGCTCTAGCTAATTGTGCAGGTGCATGTGTCCTCCAGCCCTGCTTATGCTTAATCCCGCGTGTAAAACTTCCATCTGGTTGCTGGGCCTGCCCACCCTTATACCTTGGTGTATCTGACAGAATTCAGTTCATGATGGGCAGTTCTGGCTACATGGTCACTTGATGTCCTATGGCCAAGCTTTCCATCTCTATCAGGATGCAGTAGCATGTGAGGAGCTATTTTCAAAAGATATATATAATTCTCCACTGCAAATGGCATTGGTTTGCTCCAGACCCTAAATTCTGGACCAAGCTCTGACTTTCCCATTGGGGTTTATCAAAAACTCCAGATAGCATCTTTTGCCAACACAGATACCTCGAATGCCATAAGGTCTGTCTGTTGTATAGACCAAGTGCCAAGACTACTTGGTACCAAAGTTTGGACCTGCTTAGGACCTTCTCTTGCTCTAGGCTCCACTCGAAGCTGGCAGCTTTTTGTGTCACCCAGTATATGGGTAGAAACAGTAATTCCAGGTGTGAAATATGGTATTTCCAGAACCCAAAGAAGCCTACCAGGCATTGAGTTTCCTTCTTTGTGGGGAAGGTGAAAATGCAATAATTTGTCTTTTAATTTAGAGGCGATCCCCTGGCATGTTCCCCAAATCATTCAACCTCTAAAACCTGCACTTAACGTAGCCAGCCCATGGATCTTTGTAGGGTTTATCCCTCATCATGTGGAGTACATGTGTCTTACCAAGGCTTGTAATGTGCTAACCATTTCTTACTCATTTTGGTCCCATTAGCATGATGTCATCAACATAGCGGTTTAGTATTATATTCAGATGGTCCAGCTATCTTCAGTCTATAATATGACAGAGGACAGGAGAGTTGGTAGGCCTTTGAGGAAAAACTGTACGTGTATACTGTTGTCTTTTCTACATGAATGTGAACTTTTTCTGATGTTTTATTCTGATCGGGACAGAAAACTACATTTTCCAAATCAATAACTAATTACTAAGTATCTAAGCTCATGTTATTCTGCTCTAGCAAATATATTATATCTGACATGGTAGCTGCACTTGTACCACTACATGGTTGAGTCTGCAATAGTCTACCATCGTCTACCAGGCTCTGCCCACATTTTGCAGGGGCCCAAAATGGTGCATTAAATGTAGATATGATGGGGACCACATTCCAGCATTCTTTAGGTCTTTAACAGTGGCACTAACTTCTGCCATCCTCCCCAAGATGCTATATGTCTTTGTTTATTATCTTGGCCAAGGAAGGTGAGGGCAGTCTCAGAAACTTCACTTTTCATCTACAAACAGGTCTGACTCCACAGGCCAAGAAACAAATGTAAGGTTTATACCAACTACCAAAATTTCTATTCCAATTATATATTCAGAGACCAGGAAAATAACCATCAGGTAGGTTTGTGGACCCAGTGGAGCCACTCCAAATTCAACATAGGCCAGGAGTCCATTTAATACCAGGCTCCCATCTGCCCTTATTCTAAGAAGGAGAACATGTTGACATTTTAGGTCTCTGGGTAAATCAACTCATAACTACCGTCCAAAAGTCCTCAAAATGTTTGAGTATTCCTCTTTTCCCTGCATACAGCTACATGCATAAATGGAAGGACTGGAGAAATAATTACTAATGTTGTAGGGTTCTTCTTCCTCTGCACCCAGCCTCTCCTTCAAACAATGCACTCTGGATCAAAAATTGAGTTAGGGTCAGAAGCTGAGCAGGGAACTGTGACTTTTTATCTAGGCACTGTCCCTCAGACTTCTGAACCATCTTTGATGATTGCTCACATTCGGTACAGATTATTGGCTGCTTATTTTCCCCAGGGCACTGTTGTTCTATTAATCATCTCCACAGATCTCTGCAGATCAGGCCTCCCTGCCTATCACTCTGATTTTGCAGCACATTATGGTATTTGCATTGACCCGACTTCTGATGGTTAT
This sequence comes from Felis catus, assembly GCF_018350175.1. Classification (NCBI taxonomy): domain Eukaryota; kingdom Metazoa; phylum Chordata; class Mammalia; order Carnivora; family Felidae; genus Felis; species Felis catus. The sequence continues at coordinate 81,212,954 of NC_058386.1, read as the reverse complement.
GTGCAGTCATCCTGCCTCTATTGGTTCAGAGGCATCACCAATTCTTTTTTCTTTTTTTTAATGTTTATTTTATTTACTTTGAGAGAGAGAGAGCATGCATGTATGAACAGGGTGGGGGACAGAGAGAGAGAGAGAGGGATACAGAGAATCCCAAGCAGGGTCCACGCTGTCAGTGTAGAGCCTGACTCGGGACTCAATCCCACGAACTGCGAGATCATGACCTGAACCAAAACGAGGAGTTGGACACTCAACCGACTGAGCCACCCAAGTGCCCTGAACTATCACCATTTCTATCAGTGTTCTTCATCCTGTAACATCCTCTCCTATTCTGAGCCTTGGCCTCCAGAGGCAAGCCGCCCCTGAACTTAGTGATGCTGCTGCTCCTTTCACCAGTGCATTCCTTATAGCTCCAGCAAATAGTGTGTCCTTTGGATCCTCCTGAAGAACATACTCCTCCAGAGGGTTTTCAGAACATACATGATATATTTATTCTATCATCCCCACTTCTTTGAGACTTTAACCCTTTCCCTGCCATCTGCTATGACAACTCTGGCATTTAAACCTCACTTAATTCTTTTTTTCCATACTTTGAGACGCCATTCTACTAGTGAGTTCACAGATCTCCTGGGGTCTTTCCCAGGGTGTTAAATACTGCATCTTGGGAGATGACTCTCAATACAATTAATTTTTCCCTTATTCAATTTTATATTCCATCTCCCTTGATCAAGGCCCTCAGAATTTAGTCCCGTGATTCCCCCTCAGCACTTGCTAGTACATGCTGGCTAAGTCCTATAGCTTCTTCTTGGGGTATCCCCTTTCCTTCCTTCTTCTTAGGCCCAGCACATCCCCAGGGAGGTTATGCTGTGACTTAATCCTATACATAGGCCCAGTGGCCAGGATGAGAAGTGGGGCAGGTTCTGAAGGAAACACACATTACCTTAGAGGAGAAAGGACACTGCATTTTCAAACAAAGTGAAGTACTAGCCCTAAATAGGAAGGAGTGGGATACTTCTGAATGCTCAAGGTGTCCAGGGAAATCTGAGAATACAAGATTTTTAGGAATATCAATCCATAAGTCCCCATCCCACGTGTCAGGGTCCCATTCCTTCCTAACCAGAATAGCAGACTTGTCTTGGTTGGGATTCTAACTTTCTTGCTTTCAATAAGTCCTGGGCCTGGTCCTACGATCTCTCTACCCTCTACCTAGAAAAGAAGAGGGCCTCTTTATAGGTTATGAATGAAACTTTCTGGCTTTCACATATAGCATTTAATTGCTGATTAATTTAATTTGGCTCTTCATTATTTTTTTTCTAGAAGTCAAGCATAGAAATAGTTACACAATTTTCTGGCATTCTTTATATCTAATATTTCCCACATATTTCTCAAAAGTCTGCTACATAGAACCAGCTAATGCATCTCCTTCCACCAGTGCCATCCCAGTTCACCATCACTGAAAGCTCTGACAATTCCTCTGCCACATGTTTCAGATGCCTATCTACTCCACCTACCATCAGTGATGGGGTCCTCCTTGCCAGATGGGCAGCAGGTGATTCATCTCCAAAGTTTCATCACAGTGTTTGCCTTCCTGAACTACTGCTTATATCAACTGTTGTAGGTTGGCTTCCTGGAGAGCAGACTCAGAGTTCAGCATGAAGGGCTTTTATTAGGAATTGCTCTTGAGATCAAAATCTGTAGAAGGGAAAAGAAGGAAGCAGGATTGGACAGAAGGAGAAGTTTAGCTGTCCCATTTGGGGCAAGAAGGCCATGTCAATCAGCCATTGGATGAAAGTACCCCCAGGAAGAGGGCATGACCTTGGGGGAGGTGACTTCCCAGCTGAGGCAATTCCTGAAAAGGGATGACAGCTGAGGGCTGTCTGCTGGCAGCACTCCTAGCAACTAAATAACCTCTTTATTCCTGAAGGAGGATTTAGGGCAACAGACTGCAGAATCTACCACAAATGTGACATCATTTTTTCCACTGGAAACTTAGTGGCCATTGAATAATAGAATTGAGAACAGTTTTACTTTTAAAATGATTAACAAGATTTAAATTTTCAAACATTTACACTTACATTTACAGCTTTATTCAAATATTTATTCAAAAATTTAATTTATACCTTCCAAATATCTAGACATCAATATGTGAACCTCTATTTATAATTTTGCCCTAGTTCCCTGATATACTATTGACAGGTCTGCTTAGTCCAAATCCATCCATTTCCTCTTGGCAAGTTATGCAAAAATTTGTGGTGTATATAAAAATCAGAAAATACAGATGAGCAAAAAAGAGATAAAATTGCCCATTAATCTAACACCCATAGAACACTATTAACACTCTCAGTATACACCAAAGTTTATACAGGAGATAATTTAGATATATACTTTTACTTTATAAAAAGTATAGCATGTGTTTTTGCAGCCTATTTTTCCCACTTAAGATTAATGCTGAGTTTTTTCCAAGTAAATAAGTCTGGATGCCCATCACAATTTTCAGTAGCTGCAAGATGTTTCTATGTGTAGGCACACCCTAATTTGTTTAGCCAATTGCCTATTTTGAGACACTTGGGTCATTCACAATTTTTCACTCTTCAAAACAGTATGAAGATACACAGCTTTGCACAAGCCAATTATTTGATCATCTTCTATAGATAAATTTCTACAAGTGGAATTACTGGGTCAAAGATCATGTGTATCTTAAAGACTTCTGAAACATGTATCCAGATGGATCTTTGTACCAATGTATGCTCCCACCAGCCCAGTTTGAGAGTGCCCCTCCCACCACACCCTCACCACAATCTGGAGTGGGAGAAAGGTGGATATTCTTCAGTATTGATATCAACACCACTCTCAGTGTTTCCATAAAGGCCCTGCCTCAATCAAACTTCTAAAAGAAATCTAATAGAAGCACTAAACATTGTTATTTCTTCTATTATATTTTATTATTTCAAAATAATAACTAATGTATTTACCTTACACAGACACCAGAGTTAGTCAACAAAGAGAATGTTTTCCTATTAAATACCACCAGGACCCTAAAATAAAATTGTCCCTCTATGTATGCCCTCAAGCTAAGTTCCATCATTTCTTTGTTCAAAGAGTGTATCACTTCCTTCCTCCCCTTGCTATTCCCATGGCCAGTAGTGAAGTCTCACACTTTTAACATCTCATACCTGGACCATGGCAGTAACTTCCTAACTGGTGTTCCAATCTCCAGTGGCCACTCTTGTCCCCACCCCAACTCTGACCCATCCTGCACACAGATCAGCTACATTCTTTTCCTTTAATTGCTCATTCCTTTGGTCACAAAAGGTTGTAGGGTCACCCAGGGGTGGATGGAGTAACATTAAGACAACTCAGTTTAGCAGTCAGGGATCCTCCATGAAAGGGCTCACCCAAATTGATGGATTACATTTCCCATACTCCCCTCCCCACACGTGGAACTCCAGGCAGGCCAGCCTCCTCTATGGAGCAGGATTTCCACCTCCATGCATTTCTTCCCACCACTCATCCCTCCTCCAAATGCTCTCCCACCCCATTTTTATCCTATCCTTCAAGCCCAGCTTCATTAAGTGTCCCCCTCCTCTGTAAAATTTTCTCTGACCACTGTTGCCTGCAGAAGTATCTGCACTGTTTGGCCATGATCAGAGGCTCATGGTTTTGTAGTATATTTTTGTTTCCATACATCTTGCCTTTCCAAATAGATCATAAACCCAAGGACAAAGATGTGTCTCTTTTTTTCTGCTTATAACACACAACTTTATTGATGACATAAAAATAAAGCCTCAAATGTATAAACATAAGTCCACACAAAGGACCAAAAATTACCTTACTTATGAAAAATCAGGTCAGTTTCTGTTCATGAAGCATACTAAAAATATCTTGATCCAGACAAGGTAATAATCAACACATGTATTTTCAATACAAGTTTGAATTCGTTTGGTGTTCATAAAGTGATCCAGCTATAGACCATCATAAGTAACATCAGTTTCAAAGTTATAATGCAATTTACAATGTGCATTACCTCCAGGCAGCAAAACCAAAATATTACTCAGATTTGTTTGGAAACATATAACTAATCAGAGTTTATTTAATAATAGCTCAACTCTTTCTTTCACCTCAGGGTCACTGTATTCTGCTGCTAAGACTCGAAGTTTCTTGGCACATGCTTTAGGTCGTTGGAATATGAAATAAAGGGAATTTTTACTGAACTTGTCCTGGGTAAATACTTTTGCTCTTCTTTTAAAATGGTAATTTATATTTTCAAATAGTGAAAGAGCATTAAGAATATTCTCTTTTGTCTCTTTCTTGTTAAAGATATTAATCAGTGATGTTGGTGCATTGGCAATGAGTAAGTCTTTTGTCATAGATGGATTTTTAGAGAAATTCAAAAGCATTCCCAAAATATGGTCTTTGGTTTCTCCACTTCCCACAGTTAACAAACGAAGAAATTCTGAAATATAATTTGTAACCATATGCTGATATTCACTAATAACAGTCAAATGCTTTATCAACCTTAGTCCAGCCAGCTGCACATTTGAATTCAAGGGATAGGTCACTGTGTCTTCACATACTTGGTTTAAGTATGTTTTCACCTTCCTATGATTTTCAGCAGCCACTGAGATGTTATTCAGTGCATTTAAAGCCTTCTGCCTAACACTGGGATAGGGATTATTGAGCAAGCTTTCAATAATTGATATTCTACCTGCATTACGAATGACTTCATGGGAAAATGGATAATCAGGACTGTTATATAGAGCATTATTGGCTATTTCATGAATAGAAGGATCTTCAGTCATCTCAATCATGCAAATAAGTTTTTCAAGCTCTCGTGGATCCATATTAGCTTCGCGTTTACAGCGACAGGTCCAGGGATGAGTTTTCTCCTCACACCTTATCTTTCTGATTTCATCTTCAGGTGGGAAGCAGGACTCATTTTGGTATGGAAATTTCATTTCCGTCCAGATCATGGCTCCCGCCCATGACCCCATTCCTGCCCCAGGGACCATGGATGGATATGTGCCTCTTGACTCAATTGACTTTTTGGCTTTAGTCTTAAGTGCAGATTTGTCCTCACTTCTGTTTTCATTACCATGCCAGAACCAAGACCTTACATCAATTCCACCAGAAGCCTCAAGGTTATCCTTGGCACTGGCCTTATAGACATCTCTCTCACTCCGGGATCTGAACTCATTACTCTTCTCAGTATCAGCCCAAAACAAGGACCTTAAACTGATTTCCTCAATATCAGGGCTGGACACTCTACTTAGCTCATCCTCATCTACATCCTCAGTCAAAGACCAGGACCCCATGCAAGCCTCTTCCTCACCCCCAAGCCTAGACCCTGTAGTGGCTGCATCTCCATCCCAGAGCCAAGATTCCTTCCTGGCCTCTGCCCCAGCCCCAGCTCCCACACAGGAATCCACATGAGCTGCCTCTTCAGATCTGGTCCAGGACTCAATATTGGCCTCTTCTTCAACCCTTGATCTGGATTCAATACTGGCCTCATTTTTACCTCCAAGTTTGGACGCAATACCAGCAGCCTCTTGCCTTCTCCTGAACCAGGACCCTGTAGAAATCTCACCTCTAGTCCCAAACCAGGATCTTTCATTGGCCTCCATCTCAGCACTGACCTGTGGTCTTCCACTGGCCTGGTCATCAGCCCTAGCCCAGGACCCTCCACTTGCCTGGTCCTCAGGCCCCAGCCTAGATCCTCTACTGGCCTCATTACCATGCCTCAACCCAGGGCAAGATTTTCCACTAGCCTGATCCCCAGTGCCAGCCTGGGAGACTTCCCCACTGGCCAGGTCCTCAAATCCAGGTTTGGAACAGCTATCAGCCTGATCCCCAGCCCCAGCCCAGGACCTTCCACTGGCCTGACTCTCAGTGCCAGCCCAGGGCCCACCACTAGATTGGTCTGCAGACCCTGTATTAGACCCTTCAACAATCTGGTCCTTAGCACCAGACCAGGACCCTCCTCCACTGGCATCCTCAAATCCAGGTTTGGGACAGCTACTAGCCATATCTCCAGCCACAACCCAAGACCCTCCACTGACCCGACTCCCTGTATCAGCCCAGGACCCACCACTGGATGGGTTCGTAGGCCCTAGTCTAGATCTTCCAACAGCCTGGCCACCAGCCCCACCCCAGGACCCTCTTGCATTAGCATGACTCCCACTGCAAGCACAGAACCATCCATTGGACTGGTCTTTAGGCCTTGGCCTGGATTCTTCACTGGCCTGGTCCCCAGTGCCAGCCCAGGAATCTCCAAATGACTGGTCCCTGGGACCTAGCCTAGACCCTCTACCAGCCTGGCCCCCATTGTCAGCCCAAGACCCTCTTCCACTTGTCTGCTCTTCAAATCTAGGCTTTGCCCCACCACCAGCCTGATCCCCAGGTGCAGCCCAGGACCCTCCATTGCCCTGGTCCACAGCTTCAACCAAGAACCCTCCACTGGCTTGGACCTCAGAGTCAGCCCAGGACCTTCTGCTGGACTGGTCCTCAGGCCCCAACCTTGGCCCTCCACCAGCCTGGCCAACAGCCCTAGCCAAAGACTCTTCTTCATTTACCAGATCCTCAAATCTAGGCTTGGACTCACCACCAGACTGATCACCAGTCCCAGCCCAGGAATTCCCACTGGCCTGGTCCACAGTCCCAACCAAGAATCCTCCGATGACCTGACTGCCAGTGCTAGCCCAGGACCCATTACTCAACTGGTCCACAAACCCTGGCCTAGACCCTTTGTTGGCCTGTTCCCCAGCCCTAGCCCAGGACCCACCCCCAGACTGGTCCACAGGCCTCATTTTGGCCCCTCCACTGGCTTGGTCTGCAGTGTCAGCCCAGGACTTTCTACCAGACTGATCCTCAGGCCTGAGCCTAGACCCTCCACTGGACTGGCCACCAGCCACAGACCAGGACATATTTCCACTGGCTTGATCCTCAAATCTAGGCTTGGATCCAGCAGACAGATCACTATTCCCAATCCAGTACCCTCCACTAGCTTGGTCCATATCCTCAGCCCAGTACCCAATGCTAGCCACATTCCCAGCCCAAGACCCTCCATTAGCCTGAATCCTAGCCCCATCCTGGGACCTTCCACTGTCCTGTTCCTCGGCTCTAGTCCAGGACCCTCCAATGGCATCTTTCCCAGCCCAGGACACCCCACTGGCCTGACTTCCAGCCCAGGGCTCACCAATAGCCTGGTTCCCAGTACTAGCCCAAGATCCCACACTGGTCTGGTTCTCAACCCCAATCCAAGACCCTCCAATGGCTATGTCCCCAACCTCTGACAAAGAACCCCCACTGGCCTTGTTCCCAGCCCAGGACTCTTCACTGGCCTGGCTCCCACCCCAGAGCCTCCCACAAGCCTGGTCCCCAGCTGCAGTCCAGGAAGGAAAACCAGCTTCATTGTCAGCCTTAGCCCCAGCCCAGGACTTAATATCAGACTTATCACTAGCCCCAGTCCAGGATTCAACACTGGCTTCATTCTCATCATCAGCCCAGGACATGCTATTCTCCCAGTATCCATCCCTGGCCTGAAACCTAAATTTTATCCATCGCTCAGAAGCAATCCAATCCTCAATACCAATCCCATTCCAGTAATAGTCATGGACCCTAGGCTGAATTTTTCTGCAGGCCTGAGTGCCTGTCCCACCGCCACTCTCAGAAGTGAGCATGGCTTCAGTCTTAGGTTTTACATAGCCCTCATCTTCTGTGACTTTTGCCTCAGACTTGGGTATAGCCTTGTCCTTTGCTCCAGGCAAGACCTTATTCTGGGAATGGGCCACAGACTGAGGCTGGCCAGAGCCCATCATATGTGCCCCAGCCTCTACCTTAGACTCAGCATTGGTATTTCCCCTGACCTTACTCCTGGCACCAAGCAAGGCCTCACCCTGAGAACTGGCCACAGCTTGGGGTGAAAGAGAGCCTCGTCTATCTTGCCCAGCCCCTGCCTTAAATACCACATTGGGATTGTCCCTGACCTTATTTCTGGCACCAGACAAGGATTCACCTTGAGAATTAGACTTGGCTTGGGGTTGGGCAGTGTCTATTATATCTGTTTGAGGCTGAGCAGAACACATTGTATCTGGCCCAGTGCCTGCCTTAGACATAGCACTGGGATTGCCCTGGATCTTACTCCTAGCACCAGGCAAGGTTTCACCTTGGGAATCAGACACAGCCTGAAGCTGGGTAAAGCTTGTTGTATCTGCTCTGACCTCTACCTTAGACACAACATTGGGATTGCCTCTGACCTTATTCTTGACACTAAGCAAGGCTTCACCTTGGGAATTGGCCACAGCCTGGGACCAAGCACAGCCCATTGTTTCTGGCCTAATCCCTGCTTTAGACACAGAACTAAGATTGCCCCAGACCTTATTCTTAGTGCAAGTTGGAGCTTCACCCTGGGAATTGGTCACGGCTTGGGTCTGGGAAGAGCCTGTTGTATCTGCCCTGACCTCTGCCTTACACACAGTGTTGATATTGACCCTGACCTTGTTCTTAATATCAGACAAGGCTTCACCCTGGGTATTGGCCACCACGTGGGGCCAGGCAGAACCTGTTATATCTGCAGTGGCCTCTGCCTTAGATACAGCATTGGGATTGCCCTTGTCCTTATTCTTAGTACCAGACCAGGCTTCATCCTGGGAATTAGTCACAGCTTGGGGCCAGGCAGGGGCCACTATATCTTGCTCAGTGCCTGATTTAGACAGAGCACTCAGATTGCCTTGGACCTTACTCCTGGCACCAGAAAAGGCTTCACGTTGGGAATCAGACTCAGCCTGGGGCTGGGCAAAGCTTGTTATATCTGCTCTGGCCTCTACCTTAGACATGGCATTGGGATTGCTGCTGACCTTATTCTTCATACCAGGCAAAGCCTCACACTGAGAATCAGCCATAGCCTGGGGCTGGGCAGAGCCCACTGTATCTGGCCCAGTCTCAGCTTTAGACAAAGCACTGGGATTGCCCTTGACCTTATGCTTGATACCAGGCAAGGCCTCACACTGGGAATTGGCCACAGCATGGAGCTGAGCAGAGCCCACTGTATCTGACCCAGCCCCTGTCTTAGACCCAGCATTGGAATTTCCTCTGACCTTGTTCTTAGTACCAGGCAAGACTTCACCCTGGGAATTGGCCACAATCTGAGGCTCGGCAGAACCCACTATATGTGACCCATTCTCTGCTTTAGACACAGCACTGGGATTTCCCCTGACCTTATTCTTAGGACCAGACAAGCCTTCACCCTGGGAATTGGCCACAGCCTGGAGCTGGGCAGAGCCCACTGTATCTGACCCAGCCCCTGTCTTAGACCCAGCATTGGAATTTCCCCTAACCTTGTTCTTAGTACCAGGCAAGACTTCACCCTGGAAATTGGCCACAATCTGAGATTGGGAAGGACCCACTATATCTGGCCCAGTCCCTGCTTTAGACACAGCATTGGGATTGATCCTGACCTTGTTCTTAGTACCAGGCAGGTACACTAGGTTTTCACACTGGGAATTGGCCACAGTGAGGCACTGGGCAGAGCTTGTTGTATCTGCTAGAGGTTGGGCACAGCCCATTGCATCTGCCCTAGCCTCTGCCTTAGACACAGCACCGGGATTGACCCTGACCTTGTTCTTAGTACCAGACAAGGCTTCAACCTGGGCATTGTACACAGCCTGGAGCTGGGCAGAGCCCACTGTATCTGGCCCAGTGCCTGATTTAGACACAGCATTGGAATTGCCCTTGGCTTTGTTCTTAGTACCAAACAAGACTTCACCTTGGGAATTGGTTACAACCTGAGATTGGGCACAGTCCACTGCATCTGGCCCAGCCCCTGTCTTAGACACACCACTGGATTTGCACCTAGCCTTATTCTTGATACCAGGAAAGGTTTCACCCTGGGAATTGGCCACGGCCTGGAGCTGGGCAGAACCCACTGTATCTGGCCCAGCCCCTGTCTTAGACACAGCATTGGACTTGCCCTTGACCTTATTCTTAGTGCTGGGCAAGGTTTCATCTTGGATATTAGATACCTCAGGCTGGGCAGAGCCTATTGCACCTGGCCCAGCTGCTGTCTTAGACACAGCATTGGGATTGCCCCTAACCTTATTCTTAGTACCAGACAAGACTTCACCATGGGAATTGGCCACAGCCTGGGGCTGGGCAGAGTCTGTTTTATCTGTTTCAGGCTTGGCAGAACATATTGAATCTGGCCCGGTTGCTGCTTTAAACATAGCACTGGGATTGCCCCTGACTTTATTCTTAGTATTAGGTGAGGCATCATCCTGGAAATTGGCCATACCATGGAGCTGGGCAGAGCCCATTGTATTTGGCCCAGCCCCTGACATAGATATAGCATTGGAATTGTCCCAGATCTTATTCTTGGCACCAGGCAAGGCCTCACCCGGGGAATTTGCCATAGTCTGAGGCTGACCACAGGCCCTCAGGTCTGCCTTAGTCCCTGACCTAGAAATGGCATTAGGATCATCCCTGCCATCAGGTAAAGCATCAGCTTGGATCTTGACGCCAATCTGAGGCTGCACACAGGTTTTCATTTCTATCCCCACCTCTGCTTTACACTTGCTTTTGGCTTTTCCCCTAGCCTTACCTCTAGTACCAGGTAAAACCTCAACCTGGCTCTTGTTAGAAGCCTGAGACTGTGCCTTTGTGTCTGTCCCACCCCCTTCCTTAGACATGGTGTTGACATTGCTTTTAGCCTTAATCCTGCCATCAGGCAAGGCATCAACCTGGACATTGGCCATAGGATGAGGCTGTGTATAGAGCTCAATGTCTGTCCCAGCCCCCATCTTAGACATGGTATTGGGATTGTCTCTGATCTTAACCCTGGCATCAAGCAAGGCCTCAGCCTGGGAATTGGTCCTCAAGTTTGCCCTGACCCCTGTTTTAGACACAGCATTGGAATTGCCTCTACCTTTAACTCTGGCATCAGGCATAGGCTCAACCTGAGCACTGGCTATAGCCTGAGGTTGAGCAGCAGCCCTCATGTCACCTCCAGTCATTGTCTTAGATGTGACATTGGTATTTCCTCTGTCATCATCCCTGGCCCCAAACATTGCTTCAGCCTGTTTCTTGGCCACAGTCTGAGGTTGTGTTGAAACTCTCATATCTTCCCCTGCCCCTGCCTTACACACAGCATTGGTATTACCCCCGGCATCAAACTTTACCCCAAGCATAGCCTCAGCCTGGGTCTTGGCTACAATCTGAGGCTGAGCACAAGCCCTCATGTCTGCCCTAGACTCTGCCTGAGACACTGTTTTGTGATTCCCGTTGGCCTCCACGCCAGCACCAGGCATGTTGTCAACCTGGATCTTGGCCACAGCCTGAGATGGTACACAGGACTTCATGTCCACTCCAGCTTCTTTCCTGGACATGGTACTAAGATTTCCCTTAGCATCAACTATGTGACCAGGCCTGGCCTCAGACTGAGTCTTGACCATATTCACAGTCTCATCCAGGGCTCTTGCCTTGGTTTCAGCCATAATTCCAGTTTTATTTATGGCACCCATCTTGGCTGCTTCCCTGGTCACTCCCAAGGCCTCATTCTGTGTCACCATTACTTTGTTCGTGTCTTTTTCAGCCAGTAAACAAGCTTCCACTTTTGTCTGGGTCATTATTTGCTTCTTGGTTTCTGCCCTGGCAACCAGTGCCCAAGCTTTAGCCTTGGTCTGGGTCACAGCCTCCTTCTTGACTACTCTCCCAGCCTCAGAGTCAGTTTGGGTCACTGCCTCTTTCATGGCTACTTCCCCAGTTTTGAGCTGGGCCACATTCAGAGTCACTGCCTCTATCATGCCCACTGTTGTGGACACTGTTTTGGCCTCAGACTGGTTCTCTGCCTCTACCTCAGCCATTGTCTTGGCCTGAGAGTTCGCCTTAGCAATGGTGGTAGTCTCTACTTCAACCCCAATCCTACCTCCTGCTCTGGTTTCTGCTCCAGTCTTGGCCATGGGTCTAGTCTCAGTCTCTGTTCCAGCCATGGCTTCACTCATGGCCAAGGTCTGGTTCTGTACCCCAACCACAGTCTCCATCTTGACTCTGGACCCATTTCTGGAAAGTTTCCTCACTCCCTGGGCTCTTCCTTTGGTTAATTTGTGAATGCAGTAGCAGGTACCAGCCCAGATCACCAATCCTGCAGTCACCCAACCCACTTCCTGAATGCGACCCATGTAATCACTCCTACTGAAGGCACGAACAAGATACGGGGAGCTCAATCAGGATGGGGAAAGAGGGTAGTAGGTCTGGGTGTAGGCCTGTGAGGGCGCTGGTCTTCAGCCACTTAGAGGCCACTACAGCTGCCACTGGAGGTGGACCTAGAAGTGGAGGAAGGAAATGGACTAAAATTTCTCTTCTAATTTCGTGCATCATACAGATAGATATACAGAAGGACAGAAAAGTGTAGAAATGATGTCCTTGGTGGGAGAAGAGGATGATGAGCAAACTCTCTCTCCATCCCTTTTATTTTCTCCCCTCCCCATTTTCCCCAGTGCCCAACAACTTTCCCCTAAGGTACATCCATACACATTTCCTTACACCAAATGAATAATGAAAAAGATATTGGAGTCTGGTGCTGACTATGAATGGGGGAGACTGAGAAGCCCTCAGACCTTGATTTTTACTAGACCTACTCTTGTCACCACTCCCAGAGGTCCCCACCCTCATACCAACCTGTAATGATCAAGGCAGTTCCCTCCTCTTTCCTTCTTTTGATTGGTGATATACCCTAAAGTAGATCTATAAACTTATGAGATCTGTGGACCTAGAGACAGACAGACAGACGGAGGGACAGATGGGACTGGAGATTTTGTTCTTAATGTGACAGGCACATTATCAAACTATGTTTCTATCTTGCTCAGTTTACCCAACTTTCTGTACCAAAATAAAGGTAAGAGTGTGGGGTAAGTGACAGAGATTGTAGGAAAGGTGGCTGGGAAAGGGAGAGGCTAAGGATCCTCCAGACTGCACACTGACCCTACTAGATGCACACTGATCTCCACCAACCCACCCTTGAGATCTACAGGTATTCCCCATCCTCTTACCAGTCTATACCGATCAGAGGCAATTTCCTCCTTGTTTCTTTGCTTCCAGTAATCTCAAGCCCTACAGCAGACCTGCAGGCAGATCTATGGACAAGTAAACAAACAGGAGGTAATAGACACTAAGTCCTCATAGAACACACAAGTGCCCTAATCACTGACCCCAGTACTTGCCTTGCCAGAGCCCATGTCCAGTTTGCTAATGTGTTAAATCTTGTGATCCCTCCTCTTGTCTTCTCAGTCACACTCCAGCCCACCCCTATCCCAATATTACTCCTGTTTCCAGGACAGAAATCACCAAGGGATTGGCAACACTGTGGAAATCTGACAGAGTGTGGGAGAGGCAGAAATACCCTCCACTAAGACCCTCTCAAGTCTTGGCCACCTTCTGTGCTCACCCTCTTGTTATCCCAAGGCACTGCTCACCTTCACACCAACCTTCATGGTTCCAAGCCAGTCTCCCCCTTTCCCTTGCTTCCAATGGTAAACAGCCCTACTGTGGGCCTATGGGAAGACCTAGGAACAAACAGAGAAGGAGGGGAAGGTTAACTGTTGAGTGCTTGTTACATCCCAATATCTAAAACAGGGGTCCCAGTACCTTCTGTGCTAGATCTAGAAACCCATTCTCTGAAAAGCAGAGCCTGGGGCTTCCCCAGCACTGAAATGGGCAGGGTGTAAAAGGGAGGCAGAAAAAATAAAAGGGAAGAGACAAAGGGAAATTATTTTAAAACCACCTGTAAGATTCTAGGGTTTCTCCCAAAAGTCCATCATTTCTTTCACCAAGGTGGTCAGACAGGGGAATCTGGAAAACTGGAAAATGGAGAAAGAGATGGAAGCCCCCAGATCCCTTACTCCAGAATCATACATAGCAGACTGACACCTACTTCTCCTTAAATACATCTCTAGAAGTCTCCAGCAGAACAGACAAGGAGTGAGGGAAGGTTTTTTTCTTTTGTAAAATTGCTATGCCTCTTGGCAAAGGCTATCTCAAAATATAATAATAATGTTTTTTGATATAATTTGCATTTTCTCAATATTATCTGGAGTGCAAATTAAAGCATCCGTAGAAAAGTTTGCGGTCTTTACTGGTCTTCAACATACAATTTAAGTTAAAAATCCGAAGCTTGGTAAGTAAACGCAGTTTAGGGAAAGTCCCCTAGTTAGCCCCACCTTATATCTCAACCAGACAGCGGTGCCTAAGTTCCTGCCATAGAGAATGCACACAGAACTTCAACTGTCCATAGGCAGTGCCTGTGCTCACACTAACCTCCACAGATCCCGTGCAGTTTTCTTCTCTCTTTCTTCCCTTGCCTCGCCACAGAACAGTGCCACACCGATCTACTGTTCATCAGACAGAAAAGAGGAAACGCGCTGAGTGCTTGGACCAGCACCCAGGACACAGATCCTAATACTCACCTTTCTGAATTCAGGATCCCTGTTATCAAATGTCCCTTCCCGCATTCCAAAACGCCATCCCCACCAACCCCACCGTCCAGTCACCAAGGCCCACCATTTTCTTTAAATTTTTTTTTCAACGTTTTTTTTAATTTATTTTTTGGGGGACAGAGAGAGACAGAGCATGAACGGGGGAGGTGCAGAGAGAGAGGGAGACACAGAATCGGAAACAGGCTCCAGGCTCCGAGCCATCAGCCCAGAGCCCGACGCGGGGCTCGAACTCACGGACCGCGAGATCGTGACCTGGCTGAAGTCGGACGCTTAACCGACTGCGCTACCCAGGCGCCCCTTTTTTTTTTAATTTTTTTTTCAACGTTTTTTTATTTATTTTTTGGGGGACAGAGAGAGATAGAGCATGAACGGGGGAGGTGCAGAGAGAGAGGGAGACACAGAATCGGAAACAGGCTCCAGGCTCCGAGCCATCAGCCCAGAGCCTGACGCGGGGCTCGAACTCACGGACCGCGAAGGCCCACCATTTTCTGTGTAAATGCCACGGCGACATGTCCCTTCCAATGAAAGGAGCAGGAATCTGGACGGAAGTGTGAGGTCAGCGATTAGAATCAGAGAGGATGGGACATCTCAATCTCTGCATTTCCCTTTCGAGACACTCCTCCCCGCCACCCCACCCCCTGCCAACTATCCGCCTTGTCATAGCCCAAGATTCCCCAGCACAGACGTAGGCAGGGGGAGGGGACTCGGGAGAATCACAGCGAAGGCTCCTGGAACTTGGACCCGCTTTGTCCGGTATCCATGAACCAGCTACCGGGGTTGGTGGGCGGCTGCCCCCCTGGCCTCAGCGCGCGGGCCCCAGAGCCCTTACCTGCTCCGCTTTCCTCGGACCCAGTGCCAGCCCGCCAGGCGCAAGGCAGCGGGGAGCTGATACCTAGAAGGGAGTGACGACTGCACGGAAAGCTGCGTCGCTCTGCAGCTCCAGGTCATGTGAGGGCCTCGCGTCACCAAGCTCTCTCCCCTCCCACCCCACCCCCTCTGGACAGCCGGGAGTTTTGCAGGACCCTACACCCCACCTCATGGTGCACCAACTCCCCTTCCACCCGTCATTGCGATGGGCCTCAGCGTGCACCGCCCAGTCACTCAGCTCTGTCCTCTCCAATCTGAGTAGCCTCTCTGCCTTGAGGTTGTGGTTTGCCCTTCTAGGGTTACTGGGGAGGGTCTGCATCTCACCCTCCCCCAGGCCTTTGCTCTAGTCTTTTCTCTGGATTCTTAGAGGAATCCTCTGTTTCTGCCTTAGACTATAAGACCAACAGTCCCCATGGGGTACAGTGATGCACCAAAATGGGCTAGGGAAAGGATGTCAGGAAAGGAGGCAGAGAATGCATTTAGAAAGGACGCTTAACATTTTTTATGTTCTTTTTTTTTTTTTAATTTTAACATTGCACTCATTGTTTTTGTAATCGGGAAATGCAGTCAAGCCATTTTCATTTGACATTTAAATTTTAGCTCGCAAAAATAACAAAACACATTATTCTGTGCCACATTAGTTGCTATGAACTATATCAGTTTTCAAAACATATTAGTAATTACTGACATTTTATATACAAATGTCAAACAAAACCACGGTTTCAATGTCATCTATAATCTATGGGAAAACGTTCAGTTTTCTAAAAGTGTCAATTTCCCACAAGTGATTTACAACCTTTTGAGGTTCTGACTGAAATGAACTATGATCTCGTTTCAGGTGTCTGGGAACTTCCTCATAGATGACTCCTGGATGATTGAATGAAGACCCAACTCCTGATGAACCCAGTGCCTGAAAACTGGTGACTTCCTAGATTAACCTGTTTTCCATTTTCAGGGCTTTATTTGGATTTTACACAAGCATGTGATCAAATCAGTCTCCTCACACCCTGGACAGGACCAACTATTATCCCACTGATGGCAATGAGGCTTAGCAGGTGGAATGTTCATTTAATCACGACATTGGTGAGATATCTCCAAGATCTGTTGTTCATGTACTATATGTCACCCTAGCAGCAGCTTGTGTTCAGCACCTTCCAGTGTAGAAAGTGGTGAGGGTCTGTAAATGAAATCTTTGTCATTTTTCCCTCACAAAAAGCACAGTTTACAGGATCTCAAGCAGTCACCAGAAGAAAGAGGCCTTTTCACTCGCTGCCTTCTGTAACAATTTCACTGTACCACCCATACAAGCCCCTCAGAATAATACCAGAACTCAGGGACAAAGTATGCAGAAATTAGTCCCCATTCAGCTGTCCCAGCTAGGGAATCATACTCTAAATATGGACCCTTAGGCAGCCTCTTTCTTTGAATGCTGAAATATGACACTCTAGCAGGAAGCTCTCCCTACAAGGGGCCTCTGTGTGGGGGAGGCCCCTCTAGGAAGCAAGCCAAGGAGCCCAGAGTGCTCTAGAACCTTGATATGACTTCTCAGAACTCAATTGCTCATGACTAACTTATAGTCTCCATTAAATTGAAAGATTCATAAGTTGATTACATAAACATTTAATATTTTATTAAAGTAAAATACAAACCCCACAAGCATAGGATGACAAATGGCTAATTTGTGATAATCTAAAAACTTACAAATCATTAGTAAAATGAGAACTCAATAGAAAAATGAACCAAAGACATGAACAGATTTGTTCTCAGAAAAGAAATACAAATAACTGATAAATATATGAAAAGATGCTCAATTTGAAAGAAATGCAAATCCAAACAACTGTGTCTTACGTGTTTCAGCTAGAAGTTTGTCAAAATATAGAAATTTGATAATGTTGTCGATTGGTTTGTGGGGAAATGGGCACTCCCACACTGTTGGGCCACATATTGTGATGCAAACTTTCTTCAGAGAGCAATTTGACAAAATCTATTAAATGATAAATACAATATCCCATAAATTCTTTGACCCAGCAATGCTTTTACTAGGAATTTAACCAGCCCATATACCTACAAAGTTTCACAAAGCAATGTATATGTATTGTATATATGTATTATAAATACATTTTATATATGTAATGTATAAACATTGTATTATGTATTATATATACATTGTATATATGTATTGTATATACATTGTATTTATATATATGTGTGTGTCTGTGTGTATATATATATATACACATATATATATGTATATCTAGTAAAGAATATCTATTGGATATCTATTGCAGTACCTATAAAGGTTAAAAAAGCTGAAGAAACATACAATGTCCATCAATAAGGAAAAAATTAAATACATCATGTTAAATTTATACGATATGGGGACGCCTGGGTGGCTTAGTCAGTTAAGCATCTGACTCTTGATTTCTTGATTTTGGCTCAGGTCGTGATCTCACAGTTTGTGAGTTTGAGCCCCATGTCAGGCTCAGCACTGACAGTGTGGGGCCTGCTTAAGATACTATTCCTCCCTCTCCCTCTGTCCCTCCTCTGTGCTTTTTCTCTCTCCCCTCTCCTTCTCTCACACACACACAAAAAATAATAAATAAACTTTACAAAAATTGTACAATATGGCTAATAAAAAGATTTAGTTGTGTGTATTCTGATGTAAATATACTTAGGGTATCTTATTATTTGCTGTTTCTTTTCTGTAATTACATGCAAATTCCACAAGAATATATTCTGGTATAAGAGTCAAACCCAGAAAAACACTAGTATCACTTTAAATCCAGTGTCTTCACCCAAAGTGCAGTTACCTCCCCAATGTTATAAATTTGCTGTGTTAACTGCTGGTGGGAATGCAAACTGGTGCAGCCACTCTGGAAAACAGTATGGAGATTCCTCAAAAAATTAAAAATAGAACTACCCTATGACCCAGCAATGGCACTACTAGGTATTTATCCAAGGGATACAGGTATGCTGTTTCAAAGGGACACATGCACCCCCATGTTTATAGCAGCACTATCAACAATAGCCAAAGTATGGAAAGAGCACAAATGTCCATTGACCAACGAATGGATAAAGAAGATGTAGTATATATATATATATATATATATATATATATATACACACACAATGGAGTATTACTTGGCAATCAAAAAGAATGAAATCTTGGCATTTGTAACTACATGGATGGAACTCGAGTGTATTATGCTAAACAAAATTAGTCAGAGAAAGACAAATATATGACTTCACCCATATGAGGACTTTAAGATACAAAACAGATGAACATAAGGAAAGGGAAGCAAAAATAATATAAAAACAGGGAGGGGGACAAAACATAAGAGACTCTTAAATATGGAGAACAGAGGGTTGCTGGAGGGGTTGTGAGAGGGGGGATGGGTAAGGGGCATTAAGGAATCTACTCCTGAAATCATTATTGCACTATGTGCTAACTACCTTGGATGTAAATTTTAAAAAATAAATTAAATTTAAAAAATGCTGTGTTAAATGCTTTTCTATACATTATATACAAATATCTTATTGAAATATACAAATTGTATCATATTTAACATACTGTTTTGCAACTTTTTTTCCCATTTAACATTGTATCTCAGAAAGCTCTAAGTTCTAGTACATTTATATCTGTTTTATTATTTTTAATTGCTACATACCATTCCACAGCTTGGCTACACTATTGTGTATCTAATTTCATTCCCCCACACTAATTAATGAACATAAAATTGTTCTCGGTCTGGGGCTAATAAAAACAAGGCTACAATGATCAATCTGGTGCATACACCTTTGCCCACAGGTGGAAGAATTTCTTCAGGATATTCTCATATAAATAGAATTGCTAAGTTAAGTTATACATTCAGTGCTGCCCAATGAAGGATATGAGATTTTATATATTTAATGGGTATGCCACCAAACTGCTCTCCAAAGACACCAGGTAATTTATACCCTTGCCAAGCACATGACAGGACCCTTTCCCCCATGCTCTCATGCACACTGTAAATTAGCAATTAGTACCAATATAAGAGGCAAAAAAAAGGTATGAGGTTGTCCTTTTAATTCACATTTTCCTAAATATCTATAAGCTTGAGCATCATTGCATATGCTTATTGGTCATTTGCATTTCTTCTCCAAAATATCCTTTGAGTATTTTTTCATTTAGTATTTTTCTCACTGATTTGTAGTTCCTTGTGCATACCTATACATTAGTTGTTTTTCTGTTATATAAGTTGGACATATATTCTACCAATCTGTCGCTGACATCTTAATTTTATGGTATTTTTTTATATCAGAATTTTTATATTTTGATGTAGTCAAATATATTAAATTTTTCCTTTGGCTTCTGGGGTATGTAATCCATGTATATTTGAATACATACACACATACACAAATACATATATGCATATATATCATATACATGTGTTTATATCTACATGTATGATATGTATGTGTCCATATATATTAAAATGTATGGCCAAATCCCAGTACCATTCATATAATAGTCCATTACTCCTCAACCAATTTAAAATGACTAGTGGTAAATTCTCATTTCTACTCAGATATGTTTCATGAATTGACTTTTCTGTTCCACTGAGATATATATATATATAATATACATATTTAATATATGTGTATATACATATACATATATAATATCACACACACACACACACACACACACACACACACATATATATATAACTGCCTCAATAGCACATTTTGAATTGGTATAGCTTTGCAGCAAGTTTAGGTGTCTGGGAGGACAAAGCATTCATTGCTCTGCAATGAACTGTGTTTGGATCCAAAACTGTGTTTGGATATGCTTGGACATTTCAAGTTCCAAGTTTCATTTTTTTAAAAACCCTGTTGGGCTTCTATTACAATTGCATTGGATTTGCAGATTAACTTGGGGCATAATTAAAAGCATAATAATAAATTATTTTCATCCAGGGCCATGTAGTATTCTTTAAATTTATTTATAGCTTTTGTGCCCTTTAGTAAAATTGTATAGTTTTCTTCATGTAGATTGTACATATCTCTTCTTTGCTGTATTCTCACATATTTCATAGTTTTTGTTAACATTATGAATGGTAGTTTTATGCACATGATATTCTTTTTTGCTTTTTAGGAAAATATTTTCAGTTTTTATAAAAATTATGCATGCTAACTATAAGCGATGCAATGCAGTAAAGTACAAAGAAGAAAGGTAAACTATCACTCAGATTCCAACACTGTGAAATAACCATCAAACTTTCAAAGAACAATCAAATGTCCTGGAACGTGATATGTTCTTTAGATCTGAACATTTCATCCTTAAGGAATATATTATTAATATCTGTGTACATATATCTCCTTATTTCCTTTAATTTATTCTGTCTTTCTCATCTCTAGTCATGTGATAATCTCAAGCTCTTCATTTGTCCGCAATTCAATTTTTAGCCATGTCTTTCCATTTCAGCTGTTTATAATTTATTACTTCTATGATAATGTTATTTGGGCCTAACTTGTTCCTTAGTTTGCAATCTTCCTTTTTATCTAATTCTGCAGTCTTATCATCTCATCTTTGAGCTCTTGGGTTTTTTTTTTTTATTAAACCTATATTCTTCGTAAGTTCTCCATAGGTTTTTTTTTAAATTTTTTTTCTTAATGTTTTTATTTATTTTTGAGACAGAGAGAGACAGAGCATGAGCAGGGGAGGGGCAGAGAGAGAGGGAGACACAGAATCCGAAGCAGGCTCCAGGCTCTGAGCCATCAGCACAGAGCCTGATGTGGGCTCAAACTCACAGACTGTGAGATCATGACCTGAGCCGAAGTCGGACACTCAACCGACTGAGCCACCCAGGCGCCCCTTTCCATAGTTTAAAATAGACATTTCCTTCTGTACTTTGAGGTATGTCTTTTCACATTTACATTCTTTGCCTTTCATATGCCATATTTTATATAGCTCCTGAGGGGCAAGGTTAAGGACCTGGCTGCACACCCCCACTGGGCTTAGCTCTGCACTCTTCTCTTTCTTTACTTGCCTGTGACTTTTTGAAGATTGTGTAATTGGGATGTGCCCCTTTCTTTGCCGATGACTCCGACTTCACCCCTGCTGTTTTTTCATTCTTTTTGGTTTGCATTTTTTCAAGTTTTGGGACAGATTCCGTAAGGCAGTGTCTTTATTCTAACACTGAAGCTTCTTCTAATCTAATGTTCTAGTTGGTCATTACTGATGCAAGATGAGGCTACAGTTTTTGTATGTTGCTCTTATATCAGGCCACCCTAGTGAATATTATTAGTTCCAAAAGTTTGTCAGTTGATTCTCTCTGATTTTTTAAAAAGACAATTAAATTGTCTGTAAATGACAATTTGGTATTTTTCCTTTCTAATATTTTGTACTGCTCTTTTCTTCTTTTTAGTTTATGGACAGAACAAGAACTTCAGAAAAGTGTTCAAAAATAGTGTTGAATTCTGAACTTCAGAATAGTCAGAGTCTAGCTACTGACTATAATAGGAATGCTTAGTCTTTTATCATTAAATACAATGTTTCTGTACATCTCTGGCACAAACCTTTTGCAAATTAAAGAAACCTCCTCTATTCCTAGAATGCTAAAAGTTGTTATCAAGAATGGAGATTTAATTTCAACAGATGATCTTCTGTACCTATTGGGATAATCATATTTTAATATTTTAATATAATTTTACTATTTAATAATATTTTACATGTTTTTTTACATATTATTTTACCACAGTGGTTTGCAACAAAACTGTTCAAATAATAAATTGCACTTGAATTCTTACAATAAATCTCACATGGTAGCAACTGTTTTTAAAATACTGTTAATATTTGATTTTATATTTTTTGTACATGTTTGTTGATGAGATCAGTTTACAATTTTGTTTTTGTGCACCATCCTTTTCCAGTTTGGGTACTAAGATTATACTAGCCTTGTAAAATGAACTGGAAAGTTGTCTATGTTCTGGAAATAATTTATATAACAAGAAAATTTTCTACTCCTTGAAAGTTGGAAAAACTTTGCTAGAAAACATTCTGAGGATGATAATTGTATTTTTTTCTTTTTGTATGTTTTTAAAGTAGTAGATCTTAAATTACTTTTTGACATATATTTATTTATATTTATATGTATATTTATATACATACAATAAAATACTACTCAGCAATAACAAGCAATAAGATCATGATAAATGCAACAACATGGATAAATCTCAAAAGCGGTATGCTGAATGAAAGAAGTCAGACACAAAGGAATACTGTAGGATTCTATTTAAATGAAACCCAAGAACAAACAAAAACTATCTGTGATGATAAAAACCAGTAAGTGGTTATCTGGGGAATAGAGGGAAATAACTGGAAAAATATATAAGGGACCTTTCTGGAATGATGGAAATGTTCTATATCTTATTTTGTGTGGTGTTTACATGGTTATATGCAATTGTTAAAGCTCTTCAAACTAAACATTTAAGATATGTGTGATATATTGCATGTAAATTATTATCTCAATACATCCCAATTTTATCCCCAGAAAGAGTTGCTTCATTAGTTTGGGTAAACTAAACTTTTTTCTGTGAATTTCATACACACGTATGTACCTATAGAAATATTGTTAGGGGACATCATATTGTACATATGTTTCACAAATTGATAGTTTTCACTCATCAACATATCTTGGAGCTCTTTCCATGTCAGTAAATGTGGATCTTTTTAACTCTTATATTGTATTGCATAGTGTGGTTATAGTTTGGTTTATTTAGCCATTGTTTTACTAATAGACATTTAGGTTTTCTTTAATTTTTTAATTTTGTTTTCATAACAAACAAGTTACAAAAATTATATTTGAAAATTTTGCCAATCAGAAAACTGAGAAGTGTTATACCATTGTTGTAGATTACATTTTGCTATTAAGTAGTGATATTGCACATCTATTCACATGTTTGTTAGTCATTTGTAGCTCCACAAATTGCTTGCTCACATCTTTTTCATATTTTTTTGTTGCATTATTTTTATCTTTTTTCAGAAGACCTGCACTTAGTGCAGATAGCACTTGTTTCTATGTTTTGTATGTTGGAAATGTTTTTTTCTAGTATACAGCTTATTTTGATATTATTAGTATATAGCTTCTTTTGATATTATGTTGTCTTCCACATACTGAAATTTCTCAATTTTGATGTAATCAAATTCATGTTTTAATTTATAGATTTTTTCTTCCCCAGCTGAAACCCATAAAAATACTCTCACATATTTTTATGATACTATTATAAGTTTTAAAAATCAACTTAGAATGTAATAAGAGACATGAGATAGTCTCTGATGTCATTTTTTCCAAATAGATATCCATCTTCCCAAAAGCATGTATTGAAGAGTTTACCCTTTCTCCCACTAATTTTTTTATTGAAGTATAGTTTAAACACAGTGCTACATTAGTTCCACATGTACAACATAGTGATCCATCAAGTAAATATGTTATGCTATGCTCAACACAAGTGTAGCTACCAACTGTCACTATACAATGGTATTACAATATCAATGACTATGTTCTATGTTCCCTATGCTCTACCTTTCATCCCCGTGACTTATTTATTCCATAACTGGAAGCCTATATATTCTGCACCTTTCAACCACCCCCTCCAATCTGGCAACCGTCATTTTATTCTATTTATGGATGGTTTCTGCTTTGTGTTTGTTTATTCATTCTTTTAAAATTTTTATTTATTTATTTTGACAGAAAGAGAGAGAAAGAGAGAGAGAGAGACAGAGAAAGAATGTGCCAGTGGGGGAGGGACAAAGAGACTGGAGAGAGAGAATCCCAAACAGTCTCCGTGCTGTCAGCACGGAGAGGCCCAAGAAGGCTCAATCTCATGAGCCATGCATGAGATCATGACCCGAACCGAAATCAAGATCCAGATACCTAACCGACTGAGCCAACCAGATGCCCCTCATTTGTTTTTTTTCGATTCCACATATAAGTGAAATCATATGGTATTTGTCATCTCCCACTGATTTGAAGTACAAACTTTACCATATATTTAATTCCAATATATATTTGGATCTATATGAAAATGTATAGGTTAGTATTATTTAATTAATTTAAAAATTTAGCACTATGTACTCAAACCAATTCTTTTCTTCAGTTTGTTTATTTAGAGCAAAACCAAGGGAGGGGGGAGAAAGGGAGAGAGAGAATCCCAAGTTTCTGTGTGGGCAGAGCCCCAAGCGGGTTGATCCCATGAACTGCCTGTGAGATCATGACCTTAACCGAAATGAAGAGTGAGACACTTCAACTGAGCTACCAAGATGCTCCACTAATACTTTTTTGTTTTGTTTTGTTTTGTTTGTTTAATTTTATTTTTTTTAAATTTACATCCAAATTAGTTAGCATATAGTGCAACAATGATTTCAGGAGTAGATTCCTTAATACCCCTTACCCATTTAGCTCATCCCCCCTCACACAACCCCTCCAGTAACCCTCAGTTTGTTCTCCATGTTTATGATTAGAGTACAGGGTTCTACATTTGTTGATTATGTTAATATTATTAATTTTGCTATTCAAATATGTATTCTTACTGGGGTTTTTGTCTTTATTATAATTTCATCAATACGGAGAGAGACCTGCTAAAAATCTCCCATTATTTTTACCATGAAATATTATTCCACAATATGAACAAACTGTAACTGCATGCAACCAAATGGATAAATCTCACAAATGCAATATTTAATGAAAGAAGGCAGATACAAAATAGCACAGAGTGGATGATTCTATTTAGATAAAGTTCAAAAACAGGCAAAAGTAATATATGTTTCTAGAAGTCTGAATAATGGTTATTCTTGCTAGGGGGAGAGAGTTTTGTTACTGGATGGGGACACCACTAGAGCTTCTAGGGTGCTGATAATGTTATCTTTCTTGATCTGGGTTCTGGCCACACAAATATGTCCATTTTGTGAAAATTTATCAAGGTGTACATTTATGGTTTCTGCACTTTCTGTTATATTTTCATAGGCTTACTCTAAAAGCGAATTCAATCTCACTAATGATCAAAAATCTTCAACATCAAATGACAGTGAAATATTGTATTTTCTTACCAGAAATATAATTCTTAATATTTGTGTAGAAGTAGAGAAATGGATAGTGGCTTTGTATTGAAGGCAGATCTTTTTTTAGGCACCATGTAGTTATTTTTTTAATCCAGTCTGACAAGTTTTGTCTTTTAATTGGAATGTTTAGGCTGTTCATCCATGATGTAATTATTGGAATATTTGGGCTTAAATCTTCCATTTTACTAACTTGTTTTCTATTTGCTCTGCCTATGCTGTATTGCTTTTTCTCTTTTCTCTTTCCCTCTTTTGGATTGCTTGACTTTTTTAGAAGTCCATTTTCCTCTGTCTGGTATAGAGCACTCCTAAATAAGTTTTAGATCCCTTGGCTGTATTCCTCAGTCCCCTCTGTGATTCCAAAGCCTGTGCTTTTTCCTCCATACATCACTGCCTTGGAAACCAAATGATGTTGGTTCTATACTTTGCCCTTTAGCACAAGGAAAGGATTTTTATCTCCCTTTCTCATCTCAAGAGAAGTTGATCAACTAGTACCCATATGTACGTGTCATCTCATGATATATGTGCACCATTCCAATCAGCTGTAACACAGCCAAATCCTGATCCCTATAAGTTCATCATCCAAAAAGGGAAGCAATGTGATAAAATTGCAAAAATATGCGTATCAAAGACAAGGTAAGAACCCAGTCTGGATGTAACCTAGATATGTTTTTATCCTATCTTCATTTATAGGCACAATTTGATATTCTTGACTCTACCACTAGATGTCAGCAAATTCTAGAAAAGGATGGGCTGTTTGTGTTGTGGGATTGTGGGTGTTTATCCCTCTTCTCTTTTTGTCTTATTGTACGTTCCAAATGTTTACAAAGAACATGTATCACTTAAATTCTAGGAAAAATAAAATTACTATCACCCATAGCAGACACTTAATAGTGGTGAGCACCATACCTATTCTTGTTATAGAGCAAAATAATATAGTTCATTATCACTACTAAGCTATCACTGGATACCTTCTGTAACCCCAATATCTTTTCCAAACACAAGGCTGGTTCTCACCTTCTTTGGGACTCAAGTTTCTACACCTTTAATATGTGGATAACAGTCTTCCTTCAAAGGGTTGATCTGAGTATGTAATGCCACCATCTGTGTGCAAGGGCCAAGCTCTGTGCAAATTACTCCCCACCCAATTAAAGAGGCACACACAGAAAACACAGGAGTCCCTTGAGGAAACAGCCCATGGTTCAGGCTGCTCAGACCACATAACATTTGGTAGACAAGGCTGGATATGTAGTCTGGATCTACCAGGTAAGGAATATCAGCAGGGGAAAGGAGTTTGCAATTCTCTTCGTGGATTGCTTCTAAGGGTGTTTCTGTGGGAATTATAGAGTCAGTTTCAAAGGAACTGTTCTGGGACCGCCTGGGTGGTTCAGTTGATTAAGCACCCGACTTTGGCTCAGGTCATGATCTCACGGTTCGTGGGTTTGAGCCCCACATCAGGCTCTGTGCTGACAGCTTGGAGCGTGGAGCCTGCTTTGGGTGCTGTGTCTCCGTCTCTCTCTCTCTCTGCTCCTCCCCCAGTCATCGTCTGTCTCTCTGTGTCTCTGAAAAGTGAATAAATGTTTAAAAAAATTTTTTAAGTCCAGGTTCCGGCAAGATGGCGGATTAGGAGGACGCTGGGCTCACCGCACGTCCTGCTGATCACTTAGATTCCACCTACACCTGCCTAAATAACCCAGAAAACCGCCAGAGGATTAGCAGAACGGAGTCGCCTGAGCGAAACGCAGACGAGAGGCCCACGGAAGAGGGTAGGAAGGGCGGCCAGGCGGTGCGCGCTCCACGGACTGGCGGGAGGGAGCCAGGCGAAGGGGCAGCTCGCTGGCCAAGCAGAGCCCCCGAGTCTGGCTTGCAAAAGCGGAGGGGCCTGACGGACTGTGTTCCAACAACAAGCACGACTTAGCGTCTGGGAGGACATAAGTTAGCAGCTCTGCTTGGAAAGCAGGAAGGCTGGAGGACAAAGGAAGGGAGAGCTGCTGAGCCCCCGGATGACAGAGCTCAGTT
Organism: Felis catus; assembly: GCF_018350175.1. Classification (NCBI taxonomy): domain Eukaryota; kingdom Metazoa; phylum Chordata; class Mammalia; order Carnivora; family Felidae; genus Felis; species Felis catus. Next base: position 81,185,492 of record NC_058386.1, on the reverse strand, counting down.
TGGTGGGGAACAAAGGCGCTCGCCAGCGCCATCTCCCCCGCCCATCCCCCAGCCAAAATCCCAAAGAGAACCAGTTCCTGCCAGGGAACTTGCTCGTTCCGCGCAAACACCCAACTCTGTGCTTCTGCAGAGCCAAACCTCCGGCAGCGGATCTGACTCCCTCCCGCTGCCACAGGGCCCCTCCTGAAGTGAATCACCTAAGGAGAAGCGATCTAAGCCTGTCTCTCCTGCCCCTGTGCACCTTGCCTACCCACCCCAGCTAATACGCCAGATCCCCAGCACACAAGCCTGGCAGTGTGCAAGTAGCCCAGACGGGCCACACCACCCCACAGTGAATCCCGCCCCTAGAAGAGGGGAAGAGAAGGCACACACCAGTCGGACTGTGGCCCCAGCGGTGGGCTGGGGGCAGACATCAGGTCAGACTGCGGCCCCGCCCACCAACTCCAGTTATACACCACAGCACAGGGGAAGTGCCCTGCAGGTCCTCACCACGCCAGGGACTATCCAAAATGACCAAGCGGAAGAATTCCCCTCAGAAGAATCTCCAGGAAATAACAACAGCTAACGAGCTGATCAAAAAGGATTTAAATAATATAACAGAAAGTGAATTTAGAATAATAGCCATAAAATTAATCGCTGGGCTTGAAAACAGTATAGAGGACAGCAGAGAATCTCTTGCTACAGAGATCAAGGGACTAAGGAACAGTCACGAGGAGCTGAAAAATGCTTTAACATAACATAATGGAAATGCATAACAAAATGGAAACCACCACAGCTCGGATTGAAGAGGCAGAGGAGAGAATAGGTGAACTAGAAGATAAAGTTATGGAAAAAGAGGAAGCTGAGAAAAAGAGAGATAAAAAAATCCAGGAGTATGAGGGGAAAATTAGAGAACTAAGTGATACACTAAAAAGAAATAATATACGCATAATTGGTATCCCAGAGGAGGAAGAGAGAGGGAAAGGTGCTGAAGGGGTACTTGAAGAAATTATAGCTGAGAGCTTCGCTGAACTGGGGAAGGAAAAAGGCATTGAAATCCAAGAGGCACAGAGAACTCCCTTCAGACATAACTTGAATCAATCTTCTGCACGACATACCATAGTGAAACTGGCAAAATACAAGGATAAAGAGAAAATTCTGAAAGCAGCAAGGGGTAAACGTGCCCTCACATATAAAGGGAGACCTATAAGACTCGTGACTGATCTCTTTTGAAACTTGGCAGGCCAGAAAGAATTGGCACGAGATTTTCAGGGTGCTAGACAGAAAAAATATGCAGCCGAAAATCCTTTATCCAGCAAGTCTGTCATTTAGAATAGAAGGAGAGATAAAGGTCTTCCCAAACAAACAAAAACTGAAGGAATTTGTCACCACTAAACCAGCCCTACAAGAGATCCTAAGGGGGATCCTGTGAGACAAAGTACCAGAGACATCACTACAAGCATAAAACATACAGACATCACAATGACTCTAAACCCGTATCTTTCTATAATAACACTGAATGTAAATGGATTAAATGCGCCAACCAAAAGACATAGGGTATCAGAATGGATAAAAAAAACAAGACCCATCTATTTGCTGTCTACAAGAGACTCATTTTAGACCTGAGGACACCTTTAGATTGAGAGTGAGGGGATGGAGAACTATTTATCATGCTACTGGAAGCCAAAAGAAAGCTGGAGTAGCCATACTTATATCACACAAACTAGACTTTAAATGAAAGGCTGTAACAAGAGATGAAGAAGGACATTATATAATAGTTACAGGGTCTATCCATCAGGAAGAGCTAACAATTATAAATGTCTATGCGCCGAATACCGGAGCCCCCAAATATATAAAACAATTACTCATAAACATAAGCAACATTATTGATAAGAATGTGGTAATTGCAGGGGACTTTAACACCCCACTTACAGAAATGGATAGATCATCTAGACACATGGTCAGTAAAGAAACAAGGGCCCTGAATGAGACATTGGATCAGATGGACTTGACAGATATATTTAGAACTCTACATCCCAAAGCAACAAAATATACTTTCTTCTCGAGTGCACATGGAACATTCTCCAAGATAGATCATATACTGGGTCATAAAACAACCCTTCATAAGTTTACAAGAATTGAAATTATACCATGCATACTTTCAGACCACAATGCTATGAAGCTTGAAATCAACCACAGAAAAAAGTCTGGAAAACCTCCAAAAGCATGGAGGTTAAAGAACACCCTACTAACGAATGAGTGGGTCAACCAGGCAATTAGAGAAGAAATTAAAAAATATATGGAAACAAACGAAAATGAAAATACAACAATCCAAACGCTTTGGGACGCAGCGAAGGCAGTCCTGAGAGGAAAATACATTGCAATCCAGGCCTATCTCAAGAAACAAGAAAAATCCCAAATACAAAATCTAACAGCACACCTAAAGGAACTAGAAGCAGAACAGCAAAGGCAGCCTAAACCCAGCAGAAGAAGAGAAATAATAAAGATCAGAGCAGAAATAAACAATATAGAATCTAAAAAAAACTGTCGAGCAGATCAACGAAACCAAGAGTTGGTTTTTTGAAAAAATAAACAAAATTGACAAACCTCTAGCCAGGCTTCTCAAAAAGAAAAGGGAAATGACCCAAATAGATAAAATCATGAATGAAAATGGAATTATTACAACCAATCCCTCAGAGATACAACAATTATCAGGGAATACTATGAAAAATTATATGCCAACAAATTGGACAACCTGGAAGAAATGGACAAATTCCTGAACACCCACACTCTTCAAAAACTCAACCAGGAGGAAATAGAAAGCTTGAACAGACCCATAACCAGCGAAGAAATTGAATCGGTTATCAAAAATCTCCCAACAAATAAGAGTCCAGGACCAGATGGCTTCCCAGGGGAGTTCTACCAGACGTTTAAAGCAGAGATAATACCTATCCTTCTCAAGCTATTCCAAGAAATAGAAAGGGAAGGAAAACTTCCAGTCTCATTCTATGAAGGCAGTATTACTTTGATTCCTAAACCAGACAGAGATTCAGTAAAAAAAAGAGAACTACAGGCCAATATCCCTGATGAATATGGATGCAAAAATTCTCAATAAGATACTAGCAAATCGAATTCAACGGCATATAAAAAGAATTATTCACCATGATCAAGTGGGATCCATTCCTGGGCTGCAGGGCTGGTTCAACATTCGCAAATCAATCAACGTGATACATCACATTAACAAAAAAAAAGAGAAGAACCATATGATCCTGTCAATCGATGCAGAAAAGGCCTTTGACAAAATCCAGCACCCTTTCTTAATAAAAACCCTTGAGAAAGTCGGGATAGAAGGAACATACTTAAAGATCATAAAAGCCATTTATGAAAAGCCCACAGCTAACATCATCCTCAACAGGGAAAAACTGAGAGCTTTTTCCCTGAGATCAGGAACACGACAAGGATGCCCACTCTCACCGCTGCTGTTTAACATAGTGCTGGAAGTTCTAGCATCAGCAATCAGACAACAAAAGGAAATCAAAGGCATCAAAATTGGCAAAGATGAAGTCAAGCTTTCGCTTTTTGCAGATGACATGATATTATACATGGAAAATCCGATAGACTCCACCAAAAGTCTGCTAGAACTGATACAGGAATTCAGCAAAGTTGCAGGATACAAAATCAATGTACAGAAATCAGTTGCATTCTTATACACTAACAATGAAGCAACAGAGAGACAAATAAAGAAACTGATCCCATTCACAATTGCACCAAGAAGCATAAAATTCCTAGGAATAAATCTAACCAAAGATGTAAAGGATCTGTATGCTGAAAACTATAGAAAGCTTATGAAGGTAATTGAAGAAGAGTTAAAGAAATGGAAAGACATTCCCTGCTCATGGATTGGAAAAATAAATATTGTCAAAATGTCAATACTACCCAAAGCTATCTACACATTCAATGCAATCCCAATCAAAATTGCACCAGCATTCTTCTCGAAACTAGAAGAAGCAATCCTAAAATTCATATGGAACCACAAAAGGCCCCGAATAGCCAAAGGAATTTTGAAGAAGAAGACCAAAGCAGGAGGCATCACAATTCCAGACTTTAGCCTCTACTACAAAGCTGTCATCATCAAGACAGCATGGTATTGGCACAAAAACAGACACATAGACCAATGGAATAGAATAGAAACCCCAGAACTAGACCCACAAACGTATGGCCAACTCATCTTTGACAAAGCAAGAAAGAACTTCCAATGGAAAAAAGACAGCCTCTTTAACAAATGGTGCTGGGAGAACTGGGCAGCAACATGCAGAAGGTTGAAACTAGACCACTTTCTCACACCATTCACAAAAATAAACTCAAAATGGATAAAGGACCTAAATGTGAGACAGGAAACCATCAAAACCTTAGAGGAGAAAGCAGGAAAAGACATCTCTGACCTCAGCCGTAGCAATCTCTTACTCGACACATCCCCAAAGGCAAGGGAATTAAAAGCAAAAGTGAATTACTGGGACTTTATGAAGATAAAAAGCTTCTGCACAGCAAAGGAAACAACCAGCAAAACTAAAAGGCAACCAACGGAATGGGAAAAGATATTCGCAAATGACATATCGGACAAAGGGCTAGTATCCAAAATCTATAAAGAGCTCACCAAACTCCATACCCGAAAAACAACCCAGTGAAGAAATGGGCAGAAAACATGAATAGACACTTCTCTAAAGAAGACATGCGGATGGCCAACAGGCACATGAAAAGATGTTCAGCGTCGCTCCTTATCAGGGAAATACAAATCAAAACCACACTCAGGTATCACCTCATGCCAGTCAGAGTGGCCAAAATGAACAAATCAGGAGACTATAGATGCTGGAGAGGATGTGGAGACACGGGAACCCTCTTGCACTGTTGGTGGGAATGCAAATTGGTGCAGCCGCTCTGGAAAGCAGTGTGGAGGTTCCTCAGAAAATTAAAAATAGACCTACCCTATGACCCAGCAATAGCCCTGCTAGGAATTTATCCAAGGGATACAGGAGTGCTGTTGCATAGGGCCACTTGTACCCCAATGTTCATAGCAGCACTCTCAACAATAGCCAAATTATGGAAAGAGCCTAAATGTCCATCAACTGATGAATGGATAAAGAAATTGTGGTTAATATACACAATGGAATACTACGTGGCAATGAGAAAAAACGAAATATGGCCTTTTGTAGCAACGTAGATGGAACTGGAGAGTGTGATGCTAAGTGAAATAAGCCATACAGAGAAAGACAGATACCATATGGTTTCACTCTTATGTGGATCCTGAGAAACTTAACAGGAACCCATATGGGAGGGGAAGGAAAAAAAAAAGAGGTTAGAGTGGGAGAGAGCCAAAGCATAAGAGACTGTTAAAAACTGAGAACAAACTGAGGGTTGATGGGGGGTGGGAGGGAGGGGAGGGTGGGTGATGGGTATTGAGGAGGGCACCTTTTGGGATGAGCACTGGTGTTGTATGGAAACCAATTTGTCAATAAATTTCATATATATAAATAAATAAATAAATAAATAAATAAATAAATAAATAAATAAAATTTTTTTAAAAGAAACTGTTCTTGGCATCTGTGCATAATGACCTGGAAAGAGGCAGGTACAAGATTTGGGAAGCCATCACAGGGGGTTGGTATTTGGAGCTTAAGCCACCTGCTTTTTTCCCAGAGGGCCCTCTCTAGAATGTGGAAAGGTTAGCAAACCTTGATGAAGAGAGAGAGAGAGAGAGAGAGAGAGAGAGAGAGAGAGAGAGAGAGAGAAGGGGGAGGGAAAGGAAAGAGAGGAGAGAGAAATATCAAAGAATAAAGAATATATGAAAGTGAATGGATAGCCTTTTTAAGTCTTTGTATATGAAAAAACATTTTCTTTTTTTTTAATATATGAAATTTATTGTCAAATTGGTTTCCATACAACACCCAGTGCTCATCCCAAAATGTGCCCTCCTCAATACCCATCACCCACCCTCCCCTCCCTCCCACCCCCCATCAACCCTCAGTTTGTTCTCAGTTTTAAGAGTCTCTTATGCTTTGGCTCTCTCCCACTCTAACCTCCTTTTTTTTTTCCTTCCCCTCCCCCATGGGTTTCTGTTAAGTTTCTCAGGATCCACCTAAGAGTGAAACCATATGGTATCTGTCTTTCTCTGTATGGCTTATTTCACTTAGCATCACACTCTCCAGTTCCATCCACGTTGCTACAAAGGGCCATATTTCATTCTTTCTCATTGCCACGTAGTACTCCATTGTGTATATAAACCACAATTTCTTGATCCATTCATGAGTTGATGGACATTTAGGCTCTTTCCATGATTTGGCTATTGTTGAACATGCTGCTATAAACATTGGGGTACAAGTGCCCTTTTGCATCAGCACTCCTGTATCCCTTGGGTAAATTCCTAGCAGTGCTATTGCTGGGTCATAGGGTAGGTTTATTTTTAATTTTCTGAGGAACCTCCACACTGCTTTCCAGAGCGGCTGCACCAATTTGCATTCCCACCAACAGTGCAAGAGGGTTCCCATTTCTCCACATCCTCTCCAGCATCTATAGTCTCCTGATTTGTTCATTTTGGCCACTCTGACTGGCCTGAGGTGATACCTGAGTGTGGTTTTGATTTGTATTTCCCTGATAAGGAGCGACTTTGAATGTCTTTTCATGTGCCTGTTGGCCATCCGGATGTCTTCTTTAGAGAAGTGTCTATTCATGTTTTCTGCCCATTTCTTCACTGGGTTATTTGTTTTTCGGGTGTGGAGTTTGGTGAGCTCTTCATAGATTGAAAAAACATTTTCAAGCACAATCTGTACCATCCTATATATACTATTTAATATTTAATAAAAAGGCTTTAAAAATAACATTTTGTTTCTTTAAAAATGCCTTTTTATAACAGAGTAATACTCCTGTCTGTGTGTGTGTGTGTGTGTGTGTACACTACATCTTGGAGGGATGGGTGAAATAGATGAAGGTGATTAAGGGTACAAATCTGTAGTTATAAAATAAATAAGTCATGGGGATGAAAGTACAGCTCAGGGAATATAGTCAATAATATTGTAATAAAGCTGTATGTTGACAAATAGTAACTACATTTATCATGGTGAGCATGCATAATATATAGAATTGTGGAATCACTAGGTTGTATATTTAAAACTAATATAGCATTGTATGTCAATTATTCTTCAATAAAAAAATTAATGTCGCTTCATTTAAAAATAGAAAAAAGGGGCGCCTGGGTGGCGCAGTCGGTTAAGCGTCCGACTTCAGCCAGGTCACGATCTCGCGGTCCTTGAGTTCGAGCCCCGCGTCGGGCTCTGGGCTGATGGCTCAGAGCCTGGAGCCTGTTTCCGAAACTGTGTCTCCCTCTCTCTCTGCCACTCCCCCGTTCATGCTCTGTCTCTCTCTGTCCCAAAAATAAATAAATGTTGGGAAAAAAAAAAAAATATTTAAAAATAGAAAAAAATGGAGACGGATGCCCCCTGGTGATCAGAATCAGAATTGCAGTACTAAAAGATTCAGGACAAGAGGCTTTTCAAGGGAAGGAAGAAATAAAGGGAGGGACTTGCATGTGGCCTTGTCCAGGTCTTCCTAGAATTTACCATCCACTGGTAGCAATCTCTCTGAATATAGGACCTTCTGTGGTCTCTAATCTCTAAAATTGGACATTTGTCTCCTCCCTGAGTTGAAGAGAAAGCTGCATATATGAGTGTATTATTACTTGGAGTGAAGAAGTTTGAAACATAGAAACACATTCACAGATACAGTGTCAAATCAGTTAGTTTAATCTGTTCTTTTCTCAACAAACCAGTATATTGTGAACACATTCCCAAAACATATGTGTACATAAATTTTGTCAGTTGGGCTACATATTTTTACTCTTTATAATTTTTATATTAATAAATTTTCCTGACTACAAATTTTAAGCATGACAAAAATATGTATGTGTAAATTAAATTATCTTGAACATCTCTTTTGCCTAACCCTCAGTCCCTGACCCAAAGATATGCACTGAAAATAAACAGGTGAATGTTCTCCAGGTGTGTTTCTCTGTATATAGTTTATTAATGTAGTTACATATAAGCAAAAATTCATAAAATATCCTGAAGTACACCTGTTCTTCAAAATTGTAATCATGTTATACATATTCTTCTGCAATTTTCCTATTTCACTTAATATGAAAATCTCTGATTTTCACTAATATTTCATTAACTAGTGTTTATTGTGCACAATATTGCCCTTTAGGTGAATATTCTGTCCATATCATCAACCTACCTATCTGCCTAATATACCACATATGTGAACTCCATAGAGTGTGCAAATATTATTTCTGTTTTTTATATAATTTTTACATTTTTCCTGCCATACACAGTGTTTTAAATTTTGAATATTATTAATTAAAATTATACAGTTTTGTAAATCTAAAATTATTACAAAATAAAGTTTATGTTAAAAATAAATAATAAGGGGTGCCTGGGTGGCTCAGCCAGTTGAGCATCAGACTCTTGGTTTCAGCTCAGGTCATGATCTCATGGTTTGTGGGTATGAACCCCACATCGGGCTCTGTGCTGATGGTGTGGAGCCTGCTTGGGATTCAGTCTCTTTCCCCCTCTCTGTGCTCCTCTTCCACTCGTGCTTTCTCTCTCTGTCAAAATAAATAAATAAACTTAAAAAAATAAATCATCACATCCATTAGGATGGATATTGTTTTTTAAAAAATAGAAAATAACAAGTGTTGGTGAGGATGTGGAAAGCAGGGACTCAAACAGATATTTCTGCACCAATGTTCATAACAGTATTATTCACACTGACAAGACTATCTCCTGGACCAAACTTTAGTCATGCATCTCTGAACCCCTTTCCCAACCTTTGGACTTCCATGTTCATTTTTGCATAGCCTAATTTTAGCAAAAAATCTTGCTAAGTCAATTCAGCACAAATCCCTACAATCAATGCATCACCCCAAGCCTGCCTTCAGCAAGGATTCTAGTTGTGTCAGTTTAAACAGAATCCCTACCATAATCCTGAGGTTTCCTCTTCTATTTTCCACCCTGATCTCTACCCTGCTCCTTGGCTATAAATCTCCAAGGAAGATTTATAACCGCATTCACAGTTGAGCCCCATTCTATACTGAGGTCTCTTTCTATCATCACAATCATTCCTGAATAAAATCTGTTGTTACCACTTTAACTACTATACAGCTGTTTTTCTTTAACAACAGTAGCCAAAAGATAGAAATGATCCAAATGCCCATTGATGGATACATGTATAAACAAAATATGGCACATTGGTACAACGAAACATAAAATTCTGATACATGCTACAATATGGATGAACCTTGAAAACATTATCCCAAGTGAAAGAAGCCAGAGACAAAAAGATAAATACCATATAATTCCACATATGAGGTACCTCAAATAGTGAAATTCATAGAGATAGCAAGCTTAATGGTGGTTTCCAGGGGCTGAGAGGAGGGAAGAATAGGAAATTGCTATATAGAGGATATGGAGCAAGATGAAACAAGTTCTGGAGATGGATGGTGGTGATGGCTCTACAGCAAAATAGATGTATTTAATGCCACTGAACCATATACAGAAAAAAAAAAAGATTCAAATGGTAAATTTATGTAATGTCTATTTTATAAATACATACATATATAAGTACATATTACAGTCCATTTAACAGAAACTGAACAATTCTCTGCCAAGCATCAAATGCTAGCCCCCAGGGAGATTAGAGCACTCAGAACCTGGAGGATTCAGGACACAAAGGGAAAGGCCTTAGAGTAATTCCAGCTTTAACTACTTATCTCTGCTAACTCAGCCCACACTCAGTGATAGGGATTGCACATTACTCACATGCATGAATACTAGGAGGCATGGCTCACTGGGTCCATTTTAGGGACTGCCTACTACAAATTTTCCCAATCTCTTTATATTGATCACTGGGAATGTTTTCACATATCGTGAAAATTAGCCCCAGGTAATTTGCAAATATTTACTCTAACCATTTCAGACAAGCGTGGCTTGTTTCTTTGCCAGACAGCATTTTAAGTTTATTTATTGTTTTATTTTTGAGAGAGAGAGAGAGAGAGCAAGCAGGGAAGGAACAGAGAGAGAGAGGGAGAGAGAATCCAGCACCCAGCCTGATGCAGGGCTCAATCTCACAAACCTTGAGATCATGACCTGAGCTGAAATCAACAGTCAGCTGCTCAACCAACTGAGCCACCCAGGTGCCCCTTTGACATACAGCATTTTAAAGTTTTGGGGCGCCTGGGTGGCTCAGTAGGTTGTGCATCCGACTTTGGCTCAGGTCATGATCTCGCAGTTTGTGAGTTCGAGCCCCGCATCAGGCTCTGTGCTGATAGCTGGGAGCCTGGAGCCTGCTTCAGATTCTGTGTCTCCCTCTCTGTATGCCCGCCCCCCGCTTGTGCTCTGTCTCTCTCTGTCTCTCAAAAATGAATAAATGTAAAAAAATTAAAGTTTTCAGTAATATTGTAATTTAAAAGCAATACAACTCCCTATTAAGAAAATAAAAAAGCAATACCCAGGCCAGCATCAATTGCCCAAGGAGATTAGAGCATTCAAAGCCCTGGCAGATTCAAGACACAGTAGGAAAATTTTAGCATAATTCCAGGTTTCACTACTAACCAAGAATTTACAAGGGCAGTTCCCTGATTTACTTCAACTCCCCTAATTTCCTGTAGCCTGATCTGAATTGGTGATTTCATAACAAGTAGCTTGAATAGCTGTTAAGATCAAAAGAGATCTTGGAAGCCTGGTGCTTAGTCCTTCACACACAGGGCTTTCCAGAGTGGGAGACATGATGACATCACAATGTCACATGAGCTACTTTGTAGACCAGTGATTGGTCCCCTCACACTTTAAAGGCATTACATACTATCACCCACTGCCTGAGTGTATGGCCCAAATAATGAGCCTGGCTAATTGATGCTTTTGTTTATTTTTCTATTAGCCACATCAGTGGTTCTCAAACGGTCGTCCTTGGACCAGCAGCATCAGCAGTACCTGGGAACTTGTTAGAAATGCATATCCTTGGGCCTTTCCCAGTTTCAGTCAAGTAATTAGTATTTAATGTCCTACAGGTGATAAAAAGCAATGTTTGAAATCCTCTGTTCTGGTCCAGAAATGACTGACAGACTCTTATTATATGTTATCACCTCTCTGATCCTCAGTCTCCTCAGTTAATGTGAAAAATACCCCCCACTTCACCACAGTGGTGAGAGGAATAAATGGGAAATCCGTTGCAAATGGTATCTGTTGATACTTCCGTGTTGTAAGATGAATTACCTCCTGGAGCTGGGAAAAGAATAAAAAATCCTTATACCATTTACTTTTATGTTAAGGTTTTTTTTTTTGAGAGAGAGAGAGAGACAGTGAGCATGCATGCACACACAAGCTGGGAACAGGCAGAGGAAGAGGGAGAGAGGGAGAGATAATCTACATGCCCAGTGCAGAGCCCAACGTGGGGCTCGATCTTATGACTCTGGAATCATGATCTGAGCTGAAATCAAGAGCCAGATACTTAACCGACTGAGCCACCCAGGTACCCATCCACTTCCTTTTTTTAACGTGTCAAAACTACCCTAAAAAATAAATTATTTTAAAAATGTGCTTTCTTGTCCTTACTTTTTCTTCTAGCTGACTATAATAGAAAATATAGTGAGAAAACTATTTTATAATGTCTGGCACACAATAGCACTTCAACAAATACTAGTCTTGGCCTATTTTAGTTTTTCTCTTACGTAAAAGAGATGACTTTGAAATAAACTACATGGAACATAGCTATCATAGCATCTGAAAATGTAAGCAAGAAGTAAAAGATGCACACATTTGCATAATGTGAAAAAATATTCAACCTTACTCATAATAAAAGGAATATAAGTTAAAACTAAAATGAGATACACTTTCTCACTTACCAGCCTGGCAAAGATTCAAAGGTTTGATCACATAGTCCTTTGGTGAGGTTATGAACAGGAATTCTTATGTTTTGACCATGAGAATGTAAAATAGTACCACCCAGTGGAAGGAAAATGGTCAAATCTAGCAAAATTACATGAGTATTCCCACTTTGAGGAGTCTATCCCAAGAGTACATTGGTAAAATTTAAGACATACACAGTTTTATATGAAATAGCAGAAGATAAAAAAAAAACAGTGATCAATAATGGACTAGTTGGATCACCTGCTATATATTCACATGTTGGGGTATTATGCAGCTGTAAAAAGAATGAGGAATATGTACTCTATACACTACTTTGAAGTGATCTACTGAGGTATTGTCAAGGTGGAGAGATGTGTAAATAGTATGTTACCATTTATCTGAAAAGGGAGAGAGGGAGGGATGAGTACATAGATGACAGAGGTAGAAGATAATATATTTAGATAGATGATAGATAGATAAATAGATGACTGACAGATGATAGATACATGGAAAGACAGATAGATAGATCCTTTATATCAAATCAAGATAATAGGCAGACTCCCAATCCACTTCCATCTGGAATTCAAGCTGTGAGAGTGGCAATAGCCAGGTGGCCCAGCTTGGCAAAGATCCACAGGCATCTAGACACCCATCTTCCCCAATGAGGCCACCACCCAGATTTTTACGAAGAAGGTCAGTTCAGCTGAAGAGACAGTAAAGAAAGAGCCCAAGAGGAGATCCACAGGTTGTTGCCAAGCCCATTTCTGCAAAAGTTGAAACTAAGTCAAAAACAAAATGCAACAAAAAAGGTAAACCTTTAGGAAAAATGTGCAAACATGAGAAAAAGGAGGAGAAAAAAGGGAAATTCACTGGAGCAGCTAACAAAAACACTAAAGACTCAGGAAAGAAGAAACAAAAAAAAAGGAAAGCATGGTCTCTGATTCATCAAGAGAGAAAGAAGTTGAATCTGGCATAGTTATTCCAAGTCTGATCAGCTGTCCCAGTATGCCCCTTCTTTTACAGTACAGATGAATGGTTTTTATCACCCATTTTGAAATTTTAAATTTCTTGGTACCTCCAGAAACACATTTTTAAAGGATTAAATACAACCTTATATTATGAAACTAAAATATATATTTAGATAAGTGTAAATGCTTTGTTTAGGAGGTGAGATCATGTGCTGGCTGCTTGTTTTTCTGTTAAGCCAGAAATTAGTGGGATATTGAATTGAAAGAGGCTTTGACTGCATTTCATAGACTGGAAACAAGGGTAGTTTTTATATCCTGTTACATGAAGCATAACTAAATTGTAGTTTACAGTCATACAGTTAACATGTCACAAATATTTCAAATCATTTATTCATGCTGTTGTATTTATTATCATATGAGAAATCAGGAAAGCTATGAAGGATAATTGGGATTGTGTCAAAAGAATTCAGGAACCAGTTTTAAAATGGCCAATTTTAGTGTCATTAAGAATAATAACTTCCTATTTACAGTTGCACAAAAAAACCATAAAATACCTAGGAATAAATCTAACCAAAGAGGTGAAAAATCTATACACTGAAAACTATAGAAAGCTTATGAAAGAAATTGAAGAAGACACAAAAAAATGGAAAAAGATTCCATGCTTCTGGAGGGAAGAACAAATATTGTTAAAATGTCAATACTACCCAAAGCAATCTACATATTCAATGCAATCCCTATCAAAGTAACACCAGCATTCTTCACAGAGCTAGAAAAAATAATCCTAAAATTTGTATGGAACCAGAAAAGACCCCAAATAGCCAAAGCAATCTTGAAAAAGAAAACCAAAGCAGGAAGCATCACAATCCCTGACTTCAAGCTATACTACAAAGCTGTAATCATCAAGACAGTATGGTACTGGCACAAGAACAGATACTCAGATCAATGGAACAGAATAGAGAACCCAGAAATGGACCCACAAATGTATGGCCAACTAATCTTTGACAAAGCAGGAAAGAATATCCAATAGAATAAAGACAGTCTCTTCAGCAAGTGGTGCTGGGAAAACTGGACAGCGACATGCAGAAGAATGAACCTGGGCCACTTTCTTACACCATACACAAAAATAAACTCAAAATGGATGAAAGACCTAAATGTAAAACAGGAAACCATCAAAATCCTCGAGGAGAAAGCAGGCAAAAACCTCTTTGACCTTGGCCGCAGCAACTTCATACTCAACATGTCTCCAGAGGCAAGGGAAACAAAACAAAAATGAACTACAGGGACTTCATCAAAATAAAAACCTTCTGCACAGCAAAGGAAACAATCAGCAAAACTAAAAAGCAGCTGACAGAATGGGAGAAGATATTTTCAAATGACATATGAGATAAAGGGTTAGTATCCAAAATCTATAAAGAACTTATCAAACTCAACACCCAAAAAACAAATAATCCAATGAAGAAACGGACAAAAGACATGAATAGTCACTTCTCCAAAGAAGACATCCAGATGGCCAACCGACACATGAAAAAATGCTCAACATCACTCATCATCAGGGAAACAAATCAAAACCACAATGAGATACTACCTTACACCTGTCAGAATGGCTAACATTAACAACTCAGGCAACAGATGTTGGCAAAGATGTGGAGAAAGAGGAACTCTTTTGCACTGCTGGTGGGAATGCAAGCTGGTGCAGCCACTCTGGAAAACAGTATGGAGGTTCCTCAAGAAACTAAAAATAGAACTACCCTACGACCCAGCAATTGCACTACTAGGCATTTATCCACGGGATACAGGTGTGCTGTTTCGAAGGGACACATGCACCCCCATGTTTATAACAGCATTATCAACAATAGCCAAAGTATGGAAAGAGCCCAAATGTCCATCGATGGATGAATGGATAAAGATGTGGTATATATATACAATGGAGTATTACTTGGGAATCAAAAAGAATGAAATCTTGCCATTTGCAACTATGTGAATGGAACTAGAGGGTATTATGCTAAGTGAAATTAGTCAAAGACAAAAATCCTATGACTTGATTCATATGAGGACTTTAAGGGACAAAACAGATGAACATAAGGTAAGGGAAGAAAAAATAATATAAAAACAGGGAGGGGGACAATGCATAAGAGACTCTTAAATATGGAGAACAAACAGAGGGTTACTGGAGGGGTTGTGGGAGGGGGGATAGGCTAAATGGGTAAGGGGCATTAAGGAATCTACTCCTGAAATCGTTGTTGCACTATATGCTAATTAATTTGGATGTAAATTTTAAAAAATAAAGTTAAAAAATAATAAAAAAAGAAAAAAGAAGTGGTATATATACAATGAAATATTATTCAGCCATAAAAACGAATGAAATCTTGCTATTTGCAACAACATGGATGGAGCTAGAGAGTATAATTCTAAGTGAAATAATTCCAGTCAGAGAAAGACAAATACCATATGATTTCACTCATATGTGGAATTTAAGAAACAAAACAAATGTGCAAAGAGAAAAATGAGAGAGAGAGACAGAGAAACCAAGAAACAGACTCTTAATTAGAGAGAAAAAACTAATGGTTACCAGAGGGGAGATGGGGGGGGGGTGGATGGGTTAAACAGGTGATGCGGATTAAGGAGTAACTTGTAGTGATGAGCACTGGGTGATGAATTGTTGAATCACTGTATTAGACACCTGAAACTAATGTAGCACTGTATGTTAACTAACTGGAATTAAAATAAAAACTTTTTAAAAAACTTGCATCAATATATCAAAATTTCTGAGAACTCTATGAAAAAAAGTTTAATAACTGCAATGAACTGATTGAAACACATCAAATATGTTAAAAATCCATGAGTTCAAGATATTGAAACAAAATCTCATTGGTCACTTTTGGAGGATAGTGCTGAGGGAATCCAAACTGCATCTCACAGTGACTAAATAATTTTTTAGAAGAATTTTCCCTTTATAGAAGTATTTCAATTAATAAAGAATTAATTAAAGAATTTGAATATTATCATCTTATAAACCCCTAAAAAATAATGAATCTAGGTAATGATTATAAATGGCCACTAATATTACAAAAAAACAATTCATCCAGATATTCTGTATCTCTAAATGGAAATACACACAACACTTATGAAATATTCTTACCAAAAAAATCAATCCTGAATCAGATGGAGACTCTAGGTCTACCAGTTTACAGGGATGTTGATAATTGTTCAAGTTGCTTGGTGAGAATGTGGTAATTCATTACCATTCTCATTTTATATATGTATGTTTGGAAAAGTCCATAATAAAAAGTAAGAGGCATACACTATAAATTCATGTCCTTAGTAAGAGTTAATCTCACCATGGACATTCATGTCCCTAGTAAGAGTTAAACTCACCATGGACATAAATGTACCATTGGTCTAGTTTGGTGGAAATGATTCTGAAAGGCATTAATGGCGTTGGAAAAGGAAGTATAACTAAATTATAAAGGTCAAGCATAGCAAGTCAAAAAAATTAAGCTAAACCCATAAATCATCCATAGGCACTCAAGATATTAAGAAAGTAAAAGTAGTAATAGATCTTTTTAGATATTAAAAGTAGTAATAGGTCTTTTTAGATATTCGTGGTATTTTATTGGATTGGAGTCTATGCACCTGGTTAGAGAATGATGACAATGACTTTGTGCTTTAAAAAAAAAATTGAGGGCACCTGAATGGCTCAGTCAGTTAAGCATCTGACTTTGGCTCAGGTCATGATCTCCCAGTTCATGAGTTTGAGCCCCACATAGAACTCTGTGCTGGCAGCTGGAAGCCTGCTTCAGATTCTCTGTCTCCCTGTTTGTGCCCTCCTCCGTTCTCTCTCTCTCTCTCTTTGTCTCTCAAAAATAAATAAATAAAAATATTTTTAAAACTTTCATCATCTGAAGCCTCTACATTACCCTCAGCCTCCTCCTCTCCCACTTTTCTAATCTCAGTAAAGGCTACCATCATCCCATCCAACCAGTTGCTCAAGCCAAAAACCTCTGCCTGGAGCATTTCTTCAGGCCCTATTTCTTAACCACATTCCTCTATTTATCCTCCTATTTATCCTTTATTTATCCTCAATATTTATCCTTCAAGCACCACCCTAATAAATCTCTCAAGGGGTCCTCTGACCCTCACTCCTCCAATCCCACATAAGGTAAAATGCCTTTCCTATGTGTTGACAGAGTACTACTTCTCCCACTGTAGCCCTTATCACACTGCATTATAATTATTTGTTTAATATATTTTTCTCTCATTAGTCTCTAAGCTCCATAAGATAAATAACCATGTATGTTCAATATTTTATTTCCAGGATTTAGCACATTGCATGACATAATGTAAGTACTCAAAAAATAGTTGTTAAAACAAAAGACAAATAATCTCCTTGTTGTTTTGGTGCGTTCCCTGGTCTGAAGGTGACATAACTGCTTTACTAGTGAAGAGATAGGATACTGGTTCAACAAACATCAGAAGTCTAAATGTTACAATGTTTTTCTGTCCTGATGCTCCACTTAACCACAGATTGTGAGACAGTCTATCAATAAGACTTACACCTACAAGTGAGGTTACACATTATGAATGCCTGCTGTTAAAGTCAATTCTCTAACTGTACTCTGCATCCATTCCTGTCCAATATCTCAGGGACTTTGCCTACCTTGTTAATTTCTCCATCTCTATTAGATCATTCTAATAGATTATAGTAAGCCTGCTCTAGTATCACTCATTTTGAAAAGTCCTCTTTTGATCCATATTCCTGTTCACTTACCCACGACCCAATCTCTCAACAGTTCTTGAGACTGAAGTTTTTCCAAAGAATTATCTATTCTCGGGGTACTCGGGTGGCTAGGTCGGTTGAGCGTCCAACTTCAGCTCAGATCATGATCGCTCGGTTCGTGAGTTTGAGCTTTGCATCTGGCTCTCTGTTCTCAGGGCAGAGTGCGCTTTTGATACTCTGTCCGTCCCCCTCTCTCTCTGCCCCTCCCCCGCCCATTCTCTCTCTCTCTCTCTCTCTCTCTCTCTCTCTCTCTCTCTCTCTTTCTCTCTATCAAATAAATACAATTATTTAAAAAAAGAATGATCTATTCTCATTGACTCATCTTCCTAATATTCCATTCACTCTTCAGTGCACTCCGAAATAGCACCCATCTTCATTATGCCACTGAAACTACCTCTGTGAAGTCCACTGAAGACTTCCATTTTGCCAAATCTAGTGGACACCTTACTTGTGTTATCACCTTACTTGAAAATTCCTTTTCTGAAACAGTTACGTCTCTTGAATTCTGGGATATCACTGCCACTAATGTTCCTTTTGCCCCACTAACCACTCCTTCTCAGTCTCCTTTGCTGGATTGTTCCCTGTGTTGGGGTTCCTTGGGTCTCTTGTCTTGACACTCTTCTCTTTTGCTACTGTATACCCTTTCTCTGAGGCTTATAATTACATTCTATACACTAGTGACTCCCAAACCTATAACTGCAGCCCAGTCCTCTCTCCTGAGCTTTAAATTCAAAAACTGACTGATTACTTATCATCTTGAATTGGTGTCTTTTGGGTGCTTAAACTTGACATGTCTGATAGTAGAGTCATCATCTTATTTCCAAATGTACTCCTATGCCAATGTTACCTATCTCATGACCACTACCATCCAATCATTTGCAGAAGCTAGAAAACTGGAGTAATTCTTCATTTATCCCTCTCCTTTATCCCTAATCATTTGTGAAATCTTACTATTTCTACAGCATTAATATCTTTTGACTCTCTCCATATCTCTTTTCCCTCTTCCCAAGACCAGAAGCCCTAAGAACATGGTGTTCTCATTCCTACTATAATTCAATAATACTAAACTCACATGTGTGTTAAAATTAAAATTGCTACTGACAAAAACACTCTCCTTGGCCAAACTTTAGTTAAGCTCCTGTGAGCCCTCTCATTGACTAGGCTTCAACATTGTCCTGTCTGTAGAATCCTGTTAAGATAGTCAAGCAGGAATATCTCTCACCTTGGTGACTTCTCTGAATAATTTTTCATCCACTGACCCCCTCACTCTGCTCGTTGCCTATAAATCCCCAGCTGTATTTGCCATATTCAGAGTTGAGTTCAGTCTGTCTTTCCTATAGCAATTGTTTCTCCCTGTTGCAATAGTCTTAAATAAAGTCCTGTTTGCAATTTTAACAAGTATCACAATAATTTTTTTTTTTTTACCAATCTGGTGCCAAGACTTACATAGAACCAGATTCATCATTGTACCCACGGATTTCTCACTCACAAATCCAGGTACATACATTTTATGCCTTTGTCTTCACTCCTGAATGATTAATTAGGGATCCATTGGTGAGTCTGACTCCTGATTCAGTGGGCAGAAACACATTAGGCATTTTTAACCCATTAAAGCACAGTAAGGACAAATTTTGAAACTTAAGATTCTGGATATGCTCCAGAAGCTGGGTTGGAGTTACAGACTATATAGAGGTGGGGTTAAAAACCCAAGCTTCTTTGTGAGTTATCACTAGTTAAAAATATTGGAGCTTCTCAGCTGACTGAAAACTCGCTTCTTGAAACCCTGCTCACAATATGCTCTTCCAACTCTGTCTGCTTCTTTTCTTATTGGCATGCTTTTATTAAGATAATTTGAAACTGCAAAGGCTCTTTGAGAAACTTAAGATCTCCTCCAAATTGCCTCCTCTAAAACCTTTTCCTTCCTATCACCTCTGCTCTTCCTTCCTGATTTCACTTTTGATCTTTCTTCTAGTTCCCTTGAATCCTTTGTTATGTCTTCCTTAAACTCTTACCTCCTCCATCCCTGTGTCCTCTCTATCAGACTTTTACTTTTTACTTTCCCACTTTGGCTCCCCACAGTCACCTGAACTTTAGGGCGCTAACTCTATTGAGGTCTCCCAAGGAATTCAAGGACCCCCAAAAGCAACCACCTGAAGCTGAAAGGGAAAAAAAGATTATTTGGAAACATAACTAGGTGTTTTATCTACTCAGATGGCTGTAGAGACATCTAGACAGGTACTAGATGTCTCCTCAGTCACTTGCCTAAAATTTGGTCCACAGCCTCCAAAGGTTACACATAAGGGCAAAAGAAAATCATAAGTCTCTGCTCCAAAATATTAGTAAATGGGTGACCTTAACTTGTCCCATTTGCCAGAAACACTATTTTTTTTAATTTTTTTTCTTTATTTCTGAGAGAGAGAGCATGAGCAGGGAGAGGCAGAGAGATGGCAGGGGGAACAGATGATCTGAAGAAGGCTCTGTGCTGACAGAAGTGAGTTCGAGGGGGGGCTCAATTGCACAAACCATGAATGATATCATGACCTGAACTGAAGTCAGATGCTCAACTGACTGAGACACCCAGGGCACCCAGAAACACTATTTAAATAAAAACACAATGTGGAGAAAAGATGAGAGGTAATTATTTTATATAAACCAATGAGTTTGTATTCCTATATTTAACTGACGGCTAAAATTTTAGAGTGAAAGATATAAGGTCTCTATTTGTGTCTGTGTATGTATGTATGTATGTATGTATGTATGTATATAATGTTGTGTATAAGTGTTATTTTTCTACATCTGAATGATATCACCAAAATAATTTATAAAATCACTTAAAGGACTTCTATTCAAATTGGCTTAGTGATAAATGAGCATTTATATAAATTAAGTATTCTCCAAACTCTCTGAAATATAGAAACTAACCCAAATGTGTTTTTAAAGTTCACATGACCTAAGATAATCTTTGGTAAATAAAGCTAGTTTTAAAATTATTGGTAAAATCACAGGCACAAGGGTGTCTCAGTTGTTTGAGCATCCGACTCTTGATTTTGGCTTAGGTCATGATTCCAAGGTCGTGGGATTGAGCTCTGTGTCAGGCTCTGCACTGAGCATGATTCCTGCTTAAGATTCTCTTTCTCTCTCCACCGCCTCTTTCCCTCACTCATACTCTCACTCTCTCTCTAAAATAAAAAAATAATAAAAAATTTTTAAAATACAATTATTGGTAGAATCAAAATAAGTATGTCTTAAGAATTGTCAGCATTAAATATAATGCAGACATAAAAATTTTTCTACCTAGGTTTACTCCTCAAACAAGCTTATGTTATCATTACTGAATGTTAAAAATTATAAAACTACAAACCCAAACTAACAACAAAATGTAAAATAAATATCAATCACTTGATACATGTCAAGCATGCCAGTAAAAAAAAAGAAAAAAGAATGGAAGAACCATATGTTTAACTTTTCAGGATCTTTGATTCTATATTTTTTGATACTTTTCAATGAGAAAAATAACTGAATATGATGGCTAATTTTGTTTAATGTCTCATGAACTTTTTATTTTTTTATTTTTATTTTTTTAATTTATTTTGAGAGAGAGAAAGAGTGAATGCGAGTAGGGGAGGGTCAGAGAGAGAGGTCAAGAGAGAGAATCCCAAGCAGGCTCCATGCTGTCAGCACAGAGCCCAACACAGGCCTCGAACTCACAAACCATGAGATCATGACCTGACCAGAAACCAAGATTCAGATGCTCAACCCACTGAGCTACTCAGGAGCCCCCTCATGAAATTTTCATAACCAGTTCATGCCATAATTGTTAAAAACAAGTAAATTAAATATAAGCGGGATAACAGTTTATCAATGAACTTTTCAACAATAATTATGTTTTATATCTACTTAAAAGTAGGTTCAAAAATCTTTTTGATAACTTGCAACCCTAAAGCTATACTATGTTAACTTAAATGATGGATGTTCATTAAATATCAAGGTCATTTCTAAATAAGATAAAATATTGAAACATTAATTGCTGAACCAGACACCCCTGAAATGATATAGTCTTATATTTGCTACAGAATGGTACTTTGTGGCAGACAGTTCACAACTGCTTACTTTCCAGTTTTCTCTGTAAAAAAGGGGGTGCTGTTGGGGCACCTGGGTGGCTCAGTTGGTTAAGCTTCCAACTCGTGATTTTGGCTCAGGTCATGTTCTCAAGGTTCATGAGTTGGAGCCCCACATCTAGCCC
Source organism: Felis catus (assembly GCF_018350175.1). NCBI lineage: Eukaryota > Metazoa > Chordata > Mammalia > Carnivora > Felidae > Felis > Felis catus. The sequence goes on along the minus strand of NC_058386.1, from coordinate 81,163,574 downwards.
AGCATCAGGCTACCGAAGCCTGCTTGGAATTCTCCCTCTCCCTCTCTCTCTGCCCCTCCCCTGCTTGTGTGCACACACATGCTGTCTCTCTCACTCTCTCTCAAGATAAATAATTTTTTCAAAGGGGGGTGGGCTGTTACTAATGCTTAAAAATGTTTAATCAATAGATGTAAATGAAACTACTAAGAGTAATAAAAGTAAAGAAAAAACGCTGTATGCAAGTAATAAGATGTGTTTTATAAGGAAAAAAAAAGTAGTTTTGTCCTAAAGTAGAATGACTGATTGTTCCAGAACGAAAAAGAGGAAAAAGTAGGACAAAAGCCAAATGGATATCTAAAACATAAGTTGTAGAAAGTTTGTGGAAAAGTATATGTGTGATCAAGTTGCTAAGATCGAGCAAATTTTTAAGTTTTTTAAAAATGAGTTGTAATATACAAAGCACACTTGTGCAAAACTATTATTTGGTTTTCTATTAAAAATTACAATGTTTTCTTAGATTATTGGACTTCTCTTTATTTTTTTAATGTTTATACATTTTTGAGAGAGAGAGAAACAGTGTGAGCCAGGGAGGGGCAGAGAGAGAGGGAGACATAGAATCCGAAGCAGGCTCCAGGCTCTGAGCTGTCAGCACAGAGCCTGATGTGGGGCTCGAACCCACAAGCGGTGAGATCATCTTTTTGATAACGTGAACTCACAAGCCCCCAAGATTATGACCTGAGCCACCCAGGCACCCCGATTAGTCTTCTCTTTGAAAATAAATTATATAAAGGTTTTTCTTTACCTTTTAACTAATCTGCCTGGGAAATCAAGATTTTGTCTTATCAAAATAATTTCCTGTGCTTCATGTTGTCTTTATTGGGTCTTTGATTACTCAAGAAAACTGAATTTCTCATATTAAGAGCTAAGATTTTTTTACAGCTATGTAACTTTCTGCATTGGCCTTTTGAATCTTTTAATTGTCAGGGTGCCTGGGTGGCTCAGTCAGTGAGCATCCAACTTCAGTTCAGGTCTTGGGGGTTCATGAGTTCAAGCTCCTAGTTGGGCTCTGTGCTGACAGCTCAGAGCCTGCTTTAGATTCTGTATCTTCCCCTCTTTCTGCACTTCCCTTGCTTGCACTCTCTCTCTCTTTTTCAAAAATAAATACACATTAAAATTTTTTTAAAGATATCTTTTGCCACTTTGTTTAAATGGATAACTAAGTATTGTTTCACAATTATCTCTGACCCTATTTACCTGTGTACAAACATTTTGACATTTCCCCCAAATAAAATTTTAGATGGAGTACTTTTGAGCTCAAATTAATTTTGAGTTTTCCCATAATGTCCCTAGAAATTCTCAAAAGAATTTGTCTCTTACATTGTAAAAGAGAACTATTAAACCAATTAGATTTATTTGGTATGTTAAATTACATGGGAAGCATTGTCAAATAAGTGATTATAAACCTTCTTAGGTTATATGTGAATGGATATATGTTACAAATATAGATACTCCAGAAATTGTTTGAAGTCCTCAGAAATTTATCAATGCCTTCTTTGTCCAGTTATTTATGTTAAAATATATTTCACAGAAATAACTAAATTTCCTTAGCAGAGAAACTCTCATGAGATCTATAACCATGACCATTTTAAGTCATTTGTGATTCACAGTTATTCTTCTCTGAAAGCATTTGATTCTTCTCTGAAAGCATTTACAATCAGCTACAGCAAGAATGCTCTGTGATGGCACTACTTGAATAACTTTGGGGCCATGCGACTGGACTGAGTGAGAATTTCTAGAACTATTGAAGAAGCTGATATATTCGTAAAATTGCTAACTCAAGAGTAAGCAGAACCAGAACTGAATTAATTACATGGGACTGAATAAACAGATGAGGATGATTATAATTTTTTGGTGACTCTTTGTTTGAAACTTTGCTAGTTCTTTAATGTCTTGTTTTCCAGATCTAAGGAAACTTTTTTCTCTTTTCTCTTAAGCTATCTATAATTTACAGCAATTTGATAAAGTATTTTTTGTGAACAAAGATAAAACAATTACTTTTACTCTCTTACTGATCCCTACAAAATTTGGAAACTCTCATTTTTATGGCAGTATAGTTAGTTGAATAAGTTCAATAAGAATCTGTTCTCCTTGAAACAGGACAAAATTGGAAACGTTGGAAACGTTGGTTATAGAAAAGTTTATATAAATATATATATTTGGCTGGAATATCATATTTGAGAATATGCATAGAATTAGATATGATAAGATAGCCTTAAGGAACTATGGTTGACTTTATGGAGCCAATAAAGCCCCTTGGCAAAGCCACCTGGTATCCTGCTTACAGGGCTTCCAGCCTTACAATGTGAATCAGGAAGGTCAATTCCTGGCAGACTCAGGAACCTCTGAATATTTGGGAGACCTCAAAAAGAGAGGAATTCACCTGATCTATAGATATTTCAGGCAAAGTCTGATGACTATTCCTTGGCTTGTTTTATTTGCCTTGAGAGTCTTTTAAAAGTCCAATCTGAGGGGCCTGGGTGGCTCAGTAGATTAAGCGTCCGACTGCGGCTCGGGTCATGATCTCACAGTTGATGAGTTCAAGCTCTGTGTCAGGCTCTGTGCTGACAGCTGAGCCTGGAGCCTGTTCCGGATTCTGTCTCCCTTTCTCTATGCTCCTCCCTCACCCACACTCTGTCTCTGTCTCTCTCAAAAATAAATAAACATTAAAAATTTTTAAAGTCCAATCTGAAATACTTTTGAAAAGTTCCAGCAAAGAAGACTTAAAAAGAGTTTACATGGTCAATCACTATTCTTGCAGCACTTATGTAAATAATCAGGCCAAGTTTAATAAGACTAGGTTTATTCTGCAAACTAATTATTCTTATTGTGATGATCTTTGATAGAAATGTGGGTATTGAGAGAAAAATTATGTTTAATAGAAAATTATAGTATACCCTTGTAGGTGTTAAATTCTAGTCCTGTTCATTGTCTTTAAAGTTTTGTTATGTACCTGTAAATTGGATTGGGTCCTGAATTCTTTTTAGTTTTCTCCATTGTCTGACTACAATTCTCCAAATTAACATTTCCAATTTTTCTCCCTTCTGACAGAAATCATTGAGAACAAAAACTTTCCTTTTCCCAAAGCCCTACAAGGTGAAGCTGGATGACTTGGTAAAAGCTTCAAGAAAATCAGCATAACAGATCATGAATAAGCAACCTTTGTTCCTGTCCCTGTATGGGTTACTCAGAAAGTTCACTGAAATATGATGCCATCACCATGGACATTCAACCTGTAAACCAGGAAATACATTGGATTACCACTGCTGTCCTCACTCCACCATTTAAAAATAGTTTGAGTCCAACATCCAGAAATCTTCTCAACTAAAGCCACCTTCTGGACCCAGAAACTGGGTTTCAAATTATTAATATTTGTTTTTCTTTTATTTTCATAGAAATTTGTCTCATTAAATGCTTGACTGTGAGCACCATCCAGAAAATATCCCCTACTACCAAGTCCCAGTAGATGATTCAGCTGGTCCCTAATGAACAAAAGGCAATCATCCAAGAACTGAACTTATATTGTTCCAGGCAAAGAAAAATGTCCCTTCCTTCCTTGAACAAGAAGTGTAATTAATAAAGACTCTTTGTGTGACCAAACTTTAGTTACGCTCCTGAACCTTCTCCTAGGCCCATGTGTGCACTTCCTTGTAAAATCCGCTTGCAGCAAGAAACCTGCTAAGTTTAACCAAAACACTCCACCCTTGATATCTGATTGGGTTTCTCGTTTTTTACCACCCCCTGGGTAATATCTGATCACCCTAAAATGTCTTCAGCAAAAACTCCTGTCAGGTTGCTTTCGCCAAAATTCCCCTTAACCTTGACACTTCCCCTTAATTTGTCATCCACTGACCTCCATCCGGCTCCTTGGCTATAAATCCCCATTTGCTCATGCTGTATGGTATGTGCTTAATCTGCATCCTTTGTTAGATTTCTAACACCATACACTCCCACTCTTTAATTCAGACTATCATCACTTATTGCCAAAGCACCATGTTTCCTACCACATTGAGTCATTTGTATCTGCTATTCCTTCTACCTGGAATCCTGTTGTCTGTCCTCCACATTTAATGGACTAATTTCTGCTTTTTTTTTTTCAAATCTTTTCTTAGACATAATTTACTTTGGGAAGCCTTCTTTACCCCAATGGTGTCCTAGCTTTAGCTTGCCTTTTCACAAACCTACTATGCACATCTCTTTCCAACTCTGTGTTCAGTGACATCAAGTTGATAGCTTTGAAATTGGCCATGAGGAAAGCACTTACAACATGAAAATCAGCAAAAGTTACAAGTCAGGACTTTTCTTTTTTCAGAGAACTGATTTTTAAACATTTACCAGCACACTGCTGCCCTGCCTCCTCCTCACCTATCCCAAATTTGTGTCAGATGGCTCTGCTATGAGTTCTGATGATTCCCTAAAACCCATCACTATGTACTGTAGGTTATATGTGTGTCTCACCCTCCAGACTGAAATTTTCTTGAGGGTAGAGATACTATATCTCTAGAATCTTATCTATCTGGCTCACAGAAGGTACTAATTAGTACTAGTGCTCTTGGACATACTGGTCATCTGAATGAATTACTGTCAGAATGCATGCCTTGACAAACACTTGCAAATCCTGGGAGAAACATTAGCAGAGAAGACAGTTCCTGGCTGCCATCTGCAGTAACCACATATTCACCTGGAAAACAAGCAATCAGAGCAACAGGGAGTGAGTTAGATACTTTCTATCACCTGTGCCATTAAGCTGTGACTTGATGTAGGTATTTCATCTACACCACAAGTTTTAGGTCTGCCCTACAGAATAGACCATGCTATATATGGTCCAGGGCTCCTTACCTCTCTTTCCTATAAAGCAACAGAACAGACTGTAGTATTTGCCTCTCTGATTCATGCTGCTCTTGGCTGCTATTGTTCATCAGCCACTGCTTACAGTTAACATCAAAGGCCTGCAAGCGTCTGCATACAGATCCAGTAATTCTTGGCATAAAATATTTCCAAATCCACTTATCTACAAGAGATAGAAATGGTATCATGAGCAGAGCTCTGATGCAGAAGAGAGCCACTCTAAAATAACTGTGCAGGGGCATCTGGGTGGCTTAGTAGGTTAAGCGTCTGACACTCGGTTTCAGCTCAGGTCATGATCTCATGGTTCATGGGTTCGAGCCCCACATCAGGCTCCGTGGTGACAGTGCAGAGCCTGCTTGGGATTCTCTCTCTGCCCCTCTCCTGCTCTATCTCTCTCAAAATAAATAAACATTTTTAAAAATGAAAATCTTGCAAACAGCTCTGTGAAATATCTCAGAAGTGGGTCCTTTAACACTAGTCAA